>NC_053497.1:10317056-10627056 GCF_905171775.1 Rana temporaria
TAGAACATTTTCTATTTTTATAATCATTAACTAATTTGAAATGTTCCTTTTTTTTTTTTCAAATAATTATTGTATGTATAAAATATTATTATATACAATATATTTCTCTGCGAAAGTCTTGGTAACCTTGCAGGCTGGAACAGCTCATAGCAGAGCTCACACGTGTCATTATTTTCCTGTTTTCTGTGATAATTGTTGTTGATTGTTCTTGTGTCCTTTTTTGGCACAAATATCTGATGATTTCTAAATAAGGACAAAGAAAGGTTGTTTTCTGAAAACTTGCCTCCCACCTGTCCCATCTCTGAGCTGTTCCCGTCACTTAACCACTTGCCTGCCGGGCACTTACACCCCCTTCCTGCCCAGACCTTTTTTCAGCTTTTGGCGCTGTCGCACTTTGAATGACAATTACGCGGTCATTCTACACTGTACACAGATGACATTTTTATCATTTTCTTCACACAAATAGAGCTTTCTTTTGGTGTTATGTAATCACTGCTGGGATTTTTATTTTTTACAAAAAAAAAAAAAAAGACCAAAAATGTTGAATTTTTTATTTTTTTTACTTACTTTCTGTCAGTAAATTGTGTAAAAGTAAATTTTCTCATTCACTGATGTGCACGGGGGGGGGGGGGGCACTAATGGGCAATGATAGGCTGAACTGGTGGGCATTTATGAGGTGGCACTCATGGGCACTGATGAGGAGGCACTAATATGCAGAACTTATGGGCACTGATAGGTGGCACTGATGAGCACTGTTAGGTGGCACTGATGGGCACTTATAGGTGGCACTGGTGGGCACTGATAGGCGGCATTGGTGGGCACTGGTAGGCGGCACTGTTGGGCACTAATAGGCAGCACAGATAGGCAGCACTGATGGGCAATGATGGGTGGCACTGATGGGCGACACTAATGGGCATGGATGGACTGCAGTGATGGGCATTGATAGACAGCACTGATAGGCGGCACTGACTGGCATCACTAATGGGCACTGATTGGTGGCACTTGTGGGCAGTGGTGGGCACTGATTGCTGATACTGATGGGCACTGATTGCTGGCACTGATGGGTAAGAGTGCCCTGATTACATGTGTAGAGTTCCCCCTGTGTGGAGATGCCACAGATCGGCTCTCTTCGCCACACACTCTGTCAGTGTGAGGCGAAGAGCGCCAATTACCGGCATCTTCGTGTTTACATGTGACCGGCTGCGCCGCTGGTGCGTGAGAGTGGCCGTTCTGGGACACCGTCATGTGACGCGATCCCAGAATGAGAGCCACACCGCCCCGCCGTCATTTGACGGCGGGGCGGGCAGGAACTGGTTAAAGTAGAAACTAAAACCACAATATCTTTTTGCTTGCATGTGATTGGATGATTGAAGTGGAAACAATGTAGCCGTATTCACTAGATTAGGGGTCTCCAAACTTTCTAAGCAAAGGGTCACTTTACTGTCCTTCAGGCTTTAGGTGGGGGGGGGGGGGTTTGTAGACTGTGACCAATGGAAGTAAACCATACAACATCATTGGCTTTAATGGGAGGAATTGTGTCCCATCATTGGTATCAGTGGGAGGAATAGTGTCCCATCATTGGTATCAGTGGGGGGAATAGTGTCCCATCATTGGTATCAGTGGGAGGAATAGTGTCTCATCATTGGTAACAGTGGGATGAATAGTGTCCCATCATTGGTATCAGTGGGGGGAATAGTGCCCCATCATTGGTATCAGTGGGAGGAATAGTGCCCTATCATTGGTATCAGTGGGAGGAATAGTGTCCTATCATTGGTATCAGTGGGAGGAATAGTGTCCCATCATTGGTGTCAGTGGGAGGAATAGTGCCCCCTCATTGGTATCAGTGGGAGGAATAGTGTCCCATCATTGGTATCAGTGGGAGGAATAGTGTCCCATCATTGGTATCAGTGGGAGGAATAGTGCCCCATCATTGGTATCAGTGGGAGGAATCGTGTCCCATCATTGGTATCAGTGGGAGGAATCGTGTCCCATCATTGGTATCAGTGGGAGGAATAGTGTCCCATCATTGGTATCAGTGGGAGGAATAGTGCCCCATCATTGGTATCAGTGGGGGGAATAGTGTCCCATCATTGGTATCAGTGGGAGGAATAGTGTCCCATCATTGGTATCAGTGGGATGAATAGTGCCCTATCATTGGTACCAGCAGGAGGAATAGTGTCCCATCATTGGTATCAGTGGGAGGAATAGTGCCCCATCATTGGTGTCAGTGGGAAGAATAGTACTCAGTCATTGGTGTCAGAGGGCCCACAAACTCGCTCATCCATGTCTTTATGGACTTTGCTTTGGGCACTGATGCGCAGTCATGTTGGATCAGGAAGGGGCCGTCTCCAAACTGTTCCCACAAAGTTGGGAGCATGAACTTGTCCAAAATGTCTTGGTATGCTGACGCCTTAAGAGGTTCCTTCACAGGAATTAAGGGGGTCAAGCCCAACCCTAGAAAAACAACCCCACACCATAATCCCCCCTCCACCAAATGATTTGGAGAGGTGGCCTAATACTTTTGGCAATATAGTGTGGATGAGCGAGTTTGGGGTGGAGGAACTTGACTGGCCTGCACAGAGTCCTGACCTCAACCCAACAGAACACCTTTGGGTGAATTAGTGGAACCATAGGAGACACGTTCTAAATATTCCAACAACGTTTCTAAAGCAGACTGCCTACTCCCAGCTCCTCTCCCCCTGTGGCTGCTGTCTTGCCACTATCATTAGCAGTTCCCGGTGTCAGGCCACCTGAGGCCAGGTGACAGATGCACACCGCTGGGGTTAGGAGCACACCGCTAAGGTTGTGGACCCTTTGGCTGACTGCTGCAAATGGAGCGCTGGGTGGTTCAAGAAAGCAGGTCCATCTGAACACCGACACGGACCAAAGAGTGAGCTAGAGTGTAAGATTCCCCAGGGCGTGGAATCTAAGAGCCAGCAGGTTTTCATCAAGCCTGTAATGGTGAGGATGGATTTGGCTGCAGTTGACTCCAGGTTGTGCCCCCCCCCCCTGCCCGGGTCTCTCAGCTCATGCTCACAGACTGGCTCTGGTGGACAGAGCGGAAGCAGCAGTACAGGGTTAAACACAGGATAGTCAGGAGAACAAGCCAAGATCAGGACAACAAGCAGACAGGGATGGTCAGAAGGGCACACCAGGGTCGGGGTCACTAGCAGACTGGAATGACCAGAAGGACACGCCAAGGTCAGGGTCCCTAGCAGACAGGAATGACCAGAAGGACATGCCAAGGTCGGAGTCCCTAGCAGATAGGAATGGGCAGAAAGACATGCCAAGGTCGGGGTCACAAGCGGACTGGAATGGTCAGAAGGACGCGCCAAGGTCGGGATCACTAGCAGACAGGAATGTCAGAAGGACATGCCAAGGTTGGGGTCATTAGCAGACTGGAATGATCAGAAGGACACGCCAAGGTCGGGGTCACTAGCAGACAAGAATGACCAAAAGGACACTCCAAGGTTGGGGTCACTAGCAGACAGGAATGACCAGAAGGACACGCCAAGGTCGGGGTCACTAGCAGACAGGAATGGTCAGAAGGACATGCCAGGGTCGGGGTCACTAGCAGACTGGAATGACCAGAAGGACACGCCAAGGTCAGGGTCCCTAGCAGACAGGAATGACCAGAAGGACATGCCAAGGTCGGAGTCCCTAGCAGATAGGAATGGGCAGAAAGACATGCCAAGGTCGGGGTCACAAGCGGACTGGAATGGTCAGAAGGACGCGCCAAGGTCGGGATCACTAGCAGACAGGAATGTCAGAAGGACATGCCAAGGTTGGGGTCATTAGCAGACTGGAATGATCAGAAGGACACGCCAAGGTCGGGGTCACTAGCAGACAAGAATGACCAAAAGGACACTCCAAGGTTGGGGTCACTAGCAGACAGGAATGACCAGAAGGACACGCCAAGGTCGGGGTCACTAGCAGACAGGAATGGTCAGAAGGACATGCCAAGGTCGGGGTCACTAGCAGACAAGAATGACCAAAAGGACACTCCAAGGTTGGGGTCACTAGCAGACAGGAATGACCAGAAGGACACGCCAAGGTCGGGGTCACTAGCAGACAGGAATGGTCAGAAGGACATGCCAAGGTCGGGGTCACTAGCAGAAAAGAATGACCAAAAGGACACTCCAAGGTTGGGGTCACTAGCAGACAGGAATGACCAGAAGGACACGCCAAGGTCTGGGTCACTAGCAGACAGGAATGGGCAGAAAGACATGCCAAGGTTGGAGTCACAAGCAGACTGGAATGGTCAGAAGGACGCGCCAAGGTCGGGATCACTAGCAGACTGGAATGATCAGAAGGACACGCCAAGGTCGGGGTCACTAGCATAAAAGAATTGTCAGAATGACACGCCAAGGTCGAGGTCCATAGCAGACAGGAATGATCAGAAGGTCACGCCAAGGTTGGGGTCCCTAGCAGATAGGAATGGGCAGAAGGACACGCCAAGGTAGGGGTCACAAGCAGACAGGAATGGGCAGAAGACACGCCAAGGTTGGGGTCACTAGCAGAAGGGAATGATCAGAAGGACACACCAAGGTCGAGGTCACTAGCAGATAGGAATGGGCAGAAGGACAGGCCAAGGTCGGGTCACTAGCAGAAGGAAATGATCAGAAGGACACGCCAAGGTCAGGTCACTAGCAGATAGGAATGGTCAGAAGGACACGCCAAGGTCGAGGTCACTAGCAGATAGGAATGGTCAGAAGGTCACGCCAAGGTCGGATCACTAGCAGATAGGAATGGGCAAAAGGACACGCCAAGGTCGGGTCACTAGCAGATAGGAATGGTCCGAAGGACACGCCAAGGTCGGGTCACTAGCAGATAGGAATGGGCAGAAGGTCACGCCAAGGTCGGGTCACTAGCAGATAGGAATGGGCAGAAGGACACGCAAAGGTCGGTACACTAAAGTAAGAGATAAACATACAGCAGGACGCCACACAGAAGCCTAAACGCAACTGTTGCTCGGGCAAGGCTGGCTTGCAGTGGGCGGGGGTTAAATAGTGTTTCCTGTTATAGGCTGGGGTGGAGCCATGCTGAGAGAAGATAGAAGAAGTTAAACACACAGGTGTGAGAGCGCGGACCTCTAAGCTGATACACAGACCAGAGACCAGAGACCAGAGACCAGAGACCAGAGACCAGAGACAGGACATGAAACATTACTGCAGATTCATGACACCCGGATTATGGTCTGAGTTTGTTTTTCAGGGGTTGGGCTTGGCTCCTCAGGGGTTGGGCTTGGTCCCTTAGTTCCAGTGAAGGGAACTCTTAAGGCGTCGGCATACCAAGACATTTTGGCCAATTTCATGCTCCCAACTTTGTGGGAAGAGTTTGTGGACGGCCCCTTCCTGATCCACCAGTGCACAAAGCAAGGTCCATAAAGACACGGAGGAGCGAGTTTGGGGTGGAGAAACATGACTGGCCTTCATCAGTCAGGCCTCGTACACACGACAGAGTTTCTCGGCAGAATTCACCGAGAAACTCGGTCAAAACCCGGATTCTGCCGAGAAACTCTGTCGTCTGTACAGTTTTGGCTCGATGGAGCCGCCGAGGAACTCGACGAGAAAATAGAGAACATGTTCTCTATTTTCTCGTTGTCCTCATTGTTCTATAGGAGAAGGCGGCCCGCCGAGCTCCTCGGCGGCTTCATCCCAAAACTCGACGAGGAACTCGACGTGCCAAGCACGTCGAGTTCCTCTGTCGTGTGTACGGGGCCTCAGATTCACAGAAGAGATACGCCCGTCATATCTCTGTGTTCCGGCCGTCCTAACTATGCGACTGATTCATACAATCAGGTTACGCATAGATAGCCCTAAGATCCGACAGGTGTAATTGACTTACACTGTCGGATCTTAGGATGCAATTCTATGCCGGCCGCTAGGTGGCGAGGCCATTGCGGTCGGCGTAGAATATCCAAATGACCAGTTACGGCGATCCACGAAGATCCGCGCGTTCGTCGCAATCCCGTACGTCGTCGCTAGTCGTTTTTACCCGTCGCAAAGTTACACCTGCTTTAACATGGCTTATCTTTAGATCAGCTATGTTAAAGTATGGCCGTCGTTCCCGCGTCGAATTTCGATTATTTTTTTCTTTGCGTAAGACGTCCGAGAATACGAAATGCCGTAACGCACGTCGCATTTAAAAAAAAACGTAGAGGGGCCGTAACTTTGCGCAATGCACATCGGGAAATTTGAACACGGAGCATGCGCAGAACATTGGGCACGGGAACGCGCCTAATTTAAATGGTGCCCGCCCCATTTGAATTAGGCGGGCTTGCGCCGAGCAGAATTACGTTACACCGCCGCAACTTTACAGGTAAGAGCTTTGTGAATCAGGCACTTACACTGTAAACCTGCGGCGGTGTAATGTAAATGGGATACGTTACGCTGCCGCAGCGTAACGTATTTCTTTCTGAATCTGGCCCATTTTTATTATTAGTAGTAGTAGTAGAGCTGCAAGATTACTCGTTAAAAAAGACAATGGTCTTTATTCAAACCGCCCCTCCCCATCCCCCACACGATCTTTAGCTTCTTCAAAATTCATATAAAATGCAGAGCTCTGCTTACAGCTGTCAAAAAAAAAAAAGCAGCCAACAATGTTTATCAACAACATTGCTCAGCACTGAAAGAGAAAATAAAGGAAACATTGTATCTTTCTGTTTATTTACAGATCAAAGGGATGAACTTCGGTCTGTAAATGAAGTCAGTTTAAAGCAACCTTGTCAAGTAAAAAAAAAATATATATATTTTTTTTAGTTTCTAGTAAATTGTTCCTCTGTTTAACCACTTATTAACCCTTAATTTACTCTAACCATCCTTTTTAACTCATTATTCTCATTCTCCGTTTAATTATTATTATTTTTTTTTACTTAATTCTGATTTAAAACTATTAATAATTAAAATATTTTTTTATACATTTTTTGCTTTGTTCATTCATGCTATTTTACACCTTTAACATATATTTACATGTTTCACATAAAAAAAAAAAAAAAAAAAAATGTATTTAATTTGTAAAATAACTTTTCAATGCTTCGTAGCATTGCCGACAGCTGAAGTGTAAACAAAAAAGTTGTGGTAGGAATCGGTAATTGGTACCAGCGAGTGAAAAAAAAAAAAAAACTCTAATATGACTTAAAGCGGAGTTCTGCCTAACAGTGGAACTTCCGCTTTAAAGACTCCTGACCCCCCTGACATGCCACATTTGGCATGTTATTTTTTTGGGGGGGGTAGGGGGGCCTTGTTTTGACAGATACCCAGCTCCCACTAATGATGGGACACTATTCCCCCCACTATTTTACAGTAATCAGTGCATTTTTATAGCACTGATCACTGTATAAATGTGAATGGTCCCAAAATAGTGTCAAAAATGTCTGATTTGTCCGCCATAATGTTGCAGTCATGATAAAAATTGCTGATCGCCACCATTACTAGTAAAATAAGATTATTAATAAAAATGCCATAAAACGATCCCCTATTTTGTAGACGCTATGGGCCAAAACCACGTAGAAATGGATCAGTGCAGCGTATCAGAGATACGCTACACCGCAGTAACATTTCCGGCTTTGGTTCGAATCCTGAAAGATTGCGCGCCAAAAGTTACGGCGGCGTAGTGTATTTCTGGCGGCGGAATTCAAATCGGCGATTAGGGGGCATGATTCATTTAAATGAAGCGCGTCCCCGCACCGATTGAACTGCGCATTCTCCGTTTTGAAATTTCCCGCTGTGCTTTGCGCGAAATGACATCGCACCGACGTAATTTTTTGAACTTAGACGTGACTTACGTCCATCCCTATTCACGGACGACTTACGCAAAAAAAAAAAAATTCAAATTTCGACGCGGGAACGACGGCCATACTTAACATGGCCAGTCTATCTATACGCCGCAAAATAGCAGGTTTAACTATACGCCGGAAAAAGCAGACTAGCGACGACGTAAGAGAATGCGACGGCCGCACGTACGTTCGTGGATCGGCGGAAAAAGCTCATTTGCATACCCGACGCGGAAAACGACGCGAACTCCACCCAGCGGACGCCAAAGTATTGCATCTACGATCCGAAGGCGTATGAAGCCGTACGCCTGTCGGATCGAACCCAGATGCCGTTGTATCTTGGTTTGAGGATTCAAACTAAACATACGACGCGGGTAATTTGAAAGTACGCCGGCGTATCAGTAGATACGCCGGCGTACTCTCTCTCTGGATCTGGCCCTATAACTTTTGCGCAAACCAATCAATAAACGCTTATTGTGATTTTTCTTTTTACCAAAAATATGTAGAAGAATACGTATCGGCCTAAACGGAGGGAAAAAAATGTTTATATATATTTTTTGGGGATATTTATTATAGAAAAAAGTAAAGAATATAGGACCAGATTCAGGTACATTAACGTTGCTCCGCGACAGCGTAACGTATCCCATTTACGTTACACTGCCGCAAGTTTACAGCGTAAGTGCCTGATTCACAAAGCTCTTACCTGTAAACTTGCGACAGTGTAACGTAAATCCGCTCGGCGCAAGCCCGCCTAATTCAAATGGGGCGGGCACCATTTAAATTAGGCGCGTTCCCGCGCCGAACATACTGCACATGCTCCGTCGGGAAAATTACCCGACGTGCATTGCACAAAATGACGTTGCACGGACGTCATTGGTTTGACGTTAACGTAAATGGCGTCCAGCGCCATTCACGGACGACTTACGCAAACGATGTGATTTTTTACATTTCGACGCGGGAACGACGGCCATACTTAACATTGCTTAGAACATCTAGGAGGCAGCCCTAACTTTACGTCGCGTATCGCTACGGAAACAACGTAAATTTAGATCGATGGGCATCGCGGACGTTCGTGAATCGCCGTAACTAGTCATTTGCATATTCTACACCGACCGCAATGGAATCGCCACCTAGCGGCCGGCCTAGAATTGCATCCTAAGATCCGACGGTGTAAGTCAATTACACCTGTCGGATCTTAGGGCTATCTATGCGTAACCTGATTCTATGAATCAGCCGCATAGTTAGGACGGCCGGAACACAGAGATACGACGGCGTATCAGGAGAGATACGCCGTCGTATCTCTTTTGTGAATCTGGCCCTAAGTAACTATGTAACGTATTCACAGCTAAATAATAATAAAAAAAAAAATTGGCTTTAGTAAAGGCTTTTAAATGAAAATCATAACAGACTCTCAAAACCACACCTAAACTGTTTTAAAATAGTTACAACCAAGTGTATCATATTTTTCTTCATGTAAATAACGGAGAAGATATCTCCCCAGTGTTGGCCGCTCAGCTCCTACGTTCCTGGGAAAGTAGCGATGTAGTCCTGGAAATAACACATGGGAATGAAATTTTTCTGCTGCAATTTTAGTGCAAATAAACAACAAGGAGATGAAAGAAGAAACTAAAAAAAAAAATAACAACTCAAACCCATAAATCTCAGGAAAGACATGAACGTGAATATATGTAGCCTACAGTGCTTAGACATGATTGGAATAAATCTGAAATACAGTAAACGTGTTTCTTGGAATTACAGCTCCAGTATATACAACTCTATATGAAGCTGTATAACCTGCTGATAGGAGCAAAATAATGTTCTGAGATACGTTCTTATGAGAGACGTGCTATTTGGATTGGTGGTGGCCTGGGTGGTGGCCTTGGTGGTGGTGGTCTATATGACCATGCTATTTGCATTGGTGGTGGCCTGAGTGGTGGCCTTGGTGGTGGTGGTCTATCTGACCATGCTATTTGGATTGGTGGTGGCCTGGGTGGTGGCCTTGGTGGTGGTGGTCTATATGACCATGCTATTTGGATTGCTGGTGGCCTGGGTGATGGCCTTGGTGGTGGTGGTCTATATGACTATGCTATTTGGATTGGTGGTGGCCTGGGTGGTGGCCTTGGTGGTGGTCTATATGACCATGCTATTTGGATTGGTGGTGGCCTGGGTGGTGGCTTTGGTGGTGGTGGTCTATATGTCCATGCTATTTGGATTCTACTTGGTACTAGATGTGGTATGCATTTAAAAGTACATAGTCCAAAATGAGAATTATACTTGGTTGGTGGTGGTCTTGGAGGTGGTATTCATGGTGGCCTGGGCGGTGGCCTGGGCGGTGGCCTTGGTGGTGGTGGTCTATATGACCATGCTATTTGGATTCTACTTAGTACTAGATATGGTATGCATTTCAAAGTACATAGTCCAAAAGAAGAATTATACTTGGTTGGTGGTGGTTTTGGTGGCGGTATTCATTGGCATTGGTGGTGGCCTCAGTGGTGGTCTGGGTGGTGGTCTATAGCAGCATTTCTCAACTCCAGTCCTCAAGGCACCCCAACAGGTCATGTTTTCAGGCTTTCCATTATTTTGCACATGTGATTTGATCAATTTCACTGCCTTAGTAATTACCACAGCTGTTTTACCTGAGGGAAATCCTGAAAACATGACCTGTCGGGGGTGCCTTGAGGACTGGATTTGAGAAATACTGGTCTATAGGACCATGCTATTTGGATTCTACTTGGTACTAGATATGATATGCATTTCAAATTACATACTCAATAAGGAGAACTATACTTGGTTGGTGGTTGTCTTGGTGGTGGTATTCAGGGTGGCATTGGTGGCGTTCTATATGACCATGCTATTTGAATTCTACTTGGTACTAGATATGGTATGCATTTCAAAGTACATGGTCAAGAAGGAGAATTCTGCTTTCTTGGTGGTGGTATTCATGGTGGGATTGGTGGTGGCCTGGGTGGTGGCCTTGGTGGTGGTGGTATGTATGACCATGGTATTTGTATTCTACTTGGTACTAGATATGGTATGCATTTCAAAGTACATAGTCAATAAGGAGAACTATACTTGGTTGGTGGTGGTATTCGGGGTGGCATTGGTGGCAGCCTGGTGGTGGTCTTGGTGGACTTCTATATGACCATGCTATTTGGATTCTACTTGGTACTAGATATGGCATGCATTTCAAAGTACATGGTCAAAAAAGGAGAATCTTGCTTGCTTGGTGGAGATATTCATGTGGGGGGGGGGCTGGGTGGTGGTCTTGGCAGTGGTGGTCTATATGACCATGCTATTTGCATTCTACTTGGTATTAGATATGGTATGTATTTCAAAGTACACAGTCAAAAATGTGAATTATACTTGGTTGGTGGTGGTCTTGGAGGTGATATTCATGGTGGCATTGGTGGCAGTCTGGGTGGTGATCTTGGTGGAGGTCTATATGACCATGCTTTTTGGATTCTACTTGGTACTAGATATGGTATGCATTTCAAAATATATGGTCAAAAAGGAGAATTCTGCTTTCTTGGTGGTGGTATTCATTGTAGGATTCGTGAAGGCCTGGCCCGTTGGTGGTCTTAGCGGTAATCTATATGGCCATGCTATTTGGATTCTACTTGGTACTCCAAAACAGTCTAAAAGGAGAATTATACTTGGTTGGTGGTGGTATTCATGGTGGCATTGGTGGTGGCTTGGGTGCTGGTCTTGTTGGTGGTCCATATGGCCATGCTATTTGGATTCTACTTGGTGCTAGATATGGTATGCATTTCAAAGTACATAGTCCAAAAGGAGAATTATACTTGGTTGGTGGTGGTACTCATGGTGGCATTGGAGGTGGCCTGGGTGGTGGTCTTGGTGGTGGTCTATATGACCATGGTGTTTGGATTCTACTTGATACTAAATATGGGATGCATTTCAAAAACGTTTAAAAGGAGAATTACACTTGGTTGGTGGGGGTATTCATGGTGGCTTTGGTGGTGGTCTTGGTGGTGGCATTAATGGGGGTCTTGGTGGTGGCATTGGTGGTGGCCTTGGTGGTGGCATTGGTAGTGGTCTTGGTGGTGGACTTGGTGGTGGTCTTGGTGGTGGCATTGGTGGTGGTCTTGGTGGTGGTATTCATGGTGGCTTTGGTGGTCTTGGTGGTGGCATTGATGGGGTCTTGGTGGTGGCATTGGTGGTGATCTTGGTGGTGGCACTGGTGGTGGTCTTGGTGGTGAACTTGGTGGTGGTCTTGGTGGTGGCATTGGTGGTGGTCTTGGTAGTGGTATTCATGGTGGCTTTGGTGGTCTTGGTGGTGGTCTTGGTGGGGGTCTTGGTGGTGGTCTTGGTGGTGGTCTTGGTGGTGGACTTGGTGGTGGTCTTGGTGGTGGCATTGGTGGTGGTCTTGGTAGTGGTATTCATGGTGGCTTTGGTGGTCTTGGTGGTGGTATTGATGGGGGTCTTGGTGGTGGTCTTGGTGGTGGACTTGGTGGTGGTCTTGGTGGTGGTCTTGGTGGTGGACTTGGTGGTGGTCTTGGTGGTGGCATTGGTGGTGGTCTTGGTGGTGGTATTCATGGTGGCTTTGGTGGTGTTGGTGGTGGTATTGGTGGTGGTCTTGGTGGTGGCATTGGTGGTGGTCTATACGACTAGGGTTATATGGACTAGGGTTTGATTTACCAATGATAAATTGACTGTTCACTTTGCAGTGAGTTGCATTTTGCAAGGGAATTTTCCCCAGAACCTAATGAATGTAGTGAAATTTCACTTTGCAAAGAATACCCAATCATGTGCAAGAATTATTCTTTTTTAATTGCATTTTTGTTTGCACATGGATGATGGAAGTCATCAGAACTTCACCTCATTCACTAAGTTCTGTGATTAAATTCCTTGCAAAGTGAACCGTTTATTTACTTTTAGTAAATCAAGCCCACTCACTCACTCAGTGCAGTTGCGTCCCTACATGTACGGCATGTACATACTTACATTGGTCCAAGCTGCAATAGTATAAAAATACAAAAAAGTCGTGGGTTTTTTTTGTCTTTTTTTTTATAATGCCGCTCAGGTAAATGCCTAAATTCGACTTGTTATCAGTCTTGTAATCTTCTAGTACTCAGACTGGGATAAGGAAGAGCAACACTAGATCACAATCAGATATGCTGCATTCACATGTGCTGAAAGAGAGTATGCTGACAGGAGAAGAGAGCAGAGAGGCTTTTTAACTTTCTAATCATACACTGGTTATAGGAAGGTGCCCTAACTTTATTGACAAAGGGAAAATAAACTTGAGGTGCTGGACTTAGATTTAGCTTTCATCAAATGATGAATAATAGTTGCTTTAGTTGATTTTAGCTGCTTAAAAAAACACAAAGCAGGGGGTCATTACCATTCCCCCAGGTGGTTGACAACTCTTGATTACTGGCATTTCGATTTCTGTTACAGAGTCACTGTGTCATTGTAAATGCTTGTTTTCTGATTGAGATCCCTTCTAGGGGAGGGTACTGTGTCCTTATAGGAAGTATGGCATAAAGGCTTAATGATGAAGGGGAACATTTGCATTAGTTACTGTTGTCTACCTATTGCCACTTCATACTAAAGAATAAAGCTATACGGACACCTGAAGTGATTGTCTATTCCTCCATCCTTGGAGGTGGAAAAGAGATGGTTGACCCGTGATGTGATCTTCTATACCTCCATTCATGGAGAAGGTGAAGAGATGGTTGACCCTTGATGTGATCTTATATACCTCCATCCATGGAGGAGGTGGATTGGTGGTTGATCTTTGATGTTATTGTTTATACCACCATCCGTGGAGGAGGTTAAATGGTGGTTGACCCTTGATGTGATTGTCTATACCTCCATCCATGGAAGAAGTAACGGGATGGTTGAGCCTTGATGTGATCATCTATACCTCCATCCATTGAGAAAGTGAAGTGGTGGTTGATCCTTGATGTGATCATCTATACCTCCATCCATGGAGAAGGTTAGGAGCTGGTTGACAATTGATGTGATCTTCTATACCTCCGTCCATGGAGGAGGTTAAGAGCTGGTTGACCCTTAAAGTGATCTTCTATACCTCCATCCATGGAGGAGGTGAAGAGATGGTTGACCCTTGATGTGATGTTCTATACCTCCATCAATGGAGAAGGTTAAGAGCTGGTTGACAAAAGATGTGATCTTCTATACCTCCATCCATGGAGGAGGTTAAGAGCTGGTTGACCCTTAAAGTGATCTTCTATACCTCCATCCATGGAGGAGGTGAAGAAATGGTTAACCCTTGATTTGATCTTCTATACCTTCATCCATAGAGGAGGTGGAGTGGTGGTTGATACTTGATGTTATTGTTTATACCTCCATCTATAGAGGGGGTGAAATGGTGGTTGACCATTGATGTGATTGTCTATACCTCCATCCATGGTAGAAGTAAAGGGATGGTTGACCCTTGATGTGATCATCTATACCTCCATCCATGGAGGAGGTTAAGAGCTGGTTGACCCTTAAAGTGATCTTCTATACCTCCATCCATGGAGGAGGTGAAGAAATGGTTAACCCTTGATGTGATCTTCTATACCTCCATCCATAGAGGAGGTGGAGTGGTGGTTGATACTTGATGTTATTGTTTATACCTCCATCTATAGAGGAGGTGAAATGGTGGTTGACCATTGATGTGATTGTCTATACCTCCATCCATGGTAGAAGTAAAGGGATGGTTGACCCTTGATGTGATCATCTATACCTCCATCCATGGAGGAGGTTAAGAGCTGGTTGACCCTTAAAATGATCTTCTATACCTCCATCCATGGAGGAGGTGAAGAGATGGTTGACCCTTGATGTGATCTTCTATATCTCCATCCATAGAGGAGGTGAAATGGTGGTTGACCCTTGATGTGATTGTCTATACCTCCATCCATGGAAGAAGTAAAGGCATGGTTGACCCTTGATGTGGTCATCTATACCTCCATCCATGGAGGAGGTGGAGTGGTGGTTCATCCTTGATGTGATCATCTACAGGGAGTGCAGAATTATTAGGCAAGTTGTATTTTTGAGGATTAATTTTATTATTGAACAACAACCATGTTCTCAATGAACCCAAAAAACTCATTAATATCAAAGCTGAATATTTTTGGAAGTAGTTTTTAGTTTGTTTTTAGTTTTAGCTATTTTAGGGGGATATCTGTGTGTGCAGGTGACTATTACTGTGCATAATTATTAGGCAACTTAACAAAAAAAAAATATATACCCATTTCAATTATTTATTTTTACCAGTGAAACCAATATAACATCTCAACATTCACAAATATACATTTCTGACATTCAAAAACAAAACAAAAACAAATCAGTGACCAATATAGCCACCTTTCTTTGCAAGGACACTCAAAAGCCTGCCATCCATGGATTCTGTCAGTGTTTTGATCTGTTCACCATCAACATTGCATGCAGCAGCAACCACAGCCTCCCAGACACTGTTCAGAGAGGTGTACTGTTTTCCCTCCTTGTAAATCTCACATTTGATGATGGACCACAGGTTCTCAATGGGGTTCAGATCAGGTGAACAAGGAGGCCATGTCATTAGTTTTTCTTCTTTTATACCCTTTCTTGCCAGCCACGCTGTGGAGTACTTGGACGCGTGTGATGGAGCATTGTCCTGCATGAAAATCATGTTTTTCTTGAAGGATGCAGACTTCTTCCTGTACCACTGCTTGAAGAAGGTGTCTTCCAGAAACTGGCAGTAGGACTGGGAGTTGCGCTTGACTCCATCCTCAACCCGAAAAGGCCCCACAAGCTCATCTTTGATGATACCAGCCCAAACCAGTACTCCACCTCCACCTTGCTGGCGTCTGAGTCGGACTGGAGCTCTCTGCCCTTTACCAATCCAGCCATCTGGCCCATCAAGACTCACTCTCATTTCATCAGTCCATAAAACCTTAGAAAAATCAGTCTTGAGATATTTCTTGGCCCAGTCTTGACGTTTCAGCTTGTGTGTCTTGTTCAGTGGTGGTCGTCTTTCAGCCTTTCTTACCTTGGCCATGTCTCTGAGTATTGCACACCTTGTGCTTTTGGGCACTCCAGTGATGTTGCAGCTCTGAAATATGGCCAAACTGGTGGCAAGTGGCATCTTGGCAGCTGCACGCTTGACTTTTCTCAGTTCATGGGCAGGGTTTTTGCGCCTTGGTTTTTCCACACGCTTCTTGCGACCCTGTTGACTATTTTGAATGAAACGCTTGATTGTTTGATGATCACGCTTCAGAAGCTTTGCAATTTTAAGAGTGCTGCATCCCTCTGCAAGATATCTCACTATTTTTGACTTTTCTGAGCCTGTCAAGTCCTTCTTTTGACCCATTTGCCAAAGGAAAGGAAGTTGACTAATAATTATGCACACCTGATATAGGGTGTTGATGTCATTAGACCACACACCTTCTCATTACAGAGATGCACATCACCTAATATGCTTAATTGGTAGTAGGCTTTCGAGCCTATACAGCTTGGAGTAAGACAACATGCATAAAGAGGATGATGTGGTCAAAATACTAATTTGCCTAATAATTCTGCACTCCCTGTATACCTCCATCCATGGAGGAGGTGGAGTGGTGGTTCATCCTTGATGTGATCATCTATACCTTCATCCATTGGGGAAGTGAAGTGGTGGTTGAGCCTTGATGTAATCATCTATACCTCCATCCATGGAGGAGGTGGAGTGGTGGTTGATCCTTGATGTGATCATCTATACCTCCATCCATTGGGGAAGTGAAGTGGTGGTTGATCCTTGGTGTAATCATCTATACCTCCATCCATGGAGAAGGTTAAGAGCTGGTTGACAATTGATGTGATCTTCTATACCTCCGTCCATGGAGGAGGTGAAGAGGTAGTTGACACTTGATGTGATCATTTAGACATCCATCCATTAGGGAGGTTAAGAGGTGGTTGACCCTTGATGCGAATGTCTATGCCTCCAACCATGAAGGTGGTTAGGAGCTGGTTGACCCTTGATTAGGGATAAACTTCTCATCATTCCAACAAACAGAGATAATATGAGATATTTTGACTATTGTGCTTACATAATAATTTCGTACTGCTCAGTTCTTGTTATAATACAATTGTATAGAAGGGTGACGGGATTGATAGGTGGAATGTTTTCGCTGGATGCATAAGAAGACAAAATTTGACAATACATTAAATGTATTCCAACATCTGTCACAACATACCTGTACGCAGGGCCAGAGATGATGAGAATGGCTTCTTGCACAGTTCCCTAAGGAAGGGCACAAGTGCCAGGGTGCAGGCATTGAAGACTGGAACTTAAGATCACTGGTGTTTCATATAACACCAGCGATCTTAAGTTCCAGTCTTCAGTGCCTTCAGGGGTTCAGGGGTTATAAGTTATAAGTGGAATTGATTCATAATCTGGGAACAGTAACTTCTGAGAAAGGGGGCTTGCTGAGGAATGGTCCACTCAAGTACTAGGTGGGGCTTTCCCTTAGGGTGGAGGAGAACCTGGCCATGTGCCCTCTCCCCCAAGATTTTCAGGGCAAGTCCAAAGACCGGCATCCTACTAATCATGAGTGAGTAAAGTGCATAAATACTGTGCAAAAAAAAGTGCAAAAATAAATAGGTGCTTTGGGGATGCTGAAGTGCTAGACAATGGCTGGCCAAGGGCTTTCATGACAGGATTGAAACTACATTTTGGAAATAAATAACACATTAAAGCTTGTATGAGATTTTATTGGTTGCATTTACATCTACTTTAATTTATTGTGAAAGATCAGTTGGGCTTTTAGATTTAGGTCTTACCTATATACTGGAAAATATAATGGGTTCTACGGGACCAAGTGTCAAGGCCAGGATCTGATCCCATGACCTCTGCTACATATGACAGTAGCTCTTCTTGTTTTGAGTCTCCTGAGATTGTGGACAGCATCATGTCTAATTCCTTGGATAATCTTACCTTGTGCCTTGTTTCTGGTGAAAATTGAACTCATTGCCCCTCCCATGAACTTCCTATTTAAGCCATGCCTTTGTACTTCCTGTTTGCCATATTGTATTCTCTCCAGCCAACGTCTTGCTATTTTGCGTACCCACAACTGTTCTTATCTCAACTACCACTCATTGCCGATCTTTGACTTGTTTCTAGACTATGCTCTTGCTTGTTCTCAACCTTCAACCATTAGTTATCGACCTTTGGCTTGTTCCTTAACTACGCTTCTGCTTGATTCCAGCCTGCAACCGCTAGTTACGACCTTTGGCTTGACCCTTGACTACCCTTCTGCTTGATTCCAGCCTGCAACCACTAGTTACGACCTTTGGCTTGACCCTTGACTACGCTACTGCTTGATTCCAGCCTGCAACCGCTAGTTACGACCTTTGGTTTAACCCTTGACTACGCTTTTGCTTGATTCCAACCAGCAACCACTAGTTACGACCTTTGGCTTGACCCTTGACTACACTTCTGCTTGATTCCAACCTGCAACCACTAGTTACGACCTTAGGCTTGTTCCTTGACTACGCTTCTTCTTGATTCCATCCTGCAACCACTAGTTACAACCTTTGGCTTGACCCTTTACTATGCTTATGCTTGATTCCATCCTGCAACCACTAGTTACAACCTTTGTTTTAACCCTTGACTATGCTTTTGCTTGAGTCCAACCTGCAACCACTAGTTACGACCTTTGGCTTGATCCTTGACTATGTGGACACAAAAGTGTAGCGCTCTGATACAAAAACAGGTGTGAAAGTGAAAATCCAAACCATATGTGGTTAATATGCAATAGTGTGAACTGCACATATATATGAGGACACAATTGGCAATAACAAAAAAATGTCCAAAGATAAACAAAAAAATAAAAAATTAAATGAAGCAATGTTCAAAATTGAAGAGAGAGATTAAATCTTCCAAAGATGAGTGAATAAATGTGAATCTCCAAAAGAAGGAATATCCCATCACCAGTGTGAATGCAGGCTTACCGGAACGTGTGGACTCTGTGAAATGTATATTTCCAGAGCCAATCAGGTTTGGTATAACTGGAAACCACGGTGTGGAGTTACTTCAGGCAGGGCTCAACGAATGGTCTTAAAGCGATAACCTAGGGAGAACTGGACGGTCTCTCACTCAGGGAATGCAGGAGATGGTCATCCGTGTTTAAAATTCACATAAAAACGTGGAAAAGAAAAGAGGGGACGCCATAGTGTAATACCGTCAAAAAATCAGTTTTAGGTTTAATTAAAAGTTGCACTTACATGTCATATGAGAATATAGCGCACTTCAATAAAATGATGGCAACATTGGAGTCTTCCCTGACGCGTTTCGTGTAAGTACACGTTGTCAAAAGGGTACCCTTTTGACATACCCTTTTGACAACGTGTACTTACACGAAACGCGTCAGGGAAGACTCCAATGTTGCCATCATTTTATTGAAGTGCGCTATATTCTCATATGACATGTAAGTGCAACTTTTAATTAAACCTAAAACTGATTTTTTGACGGTATTACACTATGGCGTCCCCTCTTTTCTTTTCCACGTTTTTATGTGAATTTTAAACACGGATGACCATCTCCTGCATTCCCTGAGTGAGAGACCGTCCAGTTCTCCCTAGGTTATCGCTTTAAGACCATTCGTTGAGCCCTGCCTGAAGTAACTCCACACCGTGGTTTCCAGTTATACCAAACCTGATTGGCTCTGGAAATATACATTTCACAGAGTCCACACGTTCCGGTAAGCCTGCATTCACACTGGTGATGGGATATTCCTTCTTTTGGAGATTCACATTTATTCACTCATCTTTGGAAGATTTAATCTCTCTCTTCAATTTTGAACATTGCTTCATTTAATTTTTTATTTTTTTGTTTATCTTTGGACATTTTTTTGTTATTGCCAATTGTGTCCTCATATATATGTGCAGTTCACACTATTGCATATTAACCACATATGGTTTGGATTTTCACTTTCACACCTGTTTTTGTATCAGAGCGCTACACTTTTGTGTCCACATTTTGTTTTTTGCTTCTTGTTTTTCAGTAGCTGTGTTTAGCAGCTTGATACATGTATACCTAGCAGCGCAGTAATCCATACTTTATTATTTGATCCTTGACTATGCTTCTGCTTGATCCCAACCTGCAACCACTTGTTACAAAACGTTGTTTACTGACTACGCCCCTGCTTGATCCCTACCTGAAACCACTAGTTACAACCTTTGGCTTGTTTGATGACTACGCTTCTGCTAGATCCCTACCTTTAACCACTAGTTATGACCTTTGACTTGTTCCTTGACCACACTTCTGCTTAATCCCCACCTTTAACCACTTACCAACCTTTGGCTTGTTTACTGACTATGCTTCTGTTTGATCCCTACCTGATATATCTGCTAGTAGGGTAATCCTGAGGGCTGTGACCTGGTACAAACATGCGCCAAAACCATTTCCACCATCAGGAGCTCTGTAGAACACCAGTTAGTTCTTAGACCTCGCACCTCGAGTCATCCATTAGGCCCGGTGACCTGTTTGTGTACTTATCCAGCTGGTTGGTGGGAGCCTCTCTACTGCTATAGCTACTAGACATGTGCAGACTGGAATATTTCGTTTCGTTTTTTCGTTTGGAAAATAAATTTATTTAGTTACTCCCGAAAATCGTTTTCATTTATTTCCTTTTTCGTTGGGGAATAGTTTTCGTCCGAAAATCCAATAATACTTGGTTTCTGTCGAATGGTCAAAAGAATATTCGACGGAACGTCAAAACTTTACGTCGAATTGTACATTTGCGTTCGAATATTCCGCCTACAAGAATTCTAATGTTGTATGACTAGTAATAATGTCGAATCTATTCTCTATAATGTCGAATCTATTTTCTCATGAATCGAAATCTATTCTCTGTAATGTCGAATCTATTATTTCTATAGTGTCGAATCTTTTCTCTATGATGTCAAATCTTTTCTCTATGATGTCGAATCTTTTCTCTATGATGTCGAATCTTTTCTCTATGATGTCAAATCTTTTCTCTATGATGTTGAATCTTTTCTCTATGATGTCGAATCTTTTCTCTATGATGTCGAATCTTTTCTCTATGATGTCGAATCTTTTCTCTATGATGTCGAATCTTTTCTCTATGATGTCGAATCTTTTCTCTATGATGTCAAATCTTTTCTCTATAATGTCGAATCTCTCTATATCGAATTTTTACCGCAACGAAAACGAAAATAAAGCATTTTTTATGTCGGATCTTTCGGTTTTCGTTTCTTGCGCTTTCGTTATCGTTTGTTAAAACGATAACGAAAAAACACGATTTTCGGACGAAAATGCATTCTAACGAAAACGAATGCACATGTCTAATAGCTACTAGTCTTCTGACCATGACACCAGGACTTTTCATAGGTGTACATCATGACCAGTGTAACCATTGTAATAGTTAACTAGGATACTGAGTTATTCATGGAAGCAGTAAGTCTTCGAGGACATTATATTTATTCATAAGAACTCCTCATTCATCAGAGTTACTGTGTGAATAAACAATAATTGGCTTAATGTGCAGCACTGCGTCAGACCAACTTTTCCCCGGCCGCTACGCGAGATTGTTCTTTCTATAGGAAGCCTTTCTTTCCCGACATCTGCTTTTCATTTGATGTTATTTAGGCTTTTGTTCTATCCAATACATTTGGCTTAAAGACGTCTCAATCGCATAGGAAATATTTATGCTCAAAGTAAATTTTTTAGTAATTGTCCTTAGTTTCCATCTTAAAAATAACTTTTTTTTTTTTTCTTCAATCTGCCTAGCTTTTTTTTTTTTTTTTACATCTCCTGAATAATTTGGTGAACTCATTTAGTTGCTTTACACTGTAACTTTTTTAATTTTTTTATTTGTGTGGTCTCCAAAACTGCTGGAAACAAGCAAATGCTAATGCGTGTTTTTTTTTGTTTTTTTTTTAAGTTTCTCTTCGGAGAACAAAAGAGGAAAGTGGAAACCATTAAAGCGGACCAATGGAAATTATAATTTGCAAACCATTAAGAAATAATTTATGAGATACCGAATGGGGTTTTGAGTTGTGTAAATAGTGATCAAAGATTAAATGACCACCCTGTATTAGAATGGCTTAATTGGTGGAGGAAATGGTAGCGGCAGTAAATGCAATAAATGAAATACTCTTGTCCCCGGAGAAGAAGAAAAACAAAAAATAGTTTATTCCACATTAAAACTTCCTATATTTGCTACATAACTTGTGATTGTATTTATATTTTTTTAAATTAAAATAATTTAATTCACTTTTGTACATTTACATGTGGGGAAAACATCTTAACCACTTCCATACTTACGCACCTTCCTGCCCAAGCCAATTTTCAGCGCAGTCGCAATTTGAATGACAATTGCGCGGTCATGCTACACTGTACCCAAATGAAATTGTTATCATTTTTTCCCCACAAATAGAGCTTTCTTTTGGTGGTATTTGATCACCTCTGCGATTTTTATTTTTTGCGCAACAACTAAAAAAACGACCGAAATTTTTGAAAAAAATTAAGGGCCAGATTCACAAACAATTACGGCGGCGTAACGTATCCCCTTTACGTTACTCTGCCGTAAGTGCTTGATTCACAAAGCACTTGCGTGTAAACTTGCGGCGGCGTAGCGTAAAGCCGTCCGGCGCAAGCCCGCCTAATTCAAATGGGGCGTGTACCATTTAAATTAGGCGCGTTCCCGCGCCGGACGTACTGCGCATGCTCCGTTAGGAAATTTCCCGCCGTGCTTTGCGCGAAATGACGTCGCCCCGACGTAATATTTTGAACGGCGACATGCGTTACGTACTTTCGTATTCCCGGACGACTTACGCAAAAAAAAAATAATTTGAAATTCGACGCGGGAACGACGGCCATACTTTAACATGGTCTGTCTATTGTTATACCACCTAAATAGCAGCCGTAACTTTGCGACGCGAAAAGCCGACTAGCGACGACGTAAGAGAATGCGACGAACGCGCGTACCTTCGTGGATCGCCGTAAACAGCTAATTAGCATACCCGACGCGGAAAACGTCGCGATCTCCACCCATCGGTCGCCGAAGTATTGCATCCTAAGATTCGAAGGCGTACGAAGCCATACGCCTGTCGGATCTTAGCCAAATGCCGTCTTATCTTTGTTTGTGAATTACAAATAAAGATACGACGCGGCAAATTTGAAAGTACGCCGGAGTATCAGCAGATACTCCGGCGTACTTGTTCTCTGAAGTTTTTATTTTTTCTGTAATTTTTTTGTAAATAAGTAAATTTTCTTCTTCAATTATGGGCACTGATATGGCGGCACTGATGGGCACCGATGAGGTGACACTGATGGGCACCGATGAGGTGGCACTGATGGGCACCGATGGCCGGCGCTGGTATGCTGCACTGATGTACATTCATAGGCGGAACTGATGGGCACTCATAGGCGGCACTGATGGGCACTCATGGGTGGCACTTATGGGTGGCACTGATGGGTACTTATGGGTGGCACAGATGGGCACTGATAGGTGGGCACTGGGCATAGATGGGC
Source organism: Rana temporaria (assembly GCF_905171775.1). Taxonomy (NCBI): domain Eukaryota; kingdom Metazoa; phylum Chordata; class Amphibia; order Anura; family Ranidae; genus Rana; species Rana temporaria. The sequence goes on from NC_053497.1 coordinate 10,340,312, forward strand.
ACTAAGAGGTGGCACTGATGGACACTGGGTGGCACTGATGGATACTAAGGGGTGGCACTGATGGCATTGCTGGGCATCATTACAGTCAGTGCCCATGTTGCCAGTCAATGCCCATTTGTGGGCACTGATTGGCATTGATTGTGTTTATTTTTTTTGTTTTATTGTTCTTTTTTTTTGCTCCATTTGGCAACCGGGGGCACTCCCTGGTGGTCCAGTGTTGGCATCCGAGGGGGGGGGGACTGCGCTGATAAACAATCAGCGCGAACCCCCCCTGTCAGGAGAGCCGCCGATCGGCTCTCCTCTACTCGTGTCTGTCAGACGCGAGTGAGGAAGAGCAGATCAACGGCTCTTCCTGTTTACATCGTGATCAGTCGTGATTGGTCACGGCTGATCACGTGGTAAAGAGTCTCCGCCGGAGGCTCTTTACCGAGATCGGAGATGCAGGGTGTCAGACTGACAGCCCGCATCACCGATCACTGCGCTGCGCACCCCTACGGGCATGCGACGGCATGTAATCCTGCAGGATGTCAATAGACGTCCATTCAGGATTTCACAACCACTTCCCGGACGTCAATTGTATATTGACCGGGCGGGAAGTGGTTAATGTAGAATTGAAGGCAAAAGATTTTTATTTTTATTTTGTATAGAGTAAGAGATGATTTTCTTAGAACCCTTGACAGTGTCCAATGGGGGAACTTCCCTTCACTTCCTGTCCCATGGCCAAAACAGGAAGTGAGAGGAAATAATCCCTCCAAAGTGAGGGAATCCTTGGTTGCCACCAGAACTAGTGTCCCCATGTTTTGCTTTTATCTTTGAGGTTACTTTGCAGTAAAGCAAGGAAACACAAACCCCTTCATATATTTTTTAGAACCTTTAGGGCTATGGTTAAAAAAAACATAAAGAGCCCCCCACACCCCCCCGGCCGCCGGGGACTCCCAACTAGACATGTGCAGGATGAAAAAAATTGTTTTGTTTCATTTCGTTATTTAACTCAATTCGTTTAGTTAAGTTCGTTGCATTCATTACATTCGTTTTCGGGATTCATTTCGCATTCAAAATAATTCTAACGCATTCGAAAACAAATCTACCGAATTCGATTTTTTTTTTTATCAAATTCGAAATAATGCTACCACATTTAAACAAAACTATTTATAACCATTTCCTGAAATTCGAAATTCGTATAGAATGAAATCGAATTTGAATAGAAAAGATTAAAATCGAATCGAAAATACTAGAAAAGAATGGTATAGAAAAACAATAGCACAGAACAGAAAAAAAATATTTTATATATCTCTATATATATATATATATATATATATATATATATATATATATATATATATATATATATTTATATTTATATATAACATCTTCTGAAATTTGACTTTCGTATAGAATGAAATCGAATTCCAATAGAAAAGATTAGAATAGAATAGAAAGTAATAGAAAAGAAAAGCATAGAAAAACAATAGAACAGAATAGAAAAAAAATATAATATATTCTATTCTAATCTTTTCTATTCCAATTCGATTTCATTCTATATGAAATTCGAATTTTGGAAAATGGTTATATGTAATAAAAATTTGGATGTGGTAGTTTTTTCTAATTTAGTAGATTTTTTTCGAATGCAGTAGATTTAGATCTAATTAAATTTTTCAAATTTGATCGACTTTTTAGGAATTCGGTCAAAATTTTTTCAAATTCTAATATGAAACTAATATTTTATAATCTTTTCTATTCAAATTCGATTTCATTCAATAAGAAATTCAAATTTTGTATAAATGAATTCAAATTTGAATAGAAAAGATTAGAATGGAATAGAAAAGAAAAACAAGAGAATAGAATAAAATATAATATATTTTATTTTATATTATATATTATAATTGATTTTATTCTGTTCTATTGTTTTTCTATTCTTTTATATTTTAGTTTCCATGAATTTTAATTATTTTCCAATCTATTCTAGAATTCAAATTTATACTATTCGAATTTCGGAAGACTGTCAAGTTCTATTTTATTACATTCTATTAACTTCTATTCTATTCTTTTTGATTCTATTGCTTTATTGTTTTATATTCTATATTATTGTAGTTTTTAGAAAATCGATTTCTATTTTTTCAAATTCGATTCGAATTTCGTTCGCGTTTTTTCGAATTTGTTTAAATTCTTTAATTTTGTAATTCGGAAATTCGGATGCATACGAATTTCCGAATAATGAAAAATGTTATCCGAATTCGAATTCGTAACGAAACTAAATGCACATGTCTACTCCCGACAGTGGCGGAATGCCAGGGCCCATTTGCAAGCGCAGTCTATGTGACCCTGGTAGTCAGTCAATTTTATTTTTGTTATTTTAATTTTAATTTTTTTTTACCATTTTATTTTATTTATTTATGTTTTGGAATTTTATTTTCTATTTTCCCTAAGGCCTTGTACACACGAGAGGATATCCGCTGGAAACGGTCCGCCGGACCGTTTCCAGCGGATAAATCCTCTGGCGGATTTGGATCTGATGGCTGTACTCACCATCAGATTGAAATCCCCGCGGAATACATCCGCGGTGACGTGGCCACGCTGTCGCCGCGACGATGAAGCGGCGACGTGTGCGACCCTGGAAGGTAATACTTTCACGCATGCGTCGAATCATTACGACGCATGCGAGGGATGGGAGCGGACGGACTGATCCGGTGAGTCTGTACAGACGACCGGATCAGTCCAACGGACTGGATTCCAGCGGATAGATTTCTTAGCATGCTAAGAAATTTTTATCCGCTGGGAATCCGTCGGGTGGATTTTTATCCGGCTGAAAATGTCCGCTAGGCCGTACACACGACCGGATCTATCTGCTGGAACTGATCCGCGGATCAATCCCAGCGGATCGATCCGGTCGTGTGTACGGGGCCTTACAGATTTTTAATAGCCTCCCTTTAGAGCAGGGGGTCTCCAAACATTCTAAACAAAGGGCCGTTTTATTGCCCTTCAGACTCTTGGAGGGCCGGACTTTGGCCAGCGGGAGTGAAAATGTTCCTGGCATCAGTGGGAGTAAACATCTGGTATTAGGGGGAGGAATAGTGCCCCATTGTTGGTATCATAGGGAGGAATAGTGCCCCATTAGTGGTATCATAGGGAGGAATAGTGCCCCATTAGTGGTATCATAGGGAGGAATAGTGCCCCATTGTTGGTATCATAGGGAGGAATAGTGCCCCATTGTTGGTATCATAGGGAGGAATAGTGCCCCATTAGTGGTGTCAGTGGGAGAAAGGGTGCTCCGTTGTCGGTGTCAGATGGCAGAATAGTGTCTCATATCATTGGGAGGGATAGTGCTCCAAGGGCCATATAAAGGCAAGCAAAGGGCCGCATCCGGCCCTCGGGCCACAGTTTGGAAACCACTGCTTTAGAATGTAAGCTCCATGAGCAGGGGCCTCTTTTTCCTTCTGGACCGAATTGTATTGTAATTGTACTGGCCCCCCATTTAAAGTTGTAAAGTGCCGTGTAAACTGCTGGCACTATAGGCGTGCGCACAGGGTGTGCCAGGTGTGCCCAGGCACACCCTAATCTCCCTTTACAGCACAGATTCCCCCTACTTCCCTGGCTCCCTCCTTCCCCCTGCAGTGCTACCAGCTTCCCTCCTCTCCCACCAGCTGTTGCTGCAAGGATGTTTTAGGATGAGTGGAGGAAGGGGGCGGTAAATATGTAATTGACTATCCCCTTTCCTTTCTGAATGAACATTGTGAGTGATCAGTAGTGTGTGTTTGAGCTTTGGGGTGCACACCCTAATGCAATAGACTGCGCACACCTATGGCTGGCACTATATAAATCCTGTATTATAATAATAATTATAATAATAATAATATATTTTTATTCAGAATTTGTGTTTTTTGAGGTGTGTTTAGGGTAGTTTTGTTTATTTAAGTTTGTATTAATTGCATGTCTGTATTTTTTTGTATTTGATCGTTATGCCGCGTACACACGATTGATTTTCGGGTTCTAAAAAATGACGTTTTCTTTTTGTAATGTCATTAAAAACGATCGTGTGTGGGCTTCAGAGCATTTTTTTTCGGGTTCTAAAAAAACGGGCAAAAAAAAAATTCGAACACGTTCTATTTTTTCACGACGTTTTTAACGTTGTAGTTTTTCGGGTTCTAAAAAATGGTTGTGTGTAGGCTTTAACGACGTGAAAAATCCGCGCATGCTCAGAAGCAAGTTATGAGACAGGAGCGCTCGTTCTGGCAAAACTAGCGTTTGTAATGGAGTAAGCACATTCATCACGCTGTAACAGACAGAAAAGCGCAAATCGTCTTTTACTAACACTAAATCAGCTAAAGCAGCCCCAAGGGTGGCGCCATCCGCATGGAACTTCCCCTTTATAGTGCCGTCATACGTGTTGTACGTCACCGCGCTTTGCTAGAGCATTTTTTTTTTCACGATCGTGTGTAGGCAAGGTTGTTTTTTTTCCAGAGCCTGAAAAGCGTCATTTTTCAGAACCCGAAAAATGATCGCGTGTACGCGGCATTATTTGTGTACGGTCATGTAATTTTTATTTTTTATTTTTAGTAGTTTTACTTGTTTTCTCTCTGTGATGAAATGTAAAATAATGAGGCTCATGGGAGGCCATCATGGGGCTAATGAGAGGCTAATTTTTGTAAAATAATGAGGCTAATGAGGGGCATGAGGGCAGGTTCAGGATAGTTGAAAGGAACCTTTGTAACCTCTATGAGCCCAAAGCTCATTGTGCTCTTTGAAAACCACCCTGATTTTACCGTTCCCTTTTTTGCGTTCAAAGTGCCGTTTTTTGGCGGGAAAAAACACTGAAAAACGCAAAACGGACAGTCACATTTATACAGTAATCAGTGCATATTTATAGCATGGATCGCTGTATAAATGTGAATGGTCCCAAAAATGTAAATAGTAAAAAAAATTAAATAAAAAAAAAATCATAATTATGTCCTCTATTTTGTTTTGCGCAAACCAGTCACTATACGCTTATTGCAATTTTTTTTTTTTTTTTTTACGAAAAATATTTAGAAGAATATGTATCAGCCTAAACTGAGAAAAAAATATATAAATTTTTTTAAAAAAAATTGGGATATTTATTATAGCAAAAAGTAAAAAAAATTGGCCCGGATTCACAAAGCACTTACGCCGACATATCTCAAGATACGCCGCGTAAGTGTAAATATGCGCCGTCGTAAACTGATACGCCTAAAAATAGGCTTCATCCGACCGACGTAACTTGCCTACGCCGGCGTATCGTGGGCGCATATTTACGCTGGACGCATCTGGCGCTCCCATTGATTTCCTATTCAAATATGGAAATGAGGGAGATACCTCGATTCACGAACGTACTTGCGCCCAGCGCATAATATACGCGGTTTGCGTAAGTCGTACGTCCGGCGTAAAGTTATTCCCCATAGATGAGGCGCAACCCGTGCAAAGGTATGGACCAGGGAACACAAGCCGTCGTATTTTACGTCGTTTACGTTGTACGTGAATACGTGGCTGGGCGTAGGTTACGTTCACGCCGTAGGCAGTGATCCGTCGTATCTTAGGCAATCGTTCCGACGTGATCCTGAGCATGCGCACTGGGATGCGTCCACGGGACGGCGCATGCGCCGTTCGTTATTCGTATCTGGCTGAGACTCAGCCCATCATTTGCATGGGGTCACGCCTAATTTGCATGGCTCACGCCCACTTCCTCTTACGACGACTTAGGCCTCGTACACACGACCGAACATGTCCGCTGAAACTGGTCTGCGGACCAGTTTCCGCGGACATGTTCGGTCGTTTGTACGGCCGACCGGACAATTTTCCGGCGGATCGGACAGGTTTCCAGCAGACAAATGTTTCTTAGCATGCTAAGAAACATGTCCGCTGGAAGCCTGTCCGTCGGACATGTTCGGCCGTCTGTACAGACTCACCGGACATGTCCGCTCGGCCGAAAGCCCTCGCATGCGTCGAAGTGATTCGACGCATGTGTGGAAGCATTGACCTTTCCAGGGTTGCGCATGTCGCCGCGTCATCGTCGCGGCGACGGCGCGGCCACGTCACCGCGTTCGCTGTCCGCGAGAAATTTGGTCTGATGGTGTGTACAGCCATCAGACCAAAATCCGCCAGCGGACATGTCCGATGAAAACGATCCGCGGACCGTTTTCATCGGACATGTCCCGTCATGTGTACAAGGCCTTACACATAGAAACCCACCGCAGATTTGGTGGCAAGTGCTTTGTGAATTCGGTGCTTGCTTCTCTGCGCTACGTCGGCGTAGCGTATATGGCCTCGTACACACCACCCAACATGTCCGATGAAAATGGTCCGCCTACCGTTTTCATCGGACATGTCCGCTGGGATCATTTGGTCTGATGTCTGTACACACCATCAGACCAAATTCCCCGCGGACAGAATACGCGGTCACGTGGCGGCGACGATGACGCCGCGACGTGTGCGCACCAGGAAGTCCAATGCTTCCACGCATGCGTCGAATCACTTTGACGCATGCGTGGGATTTCGGGCCAGCGGACATGTCCGATGAGTCGTGCTGACCATCGGACATGTCCGACGGACAGGCTTCCAGCGGACAAGTTTCTTAGCATGCCAAGAAACTTTTGTCCGCTGGAAACCTGTCCGCTAGGCCGGGAAACTGTCCGGTCGGCCCTACACACGACCGAACATGTCCGCGGAAACTGGTCCGACGGACCAGTTTCAGCGGACATGTTCGGTCGTGTGTACAAGGCCTTAGAGATACGCTACGGCGGCATAAATATGCGCCGATGTCTGTGAATCCGGGCCATTGTGTTTTTTTCAAAATCGTCGCTCTTTTTTTGTTTATAGCGCAAAAAATAAAAACCGCAGAGGTGATCAAATACCACCAAAAGAAAGCTCTATTTGTGATAAAAAAAGGACGCCAATTTTGTTTGGGAGCCACGTCGCACGACCGCGCAATTGTCAGTTAAAGCGACGCAGTGCCGGAAGCTGAAATTTCGCCTGGGCAGGAAGGGGGTATATGTGCCCAGTAAGCAAGTGGTTAAAGACGCCCCTGCTACTAGCCATGGCAAACACGGTGCACCACTCAACATTAATAGGCTTACCGTAACCCAATAGTAAAATAACGTCTCCTGTGAGAAATTCTTGAGCTAAAGCTAAATACAAGAATAATTCACACAACTCATCAAGCAGGAAAAGCGAGCCAAGGGATAAACTCGGAGCTTATGTACTGTACATCTTCCATATCTGGCAATCTCTGACCGCCGGCTTTGCCAACTTTACCTCTGATTATAATACAAATGAACATGTGCATGGGGGGGGGGGGGGGGGGGGCAGCGTGTGAATAGAGAAGCTGCAATGTATATATGAGTTACACAGAGACCAATCAATTCCTGTATACAAAGAAGAACATCTGCATCCCACTTCACAGACGGATGTCTGCTGCCATAATGCAGATCCCTACAATGCCGTGTATAGACAAATACAAGGAGCAATTACACAGATTCTTCTGCCAAAGATAAGCCCATTCTACCCAACAAGAATCTACCGTGGGCAAAACCACTGAACTCGCCAAATTCGATATTGTGGCATTCACATTTTTTTTTGGGGGGGGGGGGGGGGGGGCGACATTTTGCAATCTTTCTGTACTTGGGAAAGGGTGAAAGTTAAGCGTAGTTGTTCGAGCTTTGATCATAGGCGTGCGCACAGGGTGTGCCAGGTGTGCCCAGGCACACCCTATTCACCCTGTGCAGCACAGATTCCCCCTACTGCCCTTGCTCCCATCTTACCCCCCCACAGCGCCGCCAGCTTCCCTCCTCTCCTATTGGCTGTTGCTGCTGGGATGTTTTAGGAGTGTGGAAGGGGCCAGTGGATATGTAATTTACCAGCCCCTTCCCTTTCTGAATGAACAACGCGAGCGTTCGGTAGTGGGTGTTTGGGCTTTGGGGTGCACACCCTAATGCAATAGGCTGAGCACACCTATGGCATTGATATTACATTCCTTGCTCCCTACCTCCCTCCCTACCTTCCTCCCTCCTTACCTCCCTCCCTCCCTCCTTACCTCCCTCCCTCCCTACCTTGCTCCCTCCCTCCTTACCTCCCTCCCTACCTTCCTCCCTCCCTCCCTCCCTCCCTCCCTCCCTCCCTCCCTCCCTCCCTCCCTCCCTCCCTCCCTACCTCCCTTCTTACCTCCCTCCCTACCTACCTCCCTCCCTACTTTCCTCCCTCCCTCCCTACCTTACTCCCTATCTTCCTCCCTCCCTACCTTCCTCCCTCCCTCCTTACCTCCCTCCCTACATCCCGACCTTCCTCCCTCCCTACCTTCCTTCCTCCCTCCCTCCCTCCCTCCCTCCTTACCTCCCTCCCTACCTCCCGCCCTCCTTACCTCCCTCCCTACCTTCCTCCCTCCCTCCTTACCTCCCTCCCTACCTCCCTCCCTACCTCCCTCCCTACCTTCCTCCCTCCCTACCTTCCTCCCTCCTTACCTCCCTGCCTACCTCCCTCCCTACCTCCTTACCTCCCTCTCTACCTCCATACCTCCCTCCTTACCTCCCTCCCTACCTACATACCTCCCTCCTTACCTCCCTTCCTACCTTCCTTCCTCCCTCCTTACCTCCTTCCCTACCTTCCTCCCTCCTTACCTCCCTCCCTACCTCCCTCCCTACCTTCCTCCTTACCTCCCTCCCTACCTCCCTCCCTTCCTTCCTCCCTCCTTACCTCCCTACCTTCCTCCCTCCCTCCCTCCTTACCTTCCTCCCTACCTTCCTCCCTCCCTCCTTACCTCCCTCCCTACCTTCCTCCCTCCCTCCTTACCTCCCTCCCTACCTACCTCCCTCCTTACCTCCCTCCCTACCTTCCTCCCTCCCTCATTACCTCCCTCCCTAGCTCCCTCCCTATCCTCCTTCCTCCCTCCTTACCTCCCTCCCTACCTCCATACCTCCCTCATTACCTCCCTCCCTCCCTCCTTACCTCCCTCCCTACTTTCCTCCCTCCCTCCTTACCTCCCTCCCTACCTTACTCCCTCCCTATCTTCCTCCCTCCCTACCTTCCTTCTTTCCTACCTCCCTCCCTCCCTCCCTATCTACCTTGCTCCCTCCCTCCCTCCTTACCTCCCTCCCTACCTCCCTCCCTACCTTCCTCCCTCCCTCCTTACCTCCCTCCCTACCTCCCTCCTTACCTCTCTTCCTACCTTCCTCCCTCCTTACCTCCCTCCCTACCTTCCTTCCTCCCTACCTTCCTCCCTCCTTACCTCCCTCCCTACCGCCCTCCCTACCTTCCTCCTTACCTCCCTCCCTACCTCCCTCCCCTTCCTTCCTCCCTCCTTACCTCCCTCCCTACCTTCCTCCCTCCCTCCTTACCTCCCTCCCTACCTACCTCCCTCCTTACCTCCCTCCCTACCTTCCTCCCTCCCTCATTACCTCCCTCCCTATCTTCCTTCCTCCCTCCTTACCTCCCTCCCTACCTCCATACCTCCCTCATTACCTCCCTCCCTTCCTCCTTACCTCCCTCCCTACTTTCCTCTCTCCCTCCTTACCTCCCTCCCTACCTTACTCCCTCCCTATCTTCCTCCCTCCCTACCTTCCTTCTTTCCTACCTCCCTCCCTCCCTCCCTATCTACCTTGCTCCCTCCCTCCCTCCCTCCCTACCTTCCTTCCTCCCTCCCTCCCTCCTTACCTCCCTCCCTACCTCCCTCCCTACCTTCCTCCCTCCTTACCTCCCTCCCTACCTCCCTCCTTACCTCTCTCCCTACCTTCCTCCCTCCTTACCTCCCTGCCTACCTCCCTCCCTACCTTCCTTCCTCCTTACCTCCCTCCCTACCTCCATACCTCCCTCCTTACCTCCCTCCCTACCTCCATACCTCCCTCCTTACCTCCCTCCCTACCTTCCTTCCTCCCTCCTTACCTCCCTCCCTACCTCCATACCTCCCTCATTACCTCCTTCCCTACCTTCCTTCCTCCTTACCTCCCTCCCTACCTCCCTCCCTACCTTCCTCCTTACCTCCCTCCCTACCTTCCTTCCTCCCTCCTTACCTTTCTCCCTCCCTCTTTACCTTCCTCCCTACCTTCCTCCCTCCCTCCTTACCTCCCTCCCTACCTTCCTCCCTCCCTCCTTACCTCCCTCCCTACCTCCCTCCTTACCTTCCTCCCTCCCTCCTTACCTCCCTCCTTACCTCCCTCCCTACCTTCCTCCCTCCCTCATTACCTCCCTCCCTAGCTCCCTCCCTATCTTCCTTCCTCCCTCCTTACCTCCCTCCCTACCTCCATACCTCCCTCCCTACCTTACTCCCTCCATACCTTCCTACCTCCCTCATTACCTCCCTCCCTCCCTCCTTACCTCCCTCCCTCCTTACCTCCCTCCCTATCTTCCTCCCTCCCTATCTTCCTCCCTCCCTACCTTCCTTCTTTCCTACCTTCCTCCCTCCCTATCTACCTTCCTCCCTCCCTCCCTCCCTCCCTTCCTTCCTTCCTCCCTCCCTCCCTTCCTTCCTTCCTTCCTTCCTTTCTTCCTTCCCTCCTTCCTCCCTCCCTTCCTCCCTTCCTACCTTCCTTTCTTCATCCCTTACATACTCCTGGCCACTGCATACTCTACATTACATAACCTTGGCCCCTGCATGCTGTACATTACATAATCTTGGCCCCTGCATGCTGTACATTACATACTTCAGACCCCTGTGTGCTGTACATTACATATTCCTGGCCCCTGCATGCTATACATTACATACTCCTGGCCCCTGCATGCTGTACATTACATACTCCTGGCCCCTGCATGCTGTACATTACATACTCCTGGCCCCTGCATGCTGTACATTACATACTCCAGATCCCTCCCCTCTGTACATTACATACTCCTGGCCCCTGCATGCTGTACATTACATACTCCTGGCCACTGCATGCTGTGCATTACATACTCCTGGCCACTGCATGCTGTGCATTACATACTCCATAACCATCGAGACCCCTCCCCTCTGTACAGTACATATTCCTGGCCCCTGCATGCTGTACATTACATACTCCTGGCCCCTGCATGCTGTGCATTACATACTCCATAACCCTCTTCTCTGTACATTACATACTCCAGATCCCTCCCCTCTGTACATTACATACTCCTGGCCCCTGCATGCTGTACATTACATACCCCCAGACCCCTCCTCTCTGTATAGTGGGCTGTACATGACATATTCTTGATTTATGTAAAGGGGGGGGGGGGGGTAATAAGAACAATATAGTACAGCACTTGTATTCACATGTTTGTTAGTATGCCAGTTATCTATTTTTAAACGTAGAGGGGAAAGCCATGCAAATTTTCTTACTCCATTTCTTTCATATATAGCACCCCCATTATCACATAGAGAGATCCCCCGTACTAACTGTGTGCTGATATTAATATTCATATCATGCTGCATGTGCAACAATGTCTCATGTACTAATTCAGTTCTGTGTGTTAGCTTGTCTCTGACACTTGTGTTTCCCATAAGAGTAATTAACTTCTTTTATTTACCGCGACTCATTACCAACTGCAAAACAATAGCTTCTGATTAACTAATTTGCAGCCGGCGAGCACAGCGACCAATCTTTTCATAGCAGCGGGTTGGCTGCGGTGCGGAGAGCGCGGAAAGCGCGGAGAGCGCGGGTCCCTTCTGTGCAATAGCTGGCAAGTCGAGGCGAGGGCCCGGGGGGAGGGGGGCGTCAATCAAGTCTGCATCAGAACAACGAATGACAAATTAAGAGAAAAATAAACATAAATATTAAAGTTTAAAAAACTGGATTTGTTTTGTTGAAATATATTTTCTTTTAAAATGAAACCTTTCTATGAAGTAAACAGAACCCGCCGCTTAGAAATGCCCCCGATGGTACAGATATCAGGAAAGGGGCATAAGAACCTCGAAATCCATGGAAGGTCTTTTCATGGTAAATTCACTAATTGCTTTTATTGTATCATTAATTACAATTCTGCAATTGTGAAATGTTCTTTCTTTCTGTCTTCTCTCCCTCCTTTCCTTCCTTCCACCCTTCCTTCCTTCCACCCTTCCTTACACCCTTCCTTCCTTACACCCTTCCTTTCTTCCACCCTTCCATCCTCCCTTCAGTCGTTCTTTTGTTTCTTTGTTTTTTCTTTTTTTCCCCATCTATCCCCTCTTCCTCCCTCTCCTCTTTTCCTTCCTTCCTTCTTTCTTCTTCTTCACGTCTTCTCCCTCCCAGTGGCGGCTGGTGCTCAAATTTTTTTGGGGGAGGGGCGCAAATAAAATAAAAAAATCTATTTTAGCCTCGCTGTGCCCATCAAACACAGCCACTGTGCCCAGCAATTGTCACCACTGCGCCCAGCAATTGTCACCACTGCACTGTGCCCAGCAATTGCCACCACTGTGCCCAGCAATTGTCACCACTGCACTGTGCCCAGCAATTATCACCACTGCACTGTGCCCAGCAATTGTCACCACTGTGCCCAGCAATTGTCACCACTGCACTGTGCCCAGCAATTGTCACCACTGCACTGTGCCCAGCAATTGTCACCACTGTGCCCAGAAATTGTCACCACTGCACTGTGTCCAGCAATTGTCACCACTGTGCCCAGCAATTGTCACCACTGTGCCCAGCAATTGTCACCACTGTGCCCAGCAATTGTCACCACTGTGCCCAGCAATTGTCACCACTGCACTGTGCCCAGCAATTGTCACCACTGTGCCCAGCAATTGTCACCACTGTGCCCAGCAATTGTCACCACTGCACTGTGCCCAGCAATTGTCACCACTGTGCCCAGCAATTGTCACCACTGCACTGTGCCTAAAATATGTCACCACTGCGCCCAGAAATTGTCACCAGTGCACTGTGCCCAGCAATTGTCAACACAGTGCCCAGCAATTGTCACCACTGTGCCCAGCAATTGTCACCACTGCACTGTGCCCAGCAATTGTCACCACAGTGCCCAGCAATTGTCACCACTGCATTGTACCCAGCAATTGTCAACACTGTGCCCAGAAATTGTCACCAATGCATTGTGCCCAGCAATTGTCTCCACTGTGCCCAGATACTTTTATAACCCTTTCCAGCTTTATGCAAGTCAACAATTCTTAATCGTAGGTCTTCTGAGAGCTCTTTTGTGCGAGGCATCATTCACATCAGGCAATGCTTCTTGTGAAAAGCAAACCCAGAACTGGTGTCTGTTTTTTATAGGGCAGGGCAGCTGTAACCAACACCTCCAATCTCATCTCATTGATTGGACTCCAGTTGGCTGACACCTCACTCCAATTAGCTCTTGGAGATGTCATTAGTCTAAGGGTTCACATACTTTTTCCACCTGCACTGTGAATGTTTACATGGTGTGTTCAATAAAAACATGATAACATTTAATTCTTTGTGTGTTATCAGTTTAAGCAGACTGTGATTGTCTATTGTTGTGGCCTAGATGAAGATCAGATCACATTTTATGACCAATTTGTGCATAAATCCATATCATTCCAAAAGGGTTCACATAATTTTTCTTGCAACTGTATATACATTTTATATAATGTCATGAGAATACAAACCTGGTACTGGTTTGGCCCTTATTCTCTTTTATATGTTTGACAACAGGCAGTCAAATATTAAACTTTTGACGTTTTTTTAACCGCTTAAGGACCGCCTCCTGCACATATAGGTCGGCAGAATGGCAGGTACGTCCTCTTTAAGTGCCCAGCCGTGGGTCGCGGGCGCGTGCCTGCGGCGCGCCCCCGCGACCGGGTCCGAAGCTCCGTGACCGCGGGACCCGCGGAACCGATTGCCGCTGGAGTCCCGCGATTGGTCCCCGGAGCTGAAGAACAGGGAGAGTTGTGTGTAAACACAGTTTCCCCGTTCTTCACTGTGGCGCCGTCATTGATCGTGTGTTTCCTTATATAGGGAATCACAATCAATGACGTCACACCTACAGCCCCGCCCCCTACAGTTAGAAACAGACATGAGGTCATACATAACCCCTTCAGCGCCCCCTTGTGGTTAACTCCCAAACTGCAATTGTCATTTTCACAGTAAAAAAATCCTTTTTATAGCATTTTTTGCTGTGAAAATGACAATGGTCCCAAAAATGTGTTAAAATTGTCCAAAGTGTCATCCAAAATGTCGCAGTCACGAAAAAAATCGCTGATCGCTGCCATTAGTAGTAAAAAAAAAAAAAAAAATGCAATAAAACTATCCCCTATTTTGTAAACGCTATAAATTTTGCGCAAACCAACCGATAAATGCTTATTGCGATTTTTTTTACCAAAAATAGGTAGAAGAATACGTATCGGCCTAAACTGAGGAAAACATTTTTTTTTATATATATTTTTGGGGGATATTTATTACAGCAAAAAGTAAAAAATATTGTTTTTTTTTCAAAATTGTCGTTCTATTTTTGTTTATAGCGCAAAAAATAAAAACCGCAGAGGTGATCAAATACCACCAAAAGAAAGCTCTATTTGTGGGGAAAAAGGGACGCCAATTTTGTTTGGGAGCCACGTCGCACGACCGTGCAATTGTCAGTTAAAGCGACGCAGTGCCGAATCGCAAAAACTGTCCGGGTCCTTTAGCTGCCTAAAGGTCCGGGTCTTAAGTGGAAAAGTGAAAAAAATTATAATCTTAAAGTTTCCTCGTCTTCTGAGAACCTCGATAAAAAAAAAATTCTCCTTCATTGCCCCAACATGAAATGTTTAAAGCCAAACAAACACGGGGACATTAAAGGGTCACTAAAGGAATTTTTTTTTTTAGCTGAAATGACTGTTTACAGGGCATAGAGACATAATAGTTAACTGATTCCTTTTAAAAATGATTAAAAATTGATAAAAAAACAATCATATAATGTGCCTGCAGTGTAGTTTCGTTTTTGCTGTTGTTTGCTGGTTCTCTGATGTACAGAGAGCCACTAGAGGGCAGTCAGCCAATAGAGAGCAGTGATACTTTGTCTAAAACTCCTCAGCACCAATCCAGTTTCGTTTTACACACAGTAATCACACCTCCTTGATTAGTGACCACCGTGAGAAATCTCCCAGTACTGTGGTTATCAGGAAACAGGCAACCAGGAAGTGTCCAAAACAGAGAGGATTTACAGCAACATCAGAGCAAAAACGAACAATGAGGACATGAAACCAGGACTGCAGCAAGGTAAAGGAAGCTATTTAGCTAAAAAAAAAAATTCCTTTAGTGACCCTTTAAGTGTAATTTAAATGTCGGGTATAATGAATGAGCGAGCTTTTAATTGTTTGTTTGTGTAGGTTTTTGGTATCACATGAAGTCCGGTCACTCTCATGTTTTTATTCCATTTATATCCCGGGTTATAAATGTGGGATACAATGTAAATCTCTGTTATTACTGAAAGTGCGCTTAATTTTAACCTCTGCGTAGCTGAAGGTTACTACAATTTCCTTCTTGCCGATTCACATATTGATTTTCTTTTTTCTTGTGGGAAAAGCAAGAACAAAGGGCCAGATTCACATACTTTTGCGGCCATGTAACGTAACCCGTTTATGTTACAACGCCGCAAGTTTCCAGTTTTAGTGCCCGATCCACAAAGCACTTACCTGGAAACTTGCGGCGGTGTATCGTAAATACGTCCGGCGCAAGGCGGGCCAATTCAAATGGGCGTGTGCCATTTAAATTAGGCGCGCTCCCGCGCCGGACCTACTGCGCATGCTCCGTTTCGCAATTCCCGTCGTGCTTTGCGCGCAGTGACGTCATTTTTTCGAACGGCGACGCGCGTAGCGTAATTCCGTATTCCCGGACGGCTTACGCAAACGACGTTCATTTTTAAATTTCGACGCGGGAAAGACGGCCATACTTTATACAGCAATACGTTTGCTGACTAAAGTTAAGGCACCAAAAACAACGACTAACTTTGCGACGGAAAAATAGACTAGCGGCGACGTAGCGAACGTGAAAATCCGTTGTGGATCGCCGTAACTCCTAATTTGCATACCCGACGCTGGTTTACGACGCGAACTCCCCCCAGCGGCGGCCGCGGTACTGCATCCTAAGATCCGACAGTGTAAAACAATTACACCTGTCGGATCTTAGGGATATCTATGCGTAACTGATTCTATGAATCCGTCGCATAGATACTCTGAGAGATACGACGGCGTATCTCTTTTGTGAATCTGGCCCTAAATCCTCAAAAAGAAATTGCTAATGGAAAAGTCATCAATTTTTTTTTTCTTGCATAAAAAAACTCCTGCTACGTGTTGTGTACAACTCTTAAAATGGACACCTGGACAATCCGGGTTTGGAATTGTGCGTCCGGGTTTCAAACCTCCTGAAACCCGGGCACATGATCGAGAATGGACTGCGGTTCTCCACGTAACTAATTAGCACAACCTGCCAAGTACATAGATGTGTCCACCCCCCAAACATGGACAGAAGCAGGGGTGGCCTTCCATTGTGGGCGAACGGGTGCCGCCCCCCCTGTCCAATGCCCCGCCGCCCTCCCTTTCCATGTACCCGGCCCCTTTCAAGATGCCCGGCTCATAAATTCCTATGGCAGAGATAGGCTGGGGTGTGTTTTTTGAAGCACTGATTACAGCCAAAGGCTCTAATAGGCTTCAAAATAGAGTGAGCTCGGAGGGCAGAGCATTGTGTCCAAAGTCCACCCAGGTGTGTTGCTACAGCAAAAAAATATTCGCTGTTGCAACGCTGATCCTCCTCCCGGCCAATCGGGAAGCGGGTCTGATGCCTGTCACCAGATTGGCTGAAAGGACAGGTGCTTCTATTGGACATCTAGGAGGAGGGGAGGAGATGCAAGGCGGAAGGGAGGAGGAGAAGACCTGCTGGCCGATGCCTGGTTGGCTGCCGATGCCTGATCCCCGCTGGTAATGACTAATCGCTAACATTTGCACGAAACGTGTCTACCTCTTTGTCCCCTGCTCCATCTGTTAACCACTGGAAGTACAGCCACCCGCAAATATTTCTTCCTGCCAATTACATAGGTGTGCCCCCAACCCCCAAACATGGACAGAAGCCGTCCATTGTGGGCGCACGGGTGCCGCCCCCCGATCCTTGCCCCACCGCCCTTCCTAATCATGTGCCCGGCCCCTTTTCGGGATTGCCGGGCTCATGAATTCCTATGGCAGGGATGGGCGGGGGGGGTGTGTTTTTTGAAGCACTGATTAGAGCCAAAGGCTCTAATAGGCTTCAAAATAGAGTGGGCTCGGGGCGCCGAGCATTGCATCCGGGGGCCCACCCAAGTGTGTTGCAACAGAAAATAAATATTCGCTGTTGCAACACCAATCCTCTTCCTGGCCAATCGGGAAGCGGGTCTGATACCCGTCACCCGATTGGCTGAACGGAAAGGTGCTTCTGTTGGATGCCTAGGAGGAGGGGAGGAGACGCACAGCGGAAGCGAGGAGGCCGATTTCTGGTTGGCCGCTGATGCCCGATCCCCTGGTGCCTCAATCCCGCCACAGTGGAGATTCAGATGATTTGCTAAAAATGTATTGTATCCTAACTAATCCCTGGAAGGTGGCATCCAGAGGGTGGTTGGGGAGGTGATAAATAGGCAGGAGGCCTAAGTAGATTGTTCTGTCTTCATCAAGGAAGGTTCCAGTACTCTTGGGGCTGTTGCCAGTGGGAGAAGTATCACTTAGACAAGAGACTACTGTTTGGGCCTCAGTATTTGCTGTGTTAAGGGCCTGAGAAGGACAGTTGAAAAAGGGGAGACCTGCTGAAGGACACTGTTTCAGAGTCCAGGTCTGAAGGAGGACTTTGCCATTTCCCTCATTAAGGATCTACCTGTGGATGCTGATTGGCAGACAGCTCCTGGGACACTGGGAGTAAAGACCTTACAGGGGACTGATAGTTGTGTAGATGCGAAAAGGGAACCAGCTGCTTAAGGTTGCTCCATGGTCTACAGATGTGGGGCCTCAGATATGCCGATCATCCCCAGCTACCTCCAGAGAAGCTGCTAATAAAAGACTAGAGAGAAGCAGGGCCATCTTTAAGGCAGGGCAAAAGGGGCAGCTGCCCTGGGCCCTGTCATTGTTGTAGGGGCCCAAAACAGCTGCCTCATACTTGCCAACTAACACTTCGCTCCTTTCTCTATCTGCAAGGTAGAGAGCGTCCTGACTCTCCTGTAGTCCAAGGGAGGGGGACAAGCATGACACTCCACACCAGGGAGAAAGACTCGCATTACTGTGTGGAGTTACAGACAGAAGAACAGGAAGTGAGGATTTCTCAGAAGAAATAAGGACATTTAAAAGCAAAATGGAAGGATGAGGTAAGTGAAGGAGGACTGCACTAAGGTAAAGGAAGCTATTTAGGGGGAAAAAAAGATACCTTTACAACCCCTTTAATTCATTGAATTGTGTAATAGCACATAGTGTGGTGTGAACGACCCCTCAACCCAACACCAATGGTGCAAAAAGACGGGTACAAGTTTGGCTCAATGTGAACATCACAAGCAGCTACTGGAGACAAAAGCCAAAAATCCCCTATTTATAGGAAAGGCGCGGTTGGCGGTTAAGCAAGCAAACACGTCATGTAACGACACACTTTGGTATTTTGCAAACCGTTCTACTTTCCTCTAGAATAGTTGTGTCCGGTCCATGGTTATGATGGAAACCAGAGCAGTTTTTATTTGTGCCGTTGTTGATGCTGGCAGAAGCAGTATTGGCGCTCCAAGGGGGGTTACTTTTCCCATATCCTGGAGGTCCGTCATTGGAGAGACCAGCTAGGTGACTGGAGGGGAACGCAATGTAAGAATATTTTCAATGGAATTTTATTCTAATTATTCTGGCAAGGGAACAAAATAGAAGGTGGGAAAATGTCCAGCAGAGTGGGCCAACTACGCCAACTACGTGTTACCTGCCAAGTGCTTGTTATAAGGGGTTTTGTGCTTCTACTATGCAGCACTTAAAGGGGATGTAAAGGTTTGTTTTTTTATTTCCTAAACAGGTTCCTTTAAGCTAGTGCATTGTTGGTTCCTACCTTTTCCTTCGATTATCCTTCTAAATATTTTTTTTCTTTGTCTGAATTTCTCACTTCCTTTTCCTCCTCAGTAAACTTGCCCCCATCATCCGAGCCGTTCTGGTTGGGGGTTAGTCAGCATGCTCTCCCCCCTCCCTTGGGACTACATCCCTGCCAGTGAACACAGCGTCTCCTGCCCTGACTGCACTGCAAATACCAAGGGCCAGATTCTCATCCAGCGGCGTATCTTTGAGCGGGCGTAACATATCTAATTTACGTTACGCCGCCGCAACTTAGAAGGGCAAGTGCTGTATTCTCAAAGCACTTGCTCCGTAAGTTGCGGCGGCGTAGCGTAAATCGGCTGGCGTAAGCCCGCCTAATTCAAATTTGGATCAGGGGGGCGTGTTTTATGTAAATGTACTGTGACCCGACGTGATTGACGCTTTTCCCGAACGGCGCATGCGCCGTCCGTGGAATTTCCCAGTGTACATTGCTCCAAAGTACGCCGCAAGGACGTCATTGGTTTCGGCGTGAACGTAAATGACGTCCCGCCCCATTCACGGACGACTTACGCAAACGACGTAACTTTTTCAAATTTCGACGCAGGAACGATGGCCATACTTAACATTGTTACGCTGCACTTATGCCACCATATAGCAGGGGTAACTATACACCGGGAAAATCCTAACGTAAACGGCGTAACTTTACTGCGTCGGCCGGGCGTACGTTCGGGAATTTGCGTATCTACCTAATTTGCATACTCGACGCAGAATTCGACGGAAGCGCCACCTAGCGGCCAGCGTAAAAATGCAGTTACGATCCGACGGCGTAAGAGACATACGTCTGTCGGATCTAACACATATCTATGTGTAACTGATTCTAAGAATCAGGCGCATAGATACGACGGCGCAACGCAGAGATACGACGGCGTATCTCTTCTGAGAATCTGGGCCCAAGTGTTTGGGTTTTGTATGGATATAAATGTTGGGGTATTTTCCTAAAACTCATTAGAACTGGCTTGGAGAAGCTAGGAATCATCTTCAACATCACAGAACAAGTCCAGTTGAATATTCCCAACTACTTCTAGATACACTATATTACCAAAAGTATTGGGACGTCTAAGGCCGCGTACACACGATCAGTCAAAACCGATAAAAACAGACTGAAGGACCGTTTCATCGGTCCAAACCGATCGTGTGTGGGCCCCATCGGTCAGTTATCCCTCGGTCAACAAAAAGAGAACTTGCTTTAAAATTTGACCGATGGACGCCTAACCGATGGGTCAAAACCGATCGTTAGTATGCAAAAGCATCAGTCAAAAGGCCGTGCATGCTCAGAATCAAGTCGACGCATGCTTGGAAGCATTGAACTTCGTTTTTTTAAGCACGTCATTGTGTTTTACGTCACCGCGTTCTGACACGATCGTTTTTTTAACCGATGGTGTGTAGGCACATCAGACCATCAGTCAGCTTCATCGGTAAGGCTGGGTTCACACTACGGTTTTCCCGTCCGTCAGCCGCATACGATTTCAGTATCGAAAACGTACGGGCCCGGACGGGAAAACGTATAGATAGAGAATGCATTGCAAATCGTATGCACTCAGATGCATCCGGGTGCGTACGATTTGCTGGCAAAACGTTTTTTAAACGTACGCAAAACCGTGTTCAACCACGGTTTTGCGGTCGTTTTTAAAACAGTATGGCAACCGCATACGTTTTCCTTTAACATTAATGTCAATGGAAAACGTACATATGTGCGGTTCCATACGTTCCCGTCCGTTTCAGCCGCATACGTTTTTTCATATAAATCGTATGCGGCTGACGGACGGGAAAACCGTAGTGTGAACCCAGCCTTAACCTATGAAATGGTCCTTCAGTCTGTTTTCATCGGTTTTGACTGATTGTGTGTATGCGGCCTAAGACGCCTTTACACACACATGAACTTTAATGGCATCCCAGTCTTAGTCCGTAGGGTTCAATATTGAGTTGGCCCCGCCCTTTGCCGCTATAGCAGCTTCAAGTCTTCTGGGAAGGCCGTCCACAAGGTTTAGGAGGGTGTCTGTGGGAAGGTTGGACCATTCTTCCAGAAGAGCATTTGTGAGGTCAGGCACTGATGAGGTCTGGCTCGCAGTCTCCACTCTAATTCATCCCAAAGGTGTTCTATCGGGTTGAGGTCAGTCAAGTTCCTCCACTCCAAACTCGCTCCTCCATGTCTTTATGGACCTTGCTTTGTGCACTGGTGAGCAGTCATGTTGGAACAGGAAGGGGCCGTCCCCAAACTGTTGCCACAAAGTTGGGAGCATGAAATTGTCCAAAATGTCTTGGTATGCTGACGCCTTTCTTTCACAAATGTTTGTAGAAACAGTCTACATGCCTAGGTGTGCGATTTTATACACCGGTGTCCATGGAGGTGATTGGAACACCTGAATCCAATGATTTAGAGGGGTGACCCAATACTTTTGACAGTATAGTGTACATTATGGTTGTAGAGAAATATCAAGCTCCAGTGGAGCTAACTTAAAGTGGGAGTTCACCCATTTGTTAAATTTTTTTTTTTCTCCCCTTAGATTCCTGCTCGTTCGGTCTAGGGGAATCGGCTATTTGTATTAAAATATGATCCGTACTTACCCGTTTTCGAGCTGCATCTTCTCCGTCGCTTCCGGGTATGGGTCTTCGGGAGCGGGCGTTCCTTCTTGATTGACAGGCTTCCGAGAGGCTTCCGACGGTCGCATCCATCGCGTCACTCGTAGCCGAAAGAAGCCGAACGTCGGTGCACTCTATACTGCGCCTGCGCACCGACGTTCGGCTTCTTTCGGAAAATCGTGACGCGATGGATACGACCGTCGGAAGCCTCTCGGAAGACTGTCAATCAAGAAGGAACGCCCAGTCCCGAAGCCCATACCCGGAAGCGACGGAGAGGATGCATCTCGTAAACGGGTAAGTACAGATCATATTTTAATACAAATAGCCGATTCCCCTAGACAAAACGAGCAGGAATCTAAGGGGAAAAAGTGCCCTCTAAGGGTGAACCCCCGCTTTAAGCTTCTATATTCTGTTCAATTTGGAATCATCCTTAGTTCTTTCTATGTGAAGGTCAACTATCTTGCAATATATACTTTTGAATGTTTGGTCTCCAGCCATTATACCTTGTCTAAATTTTGAGAAATGTTCCTTTTTTATTCCAGCCGGTTTGGTACCAAGTGCGCTCGGTGCGGTAGACAGATCTATGCCAGTGACTGGGTGCGAAGAGCTCGGGGCAACGCCTACCACTTAGCGTGCTTTGCATGTTACTCCTGCAAAAGGCAACTGTCTACGGGGGAGGAGTTTGGCCTGGTGGAGGATAAGGTCTTATGCAGAATCCACTATGACACCATGATAGAAAACCTAAAAAGAGCGGCAGAAAACGGTAAGTCTTTGAGAACTTAGCTTTGAGCGACAATGTTTTTTTTATGATGATTTGGGTCATTTATGCTTTGTGTGGCAATTTAGGGGCAGATTCGTGTACATCGGCGCATATTTGTGTTGGGCGTAGCGTATCAAAGATACACTACGCCGCCGTGACTTACTTTTTTTTTTTGAATCCTCAAAGAATTTGCGCCGTAAGTTACGGCGGCGTAGTGTATCTTTGGCGGCGTAAGGCCGCGGAATTCAAATCGATGTGATGGGGGCGTGTTTTATGTAAATACGTCGTGACCCAACGTAAACAACGTTTTTTTATACGGTGCATGCGCCGTCCGTGGGGGTATCCCAGTGCGCATGCTCGAAATTAAACCGGAACAAGCCAATGTTTAAGACGGTGACGTCATTCTACGCAAATCCCTATTCGCGAACGACTTACGCAAACAACGTAAACAATTAAAAAGGCGACGCCTTTTAACATTGAGTACACCTCATAATAGCAGGTTTAACTATACGCCAGAAAAAGCCGAATGCAAACGACGTAAAAAAATGCGCCGGCCGGACGTAGGTTCGTGGATCGCCGTAACTGGCTAATTTTCATACTCGACGCAGAAGTCGACGGAAACGCCACCTAGCGGCCGCCGTAAAAATGCCCCTAAGATCCGACGGCGTACTAAGACGTACGCCTGTCGGATCGATCCCGGATGCAGTCGTATCTTGTTTTGTGGATACGAAACAAAGATACGACGCGGGAACTTTAAAATTACGCCGGCGTATCAAGAGATACGCCGGCGTAATTCTTTTGTGGATCTGCCCCTTAATCTCTTGCCGATCATGTAACGCATATGTGCGAGACCAATGAGGGTGGGCTATAACACATATATGCGGCTGAGGTTCCTGTGCTGAGCCAGCGCTCGTTGCATGCTCCCGGCACAGTTACTGGGCCCCATTCCTAGATCTCTAGGAATGGGGATCTCTGGTTGGGAGTCGGTGGGAAGTAGTTTTCCGATCATGTGACTATTGTGACAGCCAATCAGCTATTGTTTCCCAGAGGGGCCTGTCCTGCCTTCCTTATATCAAAACTGCTGTAATAGACCCAGTGGCGGCCGGTGGTAATTTTTTGGGGGGGGAGCGGCAAACAGTAACACCCCCCGGTCGGTCAGGGGGGTCCGGTGCACTTAACCCATCTATGGTGGGCAACGCTTCTCCTGGGCTTCACTGGCGGCTTCCCTTGCTCGGCGGCGACGCCTTTCCCTTCCCGTGCTTTCCAGGGGCATCGCGGCGGCTTCCGTTTCCTTATTCCTCGGCACCCAATTGGGACTCTTTTCAGCCAATCGGAAAATGGGTCTCAGACCTGCTTCTGATTTGCCAGGTTGAGGATCTGTGTTTCAATAGCGAATATTCGTTCGCCGTTGTAACACCTGGGTGGGCTCTTGGCGCAATGCTCTGCGTCACGAGCCCATTCTATTTTGAAGCCTATTAGAGTCGGAAACCTGATGGCTTTTTTCATCCTAATAAATTATGCAGGTATGCAATTGTTGATGGAGGAAAAAACTCCAAGGGGGGGCACTTATTTTTATAATTAGGAGCCGGATCTGCTCTATTTCCTTCGTTTAGAACAGGGGTCTCCAAACTTTCTAAACAATGGGCCAGTTTACTGTCCTTCAATCTTTAGGAGGGTCAGTGGGAGTAAAACGGTCCCAATGTCAGTGGGAAAAAATAATGCTCCATTGTTTGTTTCAGAGAGAGTAATTGAGCCTCATAATTGCCGTAAGTGGGAGGAATTGTGCCCTGTCACTGATGTCATTGGGCCCCATTGTAGGTGTCATTGGGAGGAATTGTGCCTCATCATTGATGTCATTGGGTCCGCTCGTTGATGCCATTGGGAGGAATTGTGCCCCATCATTGATGTCATTGGGTCCCATCGTTGATGCTATTGGGAGGAATTGTGCCTCATCATTGATGTCATTGTGTCCCATCGTTGATGCTATTGGGAGGAATTGTGCCTCATCATTGATGTCATTGAGACCCATTGTTGATGCCATTGGGAGGAATTGTGCCTCATCATTAATGTCATTGGGCCCCATCGTTGAAGACATTGGGAGAAATTGTGCCTCATCATTGATGTCATTGGGTCCCATCGTTGGTGCCATTGGGAGGAATTGTGCCTCATCATTGATGTCATTGGGCCCCATCGTTGGTGCCATTGGGAGTAATTGTGCCTCATCATTGATGTCATTGGGTCCCATCGTTGGTGCCATTGGGAGGAATTGTGCCTCATCATTGATGTCATTGGGCCCCATCGTTGGTGCCATTGGGAGGAATTGGGCCTTATCATTAATGTCATTGGGCCCCATCGTTGGTGCCATTGGGAGGAATTGTGCCTCATCATTAATGTCATTGGGCCCCATCGTTGATGCCATTGGGAGGAATTGTGCCTTATCATTAGTGGGGTAGATTCAGAGAGCAATTACGCCGGCGTATCCATAGATACGCCGCGTAATTGCCAAGTTGCGCCGGCGTATCTACTTTCTGTATTCAGAAAGCAAGATACGCCGACTGTAGCCTAAGATACCACTGGCATAAGTCTCTTACGCCGTCGTATCTTAGGGTGCATTCTGACGCTGGCCGCTAGGTGGCGCTCCCGTAGTTGTCAGCGTAGAGTATGCAAATTACATACTTACGCCGATTCACGAACGTACGTGCGCCCGGCGGTAGTTTTTTACGTGGTTTGCGTAAGTCGTTTTCGTCGTAACGTTGCTCCTGCTATTAGGAGGCGCAGCCAATGGTAAGTATGGACGTCGTTTCCGCGTCGCGATTTGAAAATTTAACGTCGTTTGCGTAAGTCGTCCGTGAATGGCGCTGGACGCCATTTACGTTCACGTCGAAACCAATGACGCCCTTGCGACGTCATTTACCGCAATGCACGTCGGGAAATTTTAGGGACGGCGCATGCGCAGTACGTTCGGCGCGGGAACGCGCCTAATTTAAATGATCCACGCCCCCTACCAGATCATTTGAATTACGCGCGCTTACGCCGGCCCCTTTTACGCTACGCCGCCGCAAATTACGGAGCAAGTGCTTTCTGAATACAGCACTTGCTCCTGTAAGTTGCGGAGGCGTAGCGTAAATACACTACGCTGCGCCGCCGTAACTTTAGGCGGAGATACCTGAATCTACCCCAATGTCATTGGGTCCCATCGTTGATGCCATTGGGAGGAATTGTTTCATCAGATATCCGATGAAGCTGACTTTCATCAGTCTTGCCTACACACCATCGGTCAAAAATCCGACCGTGTCCAACGCGGTGACGTAAAACACAACGACGTGCTGAGAAAAATGACGTTCAATGCTTCCGAGCATGCGTCGACTTGATTCTAAGCATGTGTGGATTTTTGACCGATGGACGATCGTTTTTTTTTCTATCGTTTTTTTTATCCATAGGAAAAATGTAAAACGGGTTCTATTTGTTTTTTCACCGATGGGACAAAAAAAACTGATGGGGCCCACACACGATCGGTTCGTCCGATTAAAACGGTCCATTGGTCTGTTTCCATCAGACAAACCGATCGTGTGTACAGGGCTTTATTATTGTTATTTATTATTATTAATTTGTTACGTTTGCATTCGTTTAGATGCGGAATTTCGTTATTTCGGATAGTTCGTAACTTCGGATGAATTCGTATTCGTTACTTTCACCAACAGTTAGTTAGTCATTCTTTCGAGTTTTCGGTTTTTCTTTCTCATTTACAAATTTTCGAATTTACGAATTAATTTTTTTTTTAAATTTACGAATTGCGATCACAACCAATGACCCAAAAAATACAAAAAAAAAAATGAATGAAACAAAAACAAACACATTTTTCGGTAGTGCACATGTCCACTGCAGAATGCAATAAGTGAAGAAGAAGGGATTTATCTGCCATCAATTTTTTTGGGGATTCTAGGGCCAAATCCTCAGCCAGCGGGCGTAACATAATTTTTCCTATTTAAAGCGGGGGTTCACCCTATAAAATACATTTTTTTTTTTTTCTTCTAGCCTAAAATTTGGCATTGTAGCGCGAGCTACAGTATGCCGGTCTTAATTTTTTTATCGCCGTACTCACTGTTATATCGTACATAGTAGATTCCGACTGCCCGCGGGGAATGGGCGTTCCAATCCAGACGGAAGGTGATTGACGGCCGGCTCTGGCGCGTCACGCTTCTCCGGAAATAGCCGAAATAGGCTTGGCTCTTCACGGCGCCTGCGCATAGTCTGTGCGCAGGCGCCGTGAAGAGCCGAGACCTACTCCGGCTGTCTTCGGGGAGCGTGACGTGCCAGAGCCGGCCGTCAATCACCTTCCGTCTGGATTGGAACGCCCATTCCCCGCGGGCAGTCGGAATCTACTATGTACGATATAACAGTGAGTACGGCGATAAAAAAATTAAGACCGGCATACTGTAGCTCGCGCTACAATGCCAAATTTAATGCTGGAATGTTGTTCTGCAGGGTGAAACACCGCTTTAAGTTACACCGCCGCAAAATTTCTACCTAAGTGCCCGATCCACAAAGCACTTACCTAGAAATTTTGAGCGGTGTAACTTAAATCCGGCCGGCGCAAGGCGTACCTCTTCTCCAGGGGGCGATTCCCATTTAAATGAGGCGCGCTCCCGCGCCGGCCGTACTGCGCATGCTTGTGACGTCATTTTCCCGACGTGCATAGCGCAAAATTACGTTACGCCGGGCTTTGTGGATCGCGACGGGACAATAAAGTTGCGTCGGGTAAAATAAAAGATACAGCGCCAAAAAAAAAATTAAAATTAAAAAAAAAGCAGCCCTAATTTTGCGTTTGCAAAATAAAACTTACGGAGAAAAAACTAAGCTGAAAAGCTTTGTGGATCTCCGTAAGTCCTAATTTGCATACCCGAGGCGGCATTTCGACGTGAAATGCCCCCAGCGGCGGATGCGGTACTGCATCCTAAGATCCGGCAGTGTAAGTCCCTTACACATGTCGGATCTTCTGCCTATCTATGTGAAACTGATTCTGTGGATCAGTTTCATAGTTAGGAACAGGGATACGACGGAGTAACAGCAGTTACTCCGTCGTATCTCTTTTGAGGATTAGGCCCCTTATGTTCTATGGTTCAGAATTGAGATACCAGCTTTGCATTGTGTTTTTTATTATAAACTTCCTTCTTTTGTGCCTTATGTATAAATTGTGGGATTAGGCAATTAGTCATGCAACCAGCTGGCAGGATATCACCAGTCATCGGCAACTCTTTCCTGACGCTCAACAAAGAAAGATTCAGCACCGAAAGAAAAGAAAATTGGTTGTCAGAGTAGTCATAACAGTGTTTGCTTTTTTGTTTTTTTTTTGCTTTTTTATTAACTGCTTGCCGACCTGCCTATTCACGCTACGCCGTCGTAACTTAGCAGACAAGTACTTTGTGAATACAGTACTTGCCTCGCTAACTTACGGCGGCGTAGTGTAAATACGATACGCTACGCCGCCGCAAAGATGCGGCGGTCTATTTGAATCTAGCTATAAGACTGGGATGCCATTAAAGTTCACGTGTGTGTAAAGGCCGGTGTCCCAATACTTTTGACAATATAGTGCATATTTGTTTCTGGCTAGCATTGTATATTACTTTCCTGCAAGTACTGTATATATAGTAAAAAAGTGTGTGGGCCAGATTCACAAAGAGATACGACGGAGTATCTCCTGATATCTACAGATCCCCCATCGTATCTCTGACTTACACTGGTCCTATCTATGTGCCTGATTCATAGAATCAGTTACGCATAGATAGGGCTAAGATCCGACAGTGTTACACTGTGTTACACTGTCGGATCTTCTTTTCGATTTTAAAATGGCGCCGGGGGCGTTCCCGCTGATTTACGATAAATAATATGTAAATCAGCGAGATACGCAAATTCACGAACGTACGCGGACCCGACGCAGTCTTCTTACGACGTTTCCGTAGCGGTTTTCCCGGCATATACTTACCCCTGCTTTTATCAGGCGCAGCCAATGTTAAGTATAGCCGGCGTTCCCGCGTCGAATTTGAATTTTCTAACGTCGTTTGCGTACGCCGATTCACAAACACGCGCGTCGCAAGTCACGCTCACGTCGAAACCACTGATGTCCTAGTGACGTCAGTGGGAGCAATGCACGCCGGGAAATTCCCCGGACGGCGCATGCGCATTTAAATCGGCGCGGGAACGCGCCTGATTTAAATCGTACACTCCCCCTAGCCGCGGAATTTGAATTCCGCCGGGGGATTTAGGATCCGCCGCCGCAAGTTTGGAGGTAAGTGGTTTGTGAATTAGCCACTTGCCTCTCAAACTTGCGGGAGCGGATCTTAAATCACGTAGATCGAGCAAGTCTATAGATCCGCTGATCTACGTGAATCTGGCCCTGTATATTTACTGAGGGAGGAGAAGGTGTGCATTGATGATGATTGTGCAGTCTATGCATTTCCAGGCAATGGTATTACATTGGAGGGAGCTGTGCCATCAGAACAAGACAGCCAGCCAAAACCGGCAAAAAGAGCGCGCACTTCCTTCACAGCGGAACAGCTGCAGGTATGACGCCGGGGCGCTGGTGGAGACCGTAGGTGGTGCAAAGGGCTACAACCAACCGTACCACTAATCCTCTCTCTGTTCACAGGTGATGCAGGCGCAGTTTGCTCAGGATAATAATCCCGATGCGCAAACACTTCAGAAACTTGCAGACATGACAGGACTAAGCAGAAGAGTCATTCAGGTCAGTTTTCTAACAAAGTATTATTGTTCTCAGTAATGGATGAGTGTCATGGAACAGGTCTTCAAATTTCGTAATAAAGACACCTACCCACAGGGCCGTCTTTAAGGCATGGGCAAAAGGGGAAGCTGCCCTGGGCCCTGTCATTGTTGTGGGGCCCAAAGCAGCTGCCTCATACTTGACAACTATTCCAGTTTAAATTCCCTCGTCCCTTGAAGTTTTAGTCCCGTGCTATGTCCCGATATCTCAGTGTGAAGTGATGCTCCTAATGCTGCCCAGCTCTGCCCTATTGATGTGTACAGATGACTTACCTGCAGACCCTGGGGTAGATTCAAGAAGCAATTGCGCCTGTGTAACCATAGGTTACACAGCGCAATTGCTTACTTGCCCCGGCGTAACGGGTGCTCCTGATTCAGGAACCTCGTTACGCCGACTGCAGCCTAAGAACTGCGCGGCATAAGGCTCTTATGCCACGCATATCTTAGGCTGCATTCTTGCGGTGACCACTAGGTGGCGTTCCCGGTGTGGTCAGCGTATAGTATGCAAATTGCATACTAACACCGATTCACAACGTTGCGCGAGCCCTGCATCGTTTCCGTACGGCGTCTTTAGCGTAAGGCTGCCCCTTTTAATAGTAGGGGCAGCCAATGCTAAAGGATACCCGTCGTTCCCGCGTCGCAATATTTGAATGTTACGTCGTTTGCGTAAGTGATTCGTGAATGGCGCTGGACGCCATTCACGTTCACTTTGAAGCAAATGACGTCCTTGTGACGTCATTTGCCGCAATGCACGTCGGGAAAGTTTCCTGACGGAGCATGCGCTCTACGATCGGCGCGGGAACGCGCCTAATTTAAATGATTCCCGCCCCCTACGGGATCATTTAAATTGCGTGCTCTTGCGCCGGGCATTATGCCGGCGCGCCCGCGCAATTTACGGAGCTTCTGCTCCGTGAATCAAGGGCAGCGGAGCAAATTTGCGGGGGCGCAGCGCAAAAACGTTGCCCTGCGCCTCCGTAAATAATGCGCAATTCTACCTGAATCCGGGCCCCTGTGTTTACATGTAAATAACCGTCAATCATATGTAAATAGCTGGGGCATTGATATGTAAATAGCTGCGTTCGGAGGCATAGATATGTAAATAAAGGCGGCATTCATACGTATATCATGCGCCCCTGCAGTGAAGAGATGATGTGCTGTAATCTCTAGCAACCAATCAACAAGAAGAAATCATGTGCTGTAACCTCTAGCAACTAATCAGTGAGCCTTAATGTGTGCTGTAACCTCTAGCAACCAGTCAGTAAGCGGTAATGATATGCTGTAACCTCTGGCAACCAATCGCAATCACTGCCTGATCTGATACAGTAATGACATCCCAGTCTTAGTCTGTAGGGTTCAATATTGAGTTGGCCCCGCCCTCTACAGCTAGAACAGCTTCAACTCTTCTGGGAAGGCCATCCACAAGGTTTAGGAGTGTGTCTATGGGATTGTTTGACCATTCTTCCAGAAGCGCATTTGTGAGGTCAGGCAGTGATGTTGGGTGAGGAGACCTGGCTCACAGTCTCCGCTCTAATTCATCCCAAAGGTGTTCTATCGGGTTGAGGTCAGGACTCTGTGCAGGCCAGTCAAGTTCCTCCACCCCAAACTCCCTCATCCATGTCTTTATGGACCTTGCTGTGTGCACTGGTCCAAATCATTTGGTGGAGGGGGGATTATGGTGTGGGGGTTGTTTTTCAGGGGTTGGGCTTGTCCCCTTAGTTCCAGTGAAGGGAACTCTTAAGGCGTCGGCATACCAAGATATTTTGGACAATTTCATGCTCCCAACTTTGTGGGAACAGTTTGGGGACGGTCCCTTCCTGTTCCAACATGACTGAGCATCAGCAAGGTCCATAAAGACATGGATGAGTGAGTTTGGGGTGGAGCAACTTGACTGGCCTTCACATAGTCCCGAGTCTGACCTCAACCCTATAGAACACCTTTGGGAAGAATTCAAGCAGAATTTGAGACATCAGTGCCTGACCTCACAAATGCGCTTCTGGATGAATGATCAAACATTCCCATAGACACACTCCTAAACCTTGTGGACGGCCTTCCCAGAAGAGTTGAAGGTGTTATAGCTGCAAAGGGCGGGGTCAACTCAATATTGAACCCTACAGACTAAGACTGGGATGCCATTAAAGTTCATTTGCGTGTAAAGGCAGGCGTCCCAATACTTCTGGTAATATAGTGTATATGTAGTTAGTGGTCACAAGGTGGGAGTTCAGGGGGAGAATGCAGGAAGATAGGCACTCACCTTTGTAATTGGCTCCCAAGGGTCTTTGTGTGGTCCTTCCTGCAAAGATGTAACCAACAAAAAAGTATACCCCTGACAGGTTATGGTGAGATGGTCCACAGGTAACCAAAAAACCCACCACTGAACCAGTAAGAGGCATAGAAGAGCCTTCTTGGAAGATATCGTCATGGCCAATCCCATCACAAATCCATATTTAGGGATCCTTTGACAGATTGGATTGTGATAGGATATGCTGTATAGTTCAACAAATGAGGAAAGGACATATATATCTAACTACAATCCAATCTTGCTAAATCCCTACATCTACCCTCCACTATCCAACCCCATTGCCTCCTTTCCCCTCTTCCACAATCTGGTTTTACTGCCTTTTACCTTCCCCCAGTCTTGTTGCTTTTTTTGTCTCTCTTCCACGTGTGAGGCCCCGTACACACGTCCGAGGAACTCGACGTGCCAAACACATCGAGTTCCTCGTCGAGTTCAGTGTTGAAGCCGCCGAGGATCTCAGCGGGCCGACTTTCCTCATTGAACAACGAGGAAATAGAGAACATGTTCCTCGTCGGCTTCCTCGCTGAAAAGTGTACACACGACCGAGTTTCTCAGCAGAATCCTGCTCCGATCGAGTTTCTGGCTGAATTCTGCCGAGAAACTTGGTCGTGTGTACGGGGCCTCAGTCTTTTTGTCCCCCCCCCATTCTTATCTTCCTGACTCCTGCTCCTATCCTCTCTAGCTTACTCACATCCTTTAAGACAGCAACATTAACCTTTCCCCATGCCCACCAATCATTACGGTGTCGTGGCTGTTTCAGGCTTGTTGGCCATCAACAGTGCATTGTATGGAGATCATGGCTTTTATGGAGTAAAGTTTGGGACCAAAAAGATAGTATAACCATTCATGCACGTATCTCCTCTGTCTTAAGTGTGTCCTTTAAGACAGTAACACCAGCCTTTCACCATGCCCACCAATCACTGTGGCTCCGTGGTTGTTTCAGGCTTGTTGGCCAATGGCCATCATCAATGCATTGTAGGGAAACCATGGCTTTTATGGAGGAGGGTTTGGGACCAACAAGATACCATAGCAATTCCTACTCCTATCCCCTCTGTCTTGCTTGTGTCACTTTAAGACAGCAACACCAACCTTTCACCATGCCCACCAAAAATTACATCACCATGGCTGTTTCAGGCTTGTTGGCCATCAACAGTACATTGTATGGAGACCATGGCTTCTATAGAGTAGGCTTCTAGTCAAGAAAGTATACCATGACAAGTTATAGTGACCAAATAAAACCCACCACCAAACCAGTGAGAAGCACTGCAGAGCTTTCTCAGAAGATACTTTCATGGCCCAGGTTATGGTGAGATGGCCCAAAAGTAAAAAAAAAAAAACACCACAAAACATTAAAGAGAAGCACAGCAGAGCTTTCTTAGAAGGTACCTTCATGGCCCAGGTTATGGTGAGATGACCCAAAGATAAAACAAGCCCATCACTGAACCATTAAGAAACACAGCAGAGCCTTCTTAGAAGGTACCTTCATGGCCCAGATTATGTTGAGATGGCCCAAAAGTAAACCAGTCCAAACCCAACATCGAACCAGTGAGAAACACAGTAGAGCCTTCATAGAAGGTATTGTCTTGGCCCAGAATATGGTGAGATGGGCCAAAGGTAAAACAAACCCACCACGATCCAGTGAGAAACATAGCAGAGACTTCTCAGAAGGTGCCTTCATGGTCCAGGTTATAATGAGATGACCCAAAAGTAAAACAAACCCACCACTGAACCAGTGAGAAACACAGCGGAGCCTTCCTAAAAGGTATCTTCATGGCCCAAGTTATGATGAGATGGCGCAAAAGTACAAAAAAACACATCAACAAACCATTGAGCAAACAAAGCAGAGGCTTCCTAGAAGGTATCTTCATGGCCCAGATTATGGTGAGATGGGCCAAAAGTACAAAAAAACACATCAACAAACCATTGAGCAAACAAAGCAGAGCCTTCCTAGAAGGTATCATCATGGCTCAGATTATGGTGAGATGACCCAAAAGTAAAACAAACCCACCACCGAACCAGTGAGAAACACAGCAGAGCCTTCCTAGAAGGTATTTTCATGGCCCAGGTTAAGGTAAAACAAACCCACCACGAACCATTGAGAAACAGCAGAGACTTCTTAGAAGGTACATTCATGGTCCAGGTTATAATGAGATGACCCAAAAGTAAAACAAATCCACCACTGAACCAGTGAGAAGCACAGCGGAGCCTTCCTAGAAGGTATTTTCATGGCCCAGGTTATGGTGAGATGGGCCAAAGATAAAAAAAAAACACCACGAACCATTGAGAAACAGCAGAGACTTCATAGAAGGTACATTCATGGTCCAGGTTAAAATGAGATGGCCCAAAGGTAAAACAAACCCACCACTGAACCAGTGAGAAACACAGCTGAGCCTTCCTAAAAGGTATCTTCATGGCCCAAGTTATGATGAGATGGCCCAAAAGTACAAAAAAAACACATCAACAAACCATTGAGCAAACAAAGCAGAGCCTTCCTAGAAGGTATCTTCATGGCCCAGATTATAGTGAGATGGCCCAAAAGTAAAACAAACCCACCACCGAACCAGTAAGAAACACAGCGGAGCCTTCCTAGAAGGTATTTTCATGGCCCAGGTTATGGTGAGATGGGCCAAAGGTAAAACAATCCCACCACGAACCATTGAGAAACAGCAGAGACTTCCTAGAAGGTACATTCATGGTCCAGTTTATAATGAGATGGCCCAAAGGTAAAACAAACCCACCACTGAACCATTGAGAAACACAGCGGAGCCTTCTTAGAAGGTATCTTCATGGCCCAAGTTATAATGAGATGGCCCAAAAGTACAAAAAAACACATCAACAAACCATTGAGCAAACAAAGCAAAGGCTTCCTAGAAGGTATCTTCATGACCCAGATTATGGTGAGATGGCCCAAAAGTAAAACAACCCCACCACCAAACCAGTGAGAAACACAGCGGAGCCCTCCTAGAAGGTATTTTCATGGCCTAGGTTATGGTGAGATGGGCCAAAGGTAAAACAAACCCACCACGAACCATTGAGAAACAGCAGAGACTTATTAGAAGGTATATTCATGGTCAAGGTTATAATTAGATGGCCCACAGGTAAAACAAACCCACCACTGAACCAGTGAGAAACACAGTGGAGCCTTCTTAGAAGGTATTTTCATGGCCCAGGTTATGATGAGATGGCCCAAAAGTACAAAAAAAACACATCAACAAACCATTGAGCAAACAAAGCAGAGCCTTCCTAGAAGGTATCTTCATGGCCCAGATTATGGTGAGATGGCCCAAAAGTAAAACAAACCCACCACCAAACCAGTGAAAAACACAGCTGAGCCTTCCTAGAAGGTATTTTCATGGCCCAGGTTATGGTGAGATGGGCCAAAGGTAAAACAAACCCACCACGAACCATTGAGAAACAGCAGAGACTTCTTAGAAGGTACATTCATGGTCCAGGTTATAATGAGATGGCCCAAAAGTAGAAAAAAACACATCAACAAACCATTGAGCAAACAAAGCAGAGCCTTCCTAGAAGGTATCTTCATGACCCAGATTATGGTGAGATGGCCCAAAAGTAACACAAACCCACCACCGAACCAGTAAGAAACACAGCGGAGCCTTCCTAGAAGGTATTTTCATGGCCCAGGTTAAGGTGAAACAAACCCACCAGGAACCATTTAGAAACAGCAGAGACTTCTTAGAAGGTATATTCATGGTCAAGGTTATAATGAGATTTCCCAAAGGTAAAACAAACCCTCCACTGAACCAGTGAGAAACACAGTGGAGCCTTCCTAGAAGGTATTTTCATGGCCCAAGTTATGATGAGATGGCCCAAAAGTAAAATAAACCCACCACGAACCATTGAGAAACAGCAGAGACTTCTTAGGAGGTACATTCATGGTCCAGGTTATAATTAGATGGCCCAAAAGTAAAACAACCCCACCACCAAACCAGTGAGAAACACAGCGGAGCCCTCCTAGAAGGTATTTTCATGGCCTAGGTTATGGTGAGATGGGCCAAAGGTAAAACAAACCCACCACGAACCATTGAGAAACAGCAGAGACTTATTAGAAGGTATATTCATGGTCAAGGTTATAATGAGATGGCCCAAAAGTAAAACAAACCCACCACTGAACCAGTGAGAAACACAGCGGAGCCTTCTTAGAAGGTATTTTCATGGCCCAGGTTATGGTGAAACAAACCCACCAGGAACCATTTAGAAACAGCAGAGACTTCTTAGAAGGTATATTCATGGTCAAGGTTATAATGAGATTTCCCAAAGGTAAAACAAACCCTCCACTGAACCAGTGAGAAACACAGTGGAGCCTTCCTAGAAGGTATTTTCATGGCCCAGGTTATGGTGAGATGGCCCAAAAGTAGAAAAAAACACATCAACAAACCATTGAGCAAACAAAGCAGAGCCTTCCTAGAAGGTAGCTTCATGACCCAGATTATGGTGAGATGGCCCAAAAGTAACACAAACCCACCACCGAACCAGTGAGAAACACAGCGGAGCCTTCCTAGAAGGTATTTTCATGGCCCAGGTTATGGTGAAACAAACCCACCAGGAACCATTCAGAAACAGCAGAGACTTCTTAGAAGGTATATTCATGGTCAAGGTTATAATGAGATTTCCCAAAGGTAAAACAAACCCTCCACTGAACCAGTGAGAAACACAGTGGAGCCTTCCTAGAAGGTATTTTCATGGCCCAGGTTATGGTGAGATGGCCCAAAAGTAAAATAAACCCACCACGAACCATTGAGAAACAGCAGAGACTTCTTAGAAGGTACATTCATGGTCCAGGTTATAATGAGATGCCCCAAAAGTAAAAAAAAAGCCCATCATTGAACCATTAGGGAAACACAGCGGAGACTTCTTAGAAGGTACCTTCATGGCCCAGATTATGGTGAGATGGCCCAAAAGTAAAACAAACCCACCACGAACCATTGAGAAACAGCAGAGACTTCTTAGAAGGTACATTCATGGTCCAGGTTATAATGAGATGCCCCAAAAGTAAAACAAACTCTCCACTAAACCATTGAGAAACACAGCAGACGAGCGGAGCCTTCTTAGAAGGTATTTTCATGGCCCAGGTTATGGTGAGATGGCCCAAAAGTGAAAAAAAAAAACCCATCATCGAACCATTAAGGAAACACAGCGGAGCCTTCCTAGAAGATATCTTCACGGCCCAGGTTAAGGTGAGATGGCCCAAAAGTTACAAAAACCACAACAAAACCATTGAAAAGGCCAGTGGAGGCGTCAGAACAAAATATATCTTAATTTTCCATTCCATAACAAATCCCCAAAATAATAAAAATGATCCTCGTTTTAGGATAAAGGGTAGAGCCATTGGAATCATTCTTTTTTGCCCCTTTGGCCACAGATAAGTGATGAAAATGAAAACCCTACAATATTAGTGCAACTGAATAACCCTGTATGTTGGGTCTTTAGATTTTAGTCTACGTGTGTTAGCATTGTTTTATTGCTTCATACAATGCTCCATCAATAAAGTGTTCCTGACATTTGCAATCTCCAGGTTTGGTTTCAGAACTGCAGAGCCCGACATAAAAAGCACACCCCACAGCATTCAGGACCTCCGCCGGGGCAGAACCCGACTCGTCTCACCTCTTCCCTGTCCGACGACATTCACTTCTCCCCCTTCAACAGTCCAGAAAGAGCTAGGATGGTCACGTTACACGGATATATAGAAAGTAAGTAAGACTTGTATTCTAATTTATAATGTTGCAAAAGAAACACTGAACCAGCAAGAACATTTTTAGGGAAACAGCAAGTTACATACTTTTCAGAGCCGACCAATCACTTTTTACAGGGCTCCAAAAGTGCCGTCCCCCTCCGCCAGCACCCCCGGTGGTTCCTGGGATCTCCGGTTCCTCCGGGGAGCACAGGATCAAGGTAAACCATCGTAAAACGCAGAGAAGGAGGTGTTCAGGGAATATCTGCTCCCTGACCACCCTGGGACTAATGAACCCGGAAGTGACCTGTGTTATGTCCCTTCCAGGTTCAGAGTTGTCGTTCCTTGGCTACTCTAGCTCAGAAAGCAGTTTATCAAGTACAGGGGTCTCCAAACTTTTTAAACAAAAGGCCAGTTTACTGTCCTTCTATATACAAAGAGAAAATGGTCCTGTGTTGCCAGTGACACACATCCATCCCCAAATTAAATACAACAAAGAATAGCGCCCGTGGGACTTTGAATGAGGTGAGCACAAAAAGGTCAACAAGAGTATACAAAGTAAACATATACATTTTTAATAAATGTATAAACTATGTTTACTTTGTATACTTTTATTGAACCTTTTGTGCTCAACTCATTCAAAGTCCCACACAATGAATGTTATACATTTTGGGCCAGATTCAGAAAGAGATACGCCGTCGTATCTCTGACTGCGCTCGGTCGTATCTATGCGCCTGATTCATAGAATCAGGTTACGCATAGATATCCCTAAGAAATCAAGTAAAGATGGGTAAAAAAACAATATAAGGAAAAGAATGGAACTAAAAACGTGTATGCACTTTAAAAGTAAGATAGGAGGGAGGGAGGGAGGGGAGGGGCGGGAATGAGATGAATGGACATTTTAAATCTTTGGATGCACATAAAATGTACTAAGTATATATAAAAAAAAATGTACATGTAAATTTTTCTTGGCACTTGTATGGAAACAATAAAAAAAGTATTGAAGTAAAAAAAAAAAGATATTCCTAAGATCCGACAGGTGTAAGTGTCTTACACCGTCGTATCTTAGGCTGCATATTTACGCTGGCCGCTAGGTGGCGCTTCCGCCGTTTTCAGCGCAGAATATGCAAATTAGGTAGATACGCCGATTCACAAACGTACGTCCGCCCGGCGCATTTTTTTACGTCGTTTACGTTAGGCTTTTTTCGGCGTATAGTTACCCCTGGGTCTATGAGGCACAGCCAATGTTAAGTATGGCCGTCGTTCCCGCGACGAAATTTGAATTTTTTGCCTGAAAAACTTGCGGCAGCGTAACGTAAATGACATACGCTACGCCGATTTAAAGATCCGCTCTCCTACCTGAATCTGGCCCATTAAATACTGTTATGAACTAACATTCATCGTATATGGGATACATAAACAAAGGTGCCAAGCCACTTGGCAGTGACAGCATACCAAGCTGCCACATACATATA
Source organism: Rana temporaria (assembly GCF_905171775.1). Classification (NCBI taxonomy): domain Eukaryota; kingdom Metazoa; phylum Chordata; class Amphibia; order Anura; family Ranidae; genus Rana; species Rana temporaria. Next base: position 10,378,832 of record NC_053497.1, read on the forward strand.
TTTGAATTGTTGATGTACAGTAATACACAGGCATCATAAACTCAACGCGTTTCGCGAGTCACTGCTCGCTTCTTCAGGAGTACATGTAAATGCAGTGTATATATGGACTGAGCCAACATCTCAAAAGCCAATTAACCCACAGGTGGTGGCAAGGTGTGTCTGTCCCGGGAGCTGAAGGAAAGGAACCAGCAAATGTCTCCCGGGGGACCAATGGGTGGGGCAAGCATATCATGGGAGGCAGAGAATGTACGCCTTGATGTCCCTCAATGTCCAACATGATTGGCAGCATAATACGTGTGTCCTTAAAGGGGTTGTAAAGCTTTACATTTTTTTTTTAATAACAAACATGTTATACTTACCTCCACTGTGCAGCTCGTCCCTTGGCGGCTGTCTCGGCTCCTCTTCGCTTCTGGTATCCCCCCTGGAAAGCACTCTCCCAAGGGGGTTACCTCCCGAGTCCTGTATCCGGCATCCATAGCCGCCGACTACAGGGCTCGGCCCCACTCCCCCGACCCGCACGTCATTGGAGTTGATTGACAGCAGCGCAAGCCAATGGCTGCGCTGCTATTAATCTATCCAATGAAGAGCCGAGAAGACCGAGCCGAGATCAAGCGCGTTCTCGATGCGGGACTTTCGAGGGCTCAGGTAAGTAAACCGGGGGGGCTGGGGGGCCTGTAATCGTCGCATGTTTTTTCACCTTAAAGCATAGGATGCATTAAGGTGAAAAAACATGAAGGTTTACAACCCCTTTAACATGTGGAGTGCGGAGCCATGAAAAGTATTTTTTTGGTGTCTTCAGTCTAGTTGCTTGATGTCACAGGTCCTCTTTGCTCTTTTCTTCCTCCGTCAGTGGGCGAGTGATGAATGCTGCAGAGAGTATCGCCATGTAATGATGTTGCACCACTCTCTGCAGTATTCTCCAGTCCAGGGTGGCAGCAGAGCTTTGATGCCCTGGCCTCACAGTAAGTGGGTTGAGTGATGCCAGGCGTCATAGGACAGGACCATCGCTGGATCGCTAATCCAGCTAGTGGGGTGCTAGTGGGGAGGAAATGATGCCCCAATGGCCACATAAAATCAAGTGAGGGGCCGCATCTGGCCCCTGGGCCATAGTTTGGAGACCACTGTTCTAGATGAACTTTGATCGTTGATCCAGGTCTGCAAGTGCCCATACCGGAAGTAAAGTGAGTATTGCAGAAATTGTTGCTGGAGGATCCATTTTTTTTTATTTGCCCAATCTTGACTTGAATATTAAATGGCACTCTTTACCACTACTGGCGATCTAGTGATGATCGGTAGTGAAGGTACTTATTATTCGTTTCTTGGGGTCAGTAGCATACTTGGGTTTGTTACATTGTTATTCTACACTATTATGTTCTGTGCCAACCTGTTCTACGTGTTGAGATTGTTGTATGTTCCTGTACAGGTCAGGTACAGTGTGGGCAGATGCACTGCAGACTCCCGTACGCTGCTCCCCCAGTGCATCTAAAAAGTGACATGGAAGCAGCACTGTCAAACAGAGGAGAGAAGGTATGTAGTATGAACTGTCTTATCTAAACAATTTACATCCTTCACTTAAAGTGAAACAAAAGGCAAAACTTTAATTTTTTTTGCTTTTGCCTTGCTCTAGATCAGGGGTCTTCAAACTTTCTAAACAAGGGGAACGTTTACTGTTCTTCAGACTTTATAGGGGCCAGACTGTGGCCATTGAGAGTAGAAAAGGTCCCGACATCCGCAGGGAAAAAAAGTCCCTTCTGTGGTGTCAGTGGGAGGAATTGTGCCCCATTGTTGGTGTCATTGGGAGGAATTGTGCCCCATTGTTGGTATCATTGGGAGGAATTGTGCCCCATTGTTGGTTTCATTGGGACGAATTGTACCCCTTCACTAGTGCTGGTGGGGAGGAAATGATGCTCCATTGTTGGTATCAGTGGATGAAATAATGCCCCAAGGGCCGCATAAAAGCAAGCGACGGGCCGCATCTGGCCCCCGGGCCACAGTTTGAAGACCACTGCTCTAGATCAACTTTGATTGTTGATCCAGGGAGTATCTCATTGCCTTCTGGGAGATCAGGAATGGATTTATTTTTTCCCCACTGAAGCCAATTGTGCCATGCTTCATAGAGTTTTTTTTTTTGTTTTTGTTGCCTTCCTCTGGTGTCAACTGTGGGTATAATATTGTGTATATGGAGGTTTTCTATTTATTAATTTTATCTATTGGGTGAACTAGATGTACTTTGTTTGTTGATCCAGGGAGTATCCCATTGCCTTCTGGGGGATCAGTAAGGGATTTATTTTTTCCCCAATGAAGCCAATTGGGCCATGCTTCCTCTGGATCAGCTGTGGGTATAGGATTGTGTATATGGAGATTTTCTATTTATTTATTTTCTCTACTGGTTAAACTAGATGGACTCTTGGCTTTTTTTTACCTGACTAACTACATTACTTTGAGTATCATTTTCCAAGGATGCAGGTTTTCAATGTATGTACAAGGGTTATATTGCAAAAGTGGGCTATAACTTTTTTTATTAACTTACATACAGTGGGTTTTCCAATTTTGCATGTTGGTAGAATAACCCTTCCTCTATAGTAACTCAGCTTCTTTTTCATTACAGGTAAATAATGGATTCCAAGCCAAAGCAACATGCCGTCATTGAGTTCTTGATGTAGTGGGAGGGGAGTCAAGGTTGTCCAACATTCACAGAAGGCTAAAGTTTACAGAGATGATACCATTAAGAAGAGCAATGCCTTGTCATTGGTGACTCTTGTCAATGTGTCATCTCCATAAACATTCTGTAGCCTTCTGTGGATGTTGGACAGCCTTCACCCCTCCTTCAACAAGAACTCAACGATGACACATTGCTTCTGCTTGGAATCCAGTATTTATTTCCAATAGAAAAGAAGAAGAGTTACTATAGAGCAGCCTAGCTCAACCTTTTTCCCCCACAATGAACCCCTAAAATAATTTTCAAGGAAACCTTACTAAAACCGATTCATTGGGGTTAGTGGAAAAAATGCCCCCCCCCCCACATTGTTGGTTTGTAGGAAGAATGAAACCCAAAAATGCAAGACAGCTAAAAAAGATAAGTTGGTGTCATGCCGTTGGCTTTGTCTAGTGGTGTTGGCCCAAAAACGATGCAGGCATCATCAGATGGGAAGGCAATCAACCACAGCTCAAGGAATCCATTGCAACCTCTGGAGGAGCTCTAGGGTTTCATAGAACCTTTGTTGAGTGTGGCGGAATGCCTGGCGCCCAGGCTGGGTGCTTCCCGCCAAACAGTGCCTCCTGCTTTTCAAACACTTCCAGCAGACCAAGAGTGAATACCTGCCCTTTTACCCCAAGCATTGTGAAAAGACAAGATGTCTAAGATAAGAACCAAAGGAATGACTGTTTATTGAACAGAAATGCAGGTTTTTTATACACTTCAAAAATAGGGCAGTGACCACATGAACAATAAAACCAAATATTACCCAACACATCACACAATGGGTAGATAACGAGGTAAAGTTGACACAAGGCTAATCCCATCATGTAGGAACCTCCAAGAGGATTAGCCAACAGACAGAAACAATAGGTGACCCAACCCAATTAACAATGCGAATTCACACCTAGGAGAAAATTATACCATGGGAGAAAGACAACTTAGTAAACAGATTATAGCAAGAGACCCCAGAATCAGGTTATTTGAGCTGATTATAGTAACATCTGCTCTGAGTATTACAGTCTAAAGCAGTCATTGCTGGTTTGGGCACAAAGGCCCCAAATTTGTGTGTTTCAGGGAGACATGGACCCGAAATCCGAAGCAAGACCACTCCAAGGGCCCCCTAGGCACACATCTCCCAAAGAGTATTGCTCCCTCAAAAGCCCATAGTCAGTAGGCAAGAGGCCACCATGCAGTTACCTCCAAAAGCTCCTGTCTGTCACATTGAGAATGGCTTCTTTAGAGGAAGGGTTACTCAACCAACATGTAAAAGTTGAATGGCCTATATAAGTTAATAAAAAAAAAAGTTATGCCCAATTTTGTATTACTTTCGGGACAGTATTTTTTTTTATTATTGGGGTAAATTGTTAAAATTGTGTCTTATCTTCAAATTGACTCTGTGCGTAAGTCTGTAACCAGTATCGTAATCTTGAACCTGTACAACTTTCTTCTGGCAGGTAATCCTATTTCAATACTAAGGGACAACTTCTGTTATTGGAGACGACATGCTGCCCTCTAGGCCAGGGGTTTGTAGAGGATTCAGCAGAGAAAGACACCCAGCAAAGGAGACAATATCTGTTATTTGCTGTCTTTGGCTCTGTTAACAGAGAAGCAGCCAGGCCAATTCTGGAAACTCTTGAAGAGCAGATAAGGACCACAATAAAAACCGATAACGAGTGGGTTTATTATTATTATTAAATTATAACAAAGGTTTTAAAAAAATCAAAGCTACCCATTCTCAGAGTGAAGCTATCACCTCTTGCATTTTTACTGAACATCAACTGCTGCCACCGAGAAGACATCCGTCAACTGGAATAACTGTGAAACGTAAGGAGAAGGTGAACATTTGCATTTGGTTTACATAGCGGATTGTACTTATTCAGCAATGCTGGTTGGTTTTCACCCCCGACAATTTCCCGAGTTATGCATGAGAGAAAGAAAGAATTGAAATCCCTCAAGAGAAAATATCAATTCTAACCATTGAAAGTGCAAGATAGTTCACTGGCTTTGCTACTCTCCCATTGTGTTCCACTGCAATTTGCCAGATCTTACTTTTTCCATTGCTTCAATTCTCGAAATCTGTCAAACGTGACATTTGATAATTTAACATTTTCCATTTTAATGACATCACATTATTAGTCATTCTTCAGGAAACAAAGGCTGAAGATTCAAATAGGAAAAGAAGAAAGGTAACAGCGCTCTCTGCAGGGACAACCCAATCCATACACCAGGTCCACTCACAGGTGTCAAAGCTAGATGTGTCCCAACACACTCCAATGCAACAGTAGTAAGAAGAGCCGGCAAAACTGTAGTCCTTAAAGTGTTGTTTATTGGTACATCAAAGTGACAATAAAACAATAATGCTGACACGTTTCGTCAATAGCCTTAGTCGTAGCTACGACTAAGGCCCTGTACAAACTGGTCCGCGGACCAGTTTCAGCAGACATGTTCGGTCGTGTGTATGGCCGACCGGACAGGTTTCCAGCGGACATTTGTCCAGCCGACCGTTTTGCAGCGGACAAATGTTTCTTAGCATGCTAAGAAACATGTCCGCTGGAAGCCTGTCCGTCGGACATGTTCAGTCGTCTGTACAGACTCACCGGACATGTCCGATCGGCCGCCATCCCTCGCATGCGTCGAAGTGATTTGACGCATGCGTGGAAGCATTGACCTTCCAGGACCGCGCACGTCGCCGCGTAATCGTCGCGACGACGGCGCGGCCACGTCACCGCGGATCGTGTACGCGCAGATTTCTGTCTGATGGTGTGTACAACCATCATATGTAACAAATATATTGCGCTAAACTGTGATAAGCATAAGATGGTGGAACAAAGTGACTGTAATATTTAGGAGGCCAGCACACCAGTGGATCAAAAGTACAAAATGTTAAAGAAAAAATGAAAAAATGCAGCGCCAAAAACTAAAAAGTCAAAAGATCCACCTGGAAGGGTGGGTCTCAATATAGTGCAATCACGTGGAGGAAATAGATCTCCATCTATTCCCCAGTGATACCAAACAAAGTGCAAAGACCATATAATGCTCACGCAAATATATGAATGGTGAGTAAGTGTAATCAAGACAGAAATCTCCGGGTGGACATGTCCGCTGAAAACGGTCCGGCGGACCGATTTCAGCGGACAGTCCGTCCGTCTGTACGAGGCCTTAGGCTATTGCCAAAACGCGTCAGAATTTTTGTTTTTTTCATGTACCAATAGACGACACTTCAAGGACTACAATTTTGCTGGCTCTTCGTATTACTGGAAATTCAAAATGTCTTCTGATTGGAAAAAAGATAAACCAATGTGGTACCCTGGGGTGCTGTCTGAGTTCCCCTAGGGGGCCGCGAGCAAGGGACCCAGTTTGCCCTGCATCAGCTTTATGAGTTGCCATGGTGCTAGCAAGCCAACCGCCAACACCATAACAAACAATCATTCTCTAGGGTTTGGAAGCATGGCATTATGTGTTGCTTTGATGATGGAGAATGGTTTTCCTGCACCATGGCAATGCATGAATCTGATCAAGGCCAGATGGCATGCAAGGCCACCCCCAGCATTCAGGAGAAGATGGAAGTCCACCTCCTCCAGACCTCCTTCACCACCTGCCCTGAGATGTGGGGACTGCATGACTAGGGGAGGGTCTGTGATGGGGGGGGAGACTCTTACATAAAGTATATTTTATCAAGGCAGATATGTGCATTGTCCCAGGCTCAGGTTTCCTATTGATAAGGACCATTTACTTTTTTTTTTTACATTTTAGACTGGGGGGATCTTGAGATTTTGCATACTTTTAAAGGGTTCCCTGACTAAAAAAAAAGGATTGAGAATGTGAGCCAATCCTTGGTGTGATAATGATATTTGAAAACCAGCTCAGTTTGATTTTTTTTGGGGTAAACTCTTAAATTTCTTGACCAACAAGAGTGGGCGTTTCGCAAAACTCAAAACGCTCATTAGAGCATGGGTTGTTGACCCTTAGACTGGAATTAAATTATCCAAACAAAAGTAAAAACGAGGTGCCGTGACTAAAAAAAGGATTGAGAAACGCTCAGCCAATCTTTGGTGTGATAGCGATATTTGAAAACCAGCTCAGTTTGGAAAAAAATTGGAAAACTCTTAATTTCTTTACCAACAAGAGTGGGGTTTTTACAAAACTCAAAACGCTCATTAGAACATGGTTTGTTGACCCTTAGACTGGACCTAAATTATCCAAACAAAAGTAAAAACGAGGTGCTGGATACTGTTTTATTTCTCGTTTTTTGGGTCAATCGAGTTATCACTGGACAGTCTGGCTCCGTTTTCGCACCACTCTACAAAATGGCGTCACCCCTTAAAAAGAGGACAGGAAAACCCAGAGTTGGGAATCCATGTACATACATAAAGCACCAAACTATTTTTTTTTATGATACAATTGGTAAATAGCAGAAAAAGTCCAATGCGTTTCATAGGCCAAACAGACTCCCCCTTCATTGAGGTCAGGATATTTACCTGTGCTCCTTTGCTGCACTCGTTAAAACTTCTTACGGTTTTAAACAGAAAATCGTAGAACTATCTGGTATCTGCTTATCTAGGTCATAGTTCTTGAGCCCTAATGAAGGGGGGATCCGTTTGACCCCTGAAAAGTTGCTACCCATTGCATGCACTCTATCTCCATGGACTACAGCTTTTTTTGCATGGAGACCTAAGCAAAACAAGAGGCTACAGGATGTCATCAACTGGCCGTTACAGGCACTCCAACTCCCAACTAATCTGATCGATAGGGGCAGGTTTCCAGTGGTTTGCAGTCAACTTCATAACCATAATAGTGAGATAATGAATAGGAAGCCTTTTTCCAGCACCTAAGCCTTTTATAAAAAAAAAAAGGATTTTTGTACTCACCGTAAAATCCATTTCTCTGAGTTCATAGACGGACACAGCCTTCATTGACCTTAGGGTTATGCTTCTTCCTACCAGGAGACTCCTGGTAGGAAGAAGCATAACCCTAAGGTCAATGAAGGCTGTGTCCGTCTATGAACGAAAGAGAAAAATATTGATCCTTCCAGAACATATGCTGCTCCACCTGTTTCTCTGTCTCCAACGTGTTTCAATCTTCCACGAACTTAACTGTAGAGTACGGTTAATTGCTTGATAGATTAAAACTTGTTGGAGGAGCAGCCAATGTACTAGAAGAATTCATACATTTTTATAGAAGGCTATTATTATGCAGAATGGCTTCCCTTTCGTCATTTGAATCATCAATGGCCAGCTTGTAATCTTGTTGAACTGCAGTTGATGAAGGAGCCAAATTTTACCCTCTCACCAATGGGCGTCCGCAGGTAGGGGCAAGGGGGGGATCGGAAAATTCAGCACAGTGGTGTCACTATAGGGGTGCGGGCAACCAGCGGGGTGACACCATCAAGGAGCTGCCAAGCTCAACCCCATCAATGTAGTGTGACTGCGGGCTCTTTTTCCTGCTCAGTCCAGCAGAGAACTCGGCGGCGCTGTGTTAGGAGAAAGGCGAGCTGCAGGCTGCCAGAGGTTTGCCCCGCTCACCCCCCTTCTCCTGTCAGGGAGAGCATCATGGGACATGTAGTCCTGAAGATTGGCGGCCCCATTTTCCACAGGAAGGAGGCTACAGCTCGATCAAGAGAGAGATTGAGAGACTGCAGCCTGGAAAAAAGCTGAGGGAGTGAGTGCTAGAAAGAGGTGTGTGCGGCGCCACCAGAGAGAAAAATAATGAGCCACTGCCAGGGTACAGAAATGCTACACTACTGACCAGAATCACTCCCGGGGAACCCAGAGGGATCACTGCTGTAATTTCGCTGGGTCTGGTAATAGGGGCTGTCGGTCATTATCCATTAATCGTCCTAGGAACTGTACTATGCCTACAGTCTCCGACCATGACAATGTGATAATGACATTGTTGAAAAGGGGTGGTGCATGGGTGACCCTAAAATTATGCCCCCCCTACAAAAAGTTCTGCGGACGCCCATGCTCTCACCATTTTTTGTATTGAAGACTCCTTCACAGTTGGCATAATGTAATGCAAATGTGGGCAATTTTTTTATTAACCTATATAGGATGTGGTGTAAATGGGAGGAAATTTGCCCCATCATTGGGATCAGTGGAAGTAATTATGCCATATCATTGGTAAAGATAGAAGGAATAGTGCCCCATCATTGGTACGGATAGAAGGAATAGTGCCCCATCATTGGTACGGATAGAAGGAATAGTGCCCCATCATTGGTATCAGTGGAAGAAATAGTGCCCCATCATTGGTTTCAGTGGGAGGAATAGTGCCCCATCATTGGTATTAGTGGGAGGACTAGTGGCCCATCATTGGTATCAGTGGGAGGAATAGTGACCCATCATTGGTATCAGTGGGAGGAATAGTGACCCATCATTGGTATAAGTTGAAGTGACCCATCATTGGTATTAGTGGGAGGAATAGTGCCCCATCCATGGTATTAGTGTGAGGAATACTGCCCCATCATTGGTATTTGTGGGAGGAATAGTACCCCATCATTGATGTTGGTTGTATTAATTGTGTTCCATTGTTGGAGTCAGTAGGGGGGAATAGTGCCTCAACGTTAGTGTCAGTGGTGGTGTTAGTTAATGGAATAGTGCCCCATCATTGGTGTTGGTGGGAGAAAGAGTGTCCCATTGCTGGAGTCAGAGGGAGGAAACATGCCCCAAGGGTCAGATAAAGGCAAAACAAAGGACCACGTCTGGCCCCTGGGACACAGTTTGGAGACCACTGCTATAGAGGAAGATTTACTCTACCAACACGTGAAATTTGAATGACATATGTAAGTCAATTCGAACATGTAAGTAAGTTAATGCCCACTTTTGCATTACTTCCGAACGGTCTCAAGATGGCTGTGCACCAATTTATCCTGCAGGTTTCCTCTGTTTTATGTCACATTCGACTTTAAAGTGAGAGGAGACAGGGAAAGGAGGCAACTGTTCCTCTTTCACACCGAGGTCCCGTAGCGCCTTCCTTCCCCCCATCACCAATGATGCCCATGATTACAATACACAAGAGGCACACCTCAGAAATGTTTTGCCGATCTCCTGTATTCCATAGGCTTTCCCTATACAAGAAGAGCTTTGTACCCGAGTGAATTAACATTCGGTCTTTCATGCTAAATATTTCTTTCAAAAACAGAGACTATAAACAGCTATATTCATGTCGCTGTGGATCTCGCAAAAGGGCGCTACTGCCACTCGGCAATGCGTGTCTAGCATACAGTATTTGCCGATGACTGACTAAAGAAAATAAAACATATTTAAAGTATCGTGTTATCCTTTCCTATAGGATCTACATGTCTAAAGCTACATTAAAAAGAAGCCCTAAATATAAACACAGCGAGTGCTAAAAGCTCTCTTTTCATATAATGGACTCCCCCCCACCAGAGACGCCCAATGGCGTTGTACATTACACAATGGTGCCTTTCAATAGGAAAACAACATTTCTGCCGTGTTTTTGACATTCAACGGATATATTTCATGACATACAATGTTCTTCAAATAAACCGGTGATCATCTGAAAAACAGAGCGCTGTAATTAGCTGAAAACTCTGCATAATTATGTCATACAGAAAAAAAAGGTTGAATAATTATGTAAATGATGAATTGATTGTAATGAGAATCACACTGTACAAGTTCGTTTACCGGCACTCTTTCGTTGCCAAGATTTTCAGGTGTGTAAATATAGCCGATGAATAAGATACAAGCAATCCTAAGGGCTGCTTATTTTAATACTGTCCTATTTTATTGCCAAGCTTGACGGATATTCTAAGCAAGGGGCTGCAAATACCAGACGTTGACGAGTGTTTGCAGGTGAGCTTCATGTTTTTACAGAATACATTTTAATGGATTCTTACCCAGATCTTTCGACCACTGCAAGGACAAACAATCATTTTTTTTCTGGACCCTTCACAACTATTAGCCTTGATGAAGGGGATTAACTCACGAAATGCGTTGGAACTTCAACACATTGGTGGGTCGCTTCATCCATACATTCTGAGTTGAGAGTTGAGTGGGTTGAGTGGCATCTTGATAGGATTCCAACGAGCTTACAACCTAAGGTGCCTAACACACATTTATACATATACTAGGGCCAATTTAGACAGGATCCGATTAACCTACCAGCATGTCTTTTTTTCTGCTCTGATTTTTTTTTCTGGGAATCCCAAGTTTCTTGTGAAGCCGCCGAGGATCTCGGCGAGCCAAGTTCTCCCATTGACTAACGAGGAAATAGAGAAAGTGTACACATGACCGGGTTTCTCGGCAGAATACGGCTCTGATCGAGTTTCTGGCTGAATTCTGCCGAGAAACTCGGTCGTGTGTACAGGGCCTGAGAAATAGGATTTTTTTTTTATTACTAGCCGTAAAAACCCCTTTCTCTGAGTTTATTGAAGGACACAACAGAGATCTTGATCCCTGGCCATTGTGTATCTTCTGTGTCTTTTAAAGAAAAGAACATAAGAGAAAATAATATTTTTTTTTATGGCTGTGAAATCCCTTTCTTGAAGTTTATTGAAGGACACAACAGAAATCTTGAACTCTGACCATTGGGTTATGGTGCCACCTTCAAGAAAAACAATGGTCAGAGTTCAAGATCTTTTCTGTGTCCTTCAAAGAACACAAGAGAAAATAAGATTTTTTTTGTTTTGTTTTTTTGGCTTTGAAATCCCTTTCTTGAAGTTCATTGAAAGACACAACAGAGATCTTGAACTGTGGCCATTGGGTTATGGCACCACCAGGGGCGGACTGACCATTGAGTCACTTGGGCACTGCTTGAGGGCCCCATGTCACTATGGGGCCCCATCAGGGTTGCCAGGCTCAGTAAAGCCAGGGACAGTATGTCAAAATCTGTGTTTTTTTTACATCTGTCCCTGATATGTCTGAAACCAACATGCTTCTGATGTGAAAATCCTGAGATTTTAGCTGCTCCGCTTCTGCACTGCCTCTGTAAGCCCAGGGGCCCCATAGTCTTCTATTGCCCGGGGGCCCCATGAGTTGTCAGTCCGCCCCTGGGCACCACCTTCAAGATCAAAAGCCCTTTCTCAGTAGTCATTGAATGACACAGCAAAAATCTTGACCCCTAAACATTGGATTATGGCACTTACTTCAAAAAACAATGACCAGAGATTAAGATCTCTTTTGTATCCTTCAAAGAACTTAAGAGAAAATAAGATTTTTTTTTTTTAATGGCCTAAAAAAAATTCTTTGAGTTCATTGAAGGACACAACAGAGATCTTGAACTCTGACTATTGGGTTATGGTGCCACCTTCAAGAAAAACAATGGTCAGAGATCAAGATCTTTTCTGTGTCCTTCAAAGAACATAAGAGAAAATACGATTTTTTTATGGCTGTGAAATACATTTCTTGAAGTCCATTGAAGGACACAACAGAGATCCTGAACTCTGGTCATTGGACTATGGTGCTACCTTCAAGAAAAACAATGGTTAGTGATCAAGATCTTTTCTGTGTCCTTCAAAGAACATGAGAGAAAATAAGAGTTTTTTTTGGGGGGGGGGGGGGGGCTGTGAAATCCCTTTCTTGAAGTTCATTGAAGGACACAACAGAGATCTTGACCTCTGGCCATTGGGTTATGGCACCACCTTCAAGATTAAAATCCCTTTCTCTGTAGTCATTGAAGGACACAGCTAAAATCTTGACACCTGAACATTGGATTATAGCACTACCTTAAAAAAAACAATAGCCAGAGATCAAGATCTCTTTTGTATACTTCAAAAAACATAAGAGAAAATAAGTTTTTTTTTTTTTACTGGATCGTAAAATCCCTTTCTCAGAGTATTTTTGAAGGACACAACAGAGATCTTGACCTCTGACTATTGGGTTATGGCGCCACCTTCAAGAAAAACAATGGTCAGAGATCAAGATCTCTTCTGTGTCCTTCAGAAAATATAAGAGAAAATAAGAATTTTTTAGTTTTTTTTGGCTGTGAAATCCGTCTCTTGAAGTTCACTGAAGGACACAACAGAGATCTTGACCTCTGGCCATTGGGTTATGGCACCACCTTCAAGATCAAAACCCCTTTCTCTGTAGTCATTGAAGGACACAGTGAAAATCTTGATCCCTGACCATTGGATTATGGCACTACCTTCAAAAAACAACAGTCAGAGATCAAAAACGTTACTGTGTTCATCAATGAACATAAGAAAAAATAGAACTTTTTTGTACTTGCCTTAAAATTCCTTTCTCTGAGTTCATTGAAGGACACAACAGAGATCTTGACCTCTAACCATTGGGTTATGGCACCACCTTCAAGATCCAAATCCCTTTCTCTGAAATCATTGAAGGACACAGCAGAAATCTTGATCTCTGACTGTTGGGTTAAGGGAATATCTTCAAAAAACAACAGTCAGAGATCAAGCTCCTTTCTGTGTCTTTCTCTGAGTTCACCACACAAAGTGTGCTTGGGTGCTGTAGTGATTGGTGGGGATAATGAAGGCCAGACGGCACCTTCAAGATCAAAATCCCTTTCTCTAAAGTCATTGAAGAACACAGCGGAAATCTTGATCTCTGACTGTTGTTTTTTGAAGGTGGTGCCATAACCCAGCAGTCAATGTTCAAGATCACCACTGTGTCCTTCAATGAATTTGATCTCTGACCATTGGGTTATGACGCCACCTGAAAAAAAAAACACATTCAGACATCAATATCTCTGCTGTGTCCTTCAATTAATGTAAGAGAATTTTTTTTCATACTAAGGATAAAATCCCTTTCTCTGAGTTCTTTGAAGGACACAGCAGAGATCTTGATCTTTGACCATTGGATTTTGGCGCCACCTTCAAGACCAAAATCCCTTTCTCTGAAGTTATTGAGGGACACAGCAGAAATCTTGATCTCTGACTGATGTCTTTTGAAGGTGGTGCCGTAATTCAACTGTCAATGATCAAGATCGCCACTGTGTCCTTTAATGAACTTGAACTATGACCACTGGGTTATGGTGTCAACTTTTTTTTGTACCCACTGTAAATTCCCTTTCTCTGAGTTAATTAAGTTCACCACACACAGTGTGTTGGGGTGCTGCAGTAATTGGTGGGGATGATGAAGGCCAGAAGGCTGCAGTGCTACAAGGGGGAAGAAGGGGGAGCTGAGCTTCTGAATCAATGCTTGCAGGGTAAAGCCAGAGTGAGCTAAGCTGCAGAGTCACTGCTAAGGGTGGTTTGGCAGGAGGAGCTGAGCTGCAGAGTCCCTGCTGGAAGGGGAAAACAGGGTGAGCTGAGCTGCAGAGATTAAATGTCAGAATTCTGTGCTTCATATTTAGAAATCTGCACCCAAAAGTTAGAATTCTGTACTTAAAAAGCAAGATTTCTGAGTTTCAAAGTCAAAATTCTTACTTTCAAAATCAAAATTCGGAGTTTAAAAGTCAGAATTCTGTGCTTCAAATGTAGAAATCTGTAAAAAAAATCTTAAAGTCAGAATTCTGAGATTAAAAGTCAGAATTATGTGCTTCAAATGTAGAAATCTGTAAAAAAAATATCTTAAAGTCAGAATTCTGAGATTAAAAGTCAGAATTCTGTGCTTCAAATTTAGAAATCTGTACTTAAAAGTCAGAACTCTGAGTTTCAAAGTCAAAATTCTGAGAATAAAATTTCTAAAATGTGAGATTAAAAGACAACATTCTGAATTTCAATTTCAATGTCAAAATTCTGAAATTCAAAGTCAAAATTCTGAGATTAAAAGTAAGAATTCTATGCTTTAAATTTAGAAATCTCTACTTAAAAATCTAAATTCTGAGATTAAAAGTAAGAATTCTGTGCTTAAAAAAGAGAACTGGGTTTCAAACTAAAAATTCTGAGAATAACATTTCTGAACTCTGAGATTAGGAGTCAAAATTCTAAGTTTCAAAGTCAAAATTCTGAAGTTCGAAGTCAGAATTCTGATTCAAATCACAACTTTTAATCTCATAATTCTGACTTCGAACTTCAGAATTCTGACTTTGAAGCTCAGAATTTTGACTTTTTATGTTTCATGAATTTCTTTCACAATGATCCCAGGGCTCTTCTGTAATAGATCATTGCCAATCACTGCCTTTTACAAATAAATTCTCCAACTAACTCTTCTGAATGCTGGGGGTCCAAGGGCTGCGCTCCAAGCACCAAAGGGTCGGATAAACCCTTGGGTCATAGAATGGGCACCAGTGGTCTGGTAAGTGCTTCTGCTGTGAATTTTGAGGCTGATTTGCTCCACAGTGCCTGCATCTAGAGGTCAGTGAGGGCTTGTTTTAAAGCTCATTTACTGCTTGTTGGGATAAATAAGCACTCGAATGTCCATATCCTGGCCACAGCTTCCGTGTAAAGTAAAGTGGACATCAATGTGCTTTATAAATAGGTACATAACTTCAACCTAAAATAAACAGTGGGCAACAACATTGAAATCTATAACCTTCGATTACCAGTCTTATTCCATTACTCTACTGCAGCAGACCAATGTCTGCTTTGCTGTTCAAACAAACCTCCAAAATAGATTACAAGTGGTTGGTTCAACACACAATGCACAGGGATGGACCACTGTCATCAGCATCAGGAAACCTGCCCTATGGTGACAACTTTTTGAACTTTTTTTCCGCAAGCTGTTGCTGCTTAAAATGTGTTAGCTGGAGTTCTGATTTCATTTGTTTGTTACGTAACTATTGTCTATTTCAAACTACATGCCCATCAAAGACTACCCCATCCTACAGGAAGTTCACTGTAGAAGAAAAGGCTGTGTCGTCTGTTATAAGAAGTGCAAAAAAATAACAAACTAACTAGCAGGATCAACAGGTAATAAAACTATGTTACATAAAGGGAAAAAACGTGATAGTGACTGCATCATGTATGTCATTTTTAATTTCTTTGCCTATAGTTATAGTTTAAATCTGACTTCATCATGTGGGGAACTACGCCACATTGCTTTCATTTTGAAAATTCAGCGTTGCTCTGGTTGCTTAGCATTACCAATGACCAGCTGGTTTTATAAACACACACAGAGCTGCACTGAACAATCAGATCCTCTAGGCATTCGATATAGCACAATAGCATTCTCCCACCCTTTCTTCCTTGGCGGAGGAATAGTATTTCTGCTTACACTCAAATTGTCCATAACAATGGCGGCCTATTTACAAAGTATGGGGGGGGGGGGGCTCAACTGCAGTCCCAGAGAGCTACACAAAACATTTGGTATATGTAATGCTACAGAAGACTGTGGATATAACACAGGAGATGTTCAGAGACTGCAGACCTACTACGGGTGTAGCTGAAGACTAGGGACATACTGCAGGACATGGGCAGGACAGGGACTGGAAATATGTTACAGGACAATGCTAAAGATTGCAGAAGAGCCCTGGGCCATTCTTAAAGGCAATTTAAACATGTTCTGACTTTTAAAGTTCAGAACTCTTTGTTTAAAAGTCAGAGTTCTGAGTTTCAACATCCGAATTCTGAGATTAAATGTCAGAATTCTGTGCTTCATATTTAGAAATCTGCACCCAAAAGTTAGAATTTTGTGCTTAAAAAGCAAGATTACTGAGTTTCAAAGTCAAAATTCTTACTTTCAAAGACAAAATTCTGAGTTTAAAAGTCAGAATTCTGTACTTCAAATGTAGAAATCTGTAAAAAATCTTAAAAGTCAGAATTCTGAGATTAAAAGTCAGAATTCTGTGCTTCAAGATTAGAAATCTGTACTTAAAAGTCAGAATTCTGGGCCAGATTCACAGAGCATATACGACGGCGTATCTCCAGATACGCCGTCGTATCTGTTGTTCTATCTATGCGACTGATTCATAGAATCAGTTACACATAGATATCCCTAAGATCCGACAGGTGTAATTGTTTTACACTGTTGGATCTTAAGATGCAATACCGCGGCCGCCGCTGGGGGGAGTTTGCGTCGTAAACCAGCGTCGGGTATGCAAATTAGGAGTTACGGCGATCCACAACGGTTTTTCGCGTTCGCTACGTCGCCGCTAGTCTTGTTTCCCGTCGCAAAGTTAGTCGTTTTTTTTGGTGCCTTAACTTTACACAGCAATCGTATTGCTGTATAAAGTATGGCCGTCGTTCCCGCGTCGAAATTTAAAATTTAACGTCGTTTGCGTAACACGTCCGGGAATACGGAAGTACGCTACGCGCGTCGCCGTTCGAAAAAATTACGTCACGGCGCGCAAAGCACGGCAGGAGTTAGGAAACGGAGCATGCGCAGTAGGTCTGGCGTGGGAGCGCGCCTAATTTAAATGGCACGCGCCCATTTGAATTGGCCCACCTTGCGCCGGAGGCCACCGGCGTAGTTTTCATCGCAAGTGCTTTGTGAATCAGGCACTTGCGATGAAAACTTGCAGCGGTGTAACGTATCTACGATACGTTACGCCGCCGCCGCAGTTCTATGTGAATCTGGCCCTCTGTGCCTAAAAGTCAAAATTCTGAGAATAAAATTTCTAAAATGTGAGATTAAAGGACAAAATTCTGAATTTCAATTTCAATGTCAAAATTCTGAAATTCAAAGTCAAAATTCTAAGATTAAAAGTAAGAATTCTATGCTTTAAATTTATAAATCTCTACAGTAAGAATTCTGTACTTAAAAAAAGAGAACTGGGTTTCAAAGTTAAAATTCTGAGAATAACATTTCTGAACTCTAATGCCGCGTACAGACGGTCGTTTTTTGTGATGAAAAAAAAACCAACGTTTTAAATCATGAAATAAAACGACGTTTTTGAAACATCATTTTCAAAGACGAAGTTGCCTACACACCATCGTTTTCTCACAATGCTCTAGCACTTTTTTCCATTGAAGCTCGCTTCATAACTAGCTTCTGGGCATGTGCGGGTGTAAAAACGTAGTTTTAAACGTCGTTTTTTGCTACACACGGTCAATTTCTGTGAAGTAAAAAACGACGTTTTGAAAAACGACACAAAAAATTCAAGCATGTTCGAATTTTTTTTTGTTGTTTTTTTGAAGACATAAAACGACGTTTTGCCCACACACTATCATTTTAAATTACGTTTTTTAAAACGTCGTTTTTTTTCATCACAAAAAACGACCGTCTGTATGCGGCATTAGAGTCAAAATTCTAAGTTTCAAAGTCAAAATTCTGAAGTTCGAAGTCAGAATTCTGAAATCACAAATCACAACTTTTAATCTCATAATTCTGACTTCGAACTTCATAATTCTGACTTTGAAGCTCAGAATTTTGACTTTTTTATGTTTCATGAATTTCTTTCACAATGATCCCAGGGCTCTTCTGTAATAGATCATTGCCAATCACTGCCTTTTACAAATAAATTCTCCAACTAACTCTTCTGAATGCTGGGGGTCCAAGGG
This sequence comes from Rana temporaria, assembly GCF_905171775.1. NCBI lineage: Eukaryota > Metazoa > Chordata > Amphibia > Anura > Ranidae > Rana > Rana temporaria. The sequence goes on from NC_053497.1 coordinate 10,396,828, forward strand.
CTGCGCTCCAAGCACCAAAGGGTCGGATAAACCCTTGGGTCATAGAATGGGCACCAGTGGTCTGCAGTAAGGAAGAAGCCACACACTCGGCCATGGCTCACTAGCAGGGGTTTTTAGAAACATTGAAATACCTTTGTTTTTAAAGTAATGATGTCAAACTACAGTGATTTAAAACCCCTAATTTGCACGGCGAGCAAAATGAGGCAGGGTACATCGAATTACGCATTATTCGAATGATGTCTAATTTTGTTTAGCCAGCAGTGAATCTGTCTGAATACACTTTGCTTGTTGCTTAGAATCCTAAAAACGTCTGGAAGGGTGACTATTCATCAGCTACGTGGCAGTTGATGGTAAAGTAAAACATAAATAAACTGGGATAAAGTCAGCTTACGGTTTGGCCTCTTCAGAGTCTTCACCAAGAGAATGCCAATCTTGTTCTTGTTCAGATCATCACCAAAGCGATCTCAAACGAACCATTCTGTTATCGTGTGTCAATGTCAAGCATTTCTTGGTTGACATCTACTTAGGTAAATAAAGAATACTCCAAATGTACTATTTATTTATATATAAAAAAAAAAGAAGAAAAATGTGCAAGCACTTTTTTTTAAGATTGTCTGTTTTGTTATATATACTTTCAATGTTGTGAATTGTAAGATGTCTTATTTGTGTAATAAATAAAGTTACATTTGGTGGAACTGCCGGTACTTATGTAAATGATGTCACTTATTGGACAGGTATAAACATTGGAAGAAAAAAAAAAAACAAGCCACCGCATACTGATAATGGCGCATAGGGCCAGATTCACAGAAAAAGTACGCCGGAGTATCTGCTGATACTCCGGCGTACTTTCAAATTTGCCGCGTCGTATCTTTATTTGTCATTCACAAACAAAAATACGACTGATTTTGGCTAAGATCCGACAGGCGTACGGCTTCGTACGCCTTCGGATCTTAGGTGTAATTTTCCGGCGGCCGCTGGGTGGAGTTTGCGTAGTTTTCCAGCTTCGGGTATGCAAATTAGCTGATTGCGGCGATCCACGAAGATACGCGCGTTCGTCGCAATCTCTTACGTCGTCGCTAGTCGGTTTTTCCCGTCGCAAACATAAGCCTGCTTTTTCATGGCTTACACTTAGACAGCCCATGTTGAAGTATGGCCTTCGTTCCCGTGTCGAATTTCAATTTTTTTTTTTTTCCGTAAAACGTCCGGGAATACAAAAGTACGTTACGCACGTCGCCGTTCAAAAAACACGTCGGGGCTCCGTAATTTCGCGCAAAGCACCGCGGGAAATTTCCTCACAGAGCATGCGCAGAACGTTCGGCGCGGGAACGCGCCTAATTTAAATGGTACACGCCCCATTTGAATTAGGCGGGCTTGCGCCGGACAGCTTTACGCTACGCAGCCGCAAGTTTACACGTAATTCTTTGTGAATCAAGCACTTACGACGAAAACTTGCGGCGGCGTAACGTAAAGGGGATACGTTACGCCGCCGTAAATATTTGTGAATCTGGCCCATAGTTCCTGGTTTATTGCAACTGGCAACCTGTCATGGTCAGGCTCAGAGATCAGTAGCAATGGCAGTAGAGAGGTTCACACCGACTAGCAGGATGTGCATTCAACAGGTAACCTAGGCAGAAGATGTGGGCCCAACCAAAGTGCAGGGTCTAAATCAGTAGGGTATTTAGGTTTTGTGCTGCCCTAGGCCTGACTAAACTAATGCACCCCCTAATTTAAATATGACCCACCCCTTCCTGTCAAGGCCACACCCCTTGCTGTTTAACCACTTAAAGACCGGACCAATATGCTGCTAAATGACCCAAGGGGTTTTTACAATTCGGCACTGCGTCGCTTTAACAGACAATTGCGCGGTCGTGCGATGTGGCTCCCAAACAAAATTGGCGTCCTTTTTTTCCCACAAATAGAGCTTTCTTTTGGTGGTATTTGATCACCTCTGCGGTTTTTATTTTTTGCGCTATAAACAAAAATAGAGCGACAATTTTGAAAAAAATGCAATATTTTTTACTTTTTGCTATAATAAATATCCCCCAAAAATATATAAAAAAACATTTTTTTTCCTCAGTTTAGGCCGCTACGTATTCTTCTACCTATTTTTGGTAAAAAAAATCGCAATAAGCGTTTATCGGTTGGTTTGCGCAAAATTTATAGCGTTTACAAAATAGGGGATAGTTTTATTGCATTTTTATAATTTTTTTTTTTTTTACTACTTATGGCGGCGATCAGCGATTTTTTTCGTGACTGCAACATTATGGCGGACACTTCGGACAATTTTGACACATTTTTGGGACCATTGTTATTTTCACATCAAAAAATGCATTTAAATTGCATTGTTTATTGTGAAAATGACAGTTGCAGTTTGGGAGTTAACCACAGGGGGCGCTGTAGGAGTTTCGTTACACCTAGTGTGTGTTTACAACTGTAGGGGGCTGAGGCTGTAGGTGTTTACACACGGCTCTCCCCGTTCTTCAGCTCCGGGGACCGATCGCCGCACTCCAGCGTCGATCGGGTCCACGGGACCCACGGTCCCGGTCCCGGAGATTCGGACCGGGTCGCTGGAGCGCGCCACGGGCGTGCGCCCGCGACCCACGGCTGGGTACTAGTACAGGATGTACCTGTACGTACATGTGCCCAGCTGTGCCATTCTGCCGATGTATATGTGCAGGAGGCGGTCTTTAAGTGGTTAAGACCTGCCCTGAAATTTTCAAATGAGGACACTAGATCTGAAGGCCTGGGGGGGGGGGGGGGGGCACAAATTTTTGATACTTTAATGGAGAGGACTAAGAAGATATAACCATGCCAATGGTGCAGCAGAAAACATATAGCACAGTGAGGAAGGGTTGTGGTCCAGGATGATAGGACAGTCAAAATCAGAAGAGGCGTCCTCCCCCCACAGTTGCAGAAATCCGTCCGCCCGCATACCGGAAGCAGCGCGACCACTTTATGGGGGCGCTAGACTAATTTGCCTCTCAGCCCAGTCCGCCCCATAAGACTGGTGCTACACTAAAGCCTCGTACACACGATCAGTCCATCCGATGAGAACGATCTGATGGACCGTTGTCATCGGTTAACCGATGAAGCTGACTGATGGTCCGTCGCGCCTATACACCATCGGTTAAAAAACCGACCGTGTCAGAACGCGGTGACGTAAAACACAACGACGTGCTGAAAAAAAAGAAGTTCAATGCTTCCAAGCATGCGTCGACTTGATTCTGAGCATGCGTGGATTTTTAACCGATGGTTGTGCCTACTAACGATCAGTTTTGACCTATCGGTTAGGAATCCATCGGTTAAATTTAAAGCAAGTTGGCTTTTTTTTAACCGATGGTTAAATAACCTATGGGGCCCACACACGATCGGTTTTGACCAATGAAAGCGGTCCATCAGACCGTTGTCCTCTGGTTAACCTATCGTGTGTACGAGGCCTAACAGTGTTGGCCTATGCCAGGATACAGCGTTGGTCTAAATACTAACCGGTACTCACCAGAGCTCATGATGGTGGAGATGGGTTTTGCTGCATGTTAGTACCAGATGTCGGTCCTCAGGATCGCTCCACCAGTAGCTGAGCAAGCTCCCCAGCTCCAGGAGCAAATATAGCCGGTAGTGATCAAGCAGAAGTGTAATTAGTAAACACGCCAAAGTGGTTGCAGGTTGGGATCAAGCAGAAGCATAGGCAGTAAACAAGACAAAGGTTGGTAGTCAGCGGTTGCAGGTTGAGATCGAGCAAAAGTGTAGTCAGTAAACAAGCCAAAGGTTGGTAATGAGTGGTTGTAGGTTGCGTTCAAGCAAAACAAGTAGATGAAGCGCAAGCCGAAGGTCAGTAACTAGTGGTTTCATGGTTGGGACAGAGCAGCAGCAACACGTAGTCAGTAAACAAGCCAAAGATCGGTAGTAAGTGGCTGTAGGATGGGATTAAGCAGAAGCGGATTGCCGCCACGGTCACAGCATCAGGAAAGGCCGCGGCTTCGGCCTAGCTCCGGAGCCGCGCCCATCTTGGTACACCCAGCGCGGCGGCTCTCCTCTCTGTTTACACCCACAGAGGAGGAGGGGCCTGCGATCGTGGGACCCACACCGCTCTTTGGTGTCTGTACTACGGGGGGCAGGGGGGGTGTCTATACTGGAGGGAGAGGGGGTCTGACACCATTTTTTTTGCGCCAGTGCCAATTAGTGCCACTTGCCATCCAGTGCCATCTGCCAGTGCCAATACCAGTGCCACCATCCAGTGCCAATTAGTGCCACCTTCCATCCAGTGCCACCTGCCAATGCCAACCAGTGCCATCTGCCAGTGCTAACTATTGCCATCCAGTGCCACCTGCCAGTGCCAATTAGTACCACCTGCCAGTCAGTGCCAACCAGTGCCACTTGCCAGTGCCACCTGCCAGTGCCACGTGCCAATTAGTGCCATCTGCCAATCAGTGCCAGCTGCCAGTGTCAATAAGTACCACCTGCCAATCAGTGCCATCTGCTAGTACCATCTTTCAGTGCCATCCAGTGCAACCTGCCAGTGACAATAAGTGCCACCTGCCAATCAGTGCCTTCTGCTAGTGCCATCTTCCAGTGCCAATTAGTGCCATCCAGTGCCTCCAAGGACCGCCTAACGCCGATATACGTCGGCAGAAGGGCACGGCTGGGCACAGGTACGTACCTGTATGTCGCCCTTGAGAGAACAGCCGTGGGTCGCGCATGCGCCCTTGGCGGCGCGCTCGCAACCCAGTCCGAAGCTCCGTGACCACGCCCGCGGGGTCCCGCGGACCCGATCGCAGGAGCTGAAGAACTGGGAGAGGTGAGTGTAAACACACCTTCGCCGTTCTTCTGTGTGGCAGTGACACTGATCGTCTGTTCCCTGTTATAGGGAACGACGATCAGTGATGTCACGCTTACAGCCACGCCCCCCTATAGTAAGAATCACTCCCTTAGGGCACACTTAACCCCTTAGCGCCCCCTAGTGGTTAACCCCCTTCACTGCCAGTGTCATTTTCACAGTAAACAGTGCATTTTTATAGCACTTTTCGCTGTGAAAATGACAATGGTCCCAAAAATGTGTCAAAAGTGTCCGCCATAATGTCGCAGTCACGAAAAAATCGCTAATCGCAAAAAAATATTTTTAATAATAAATGCCATAAAACTATCCCCTATTTTGTAAACGCTATGGCCCAGATTCACAGAAAGCAGGGCACACATTACGCCGCCGTAGAGCAAACACCGTACGCCACGCCAACGCAGCGCGGAGAGGCAAGCATTGCATTCAGCAAGCCAGTGCTCCCAATGCTGCGCCAGCGTTGCGTGGGTTTCGAAGGCGCGCGCCGGCGTAGGTGGAAGTGGGCGTGACCTCATGCAAATGAGGCGTGACCCCATGCAAATGATGGGCCGAGCGCCAGACAGGTACATATACACGAACTGCGAATGCGCCGTGACGTGGATGCATGCACAGCACCCCCCTGCGCTTGCTCACAACCACGCCGGCACAACTGCCTAAGCTACGCAGGATCACCGCGTACGCCGTGAACATAACGTACGCCCAGCCAGACACACGTCCAACGCACAATACGCCGGCTTGTGTTCCCTGGTGCAGACCTGTGCATGTCTGTTGCCGGGTTGCTCCTCATTTATGGGGAATAACTTTACGCCGGACGTACAACTTAAGCGCATCTCGCGTAGCATGCGCCGGGCACACGCACGTTCGTGAATCGGCGTATTTCCCTCATTTGCATGTTTGAATGGCTAATCAATGGGAGCGGCACCATGCGCCCAGCCCATATGTGCGCCCACCCTACGCCGGCGTGTGCAAGCTACGTCGGCGGGGTGTAGCCTGTTTTTAGGCGCATGTTGGTTCGTGGGTCTGCCGCACACATACGCCAGCGCACATTTGCACTTAGGTCGGCGTAACGTGTTATACGTCGGCGTAAGTGCTTTGTGAATCTGGGCCTATAACTTTTGCGCAAACCAATCAATAAACGCTTATTGTGATTTTTTTTTACCAAAAATATGTAGAAGGATACATATCGGCCTAAACTGAGGAAAAAAATATGTTTTTTATATATATAGGGCCAGATTAACGTCCGATCGCGTATCTTTGTACAGGCGTAACGTATCTGATTTACGTTACGCCTCCGCAACTTAGACGGGCAAGTGCTGTATTCTCAAAGCACTTGCTCCGTAAGTTGCGGCGGCGTAGCGTAAATCGGCCGGCGTAAGCCCGCCTAATTCAAATTTGGAACAGGGGGGCGTGTTTTATGTAAATGTTGTGTGACCCGACGTGATTGACGTTTTTCCCGAACGGCGCATGCGCCGTTCGTGGAATTTCCCAGTGTGCATTGCTCCAAAGTACGCCGCAAGGACGTCATTGGTTTCGACGTGAACGTAAATGACGTCCAGCCCCATTCACGGACGACTTACGCAAACGACGTAACTTTTTAAAATTTCGACGCGGGAACGATGGCCATACTTAACATTGGAACGCCGCACTTATGCCACCATATAGCAGGGGTAACTTTACGCCGGGAAAAGCCTAACGTAATTGGCGTAAATTTACTGCGTCGGCCAGGCGTACGTTCGGGAATTCAAGTATCTTGCTGATTTACATATTTCGATGCGTAAATCAGCAAACACGCCCCTAGCGGTCAGCTTTAAAATGCAGTTACGATCCGACAGCGTAAGAGACTTACGCCTGTCGGATCTAATAGATATCTATGCGTAACTGATTCTAAGAATCAGGCGCATAGATACGACCGGCCGGACGCTGAGATACGACGGCGTATATGGAGATACGCCGTCGTATCTCCTCTAAGGCCCCGTACACACGAGGGGATCTCCGCTGGAAACGGTCCGCCGGACCGTTTCCAGCGGAGATTCCTCCACCGGATTTGGATCCGATGGCTTGTACTCACCATCAGATCAAAATCCGCGCGGAATTCATCCGCGGTGACGTGTCGCGCCGTCGCCGCGATGATGACGCGGCGACGTGCGCGACGCTGGAAGGTAAGTACTTCCACGCATGCGTCGAATCATTACGACGCATGCGAGGGAGGGGAGCGGACGGATTGATCCGGTGAGTCTGTACAGACCACTGGATCAATCCGCTGGACCCGATTCAAGCGGATAAATTTGTTAGCATGCTAAGAAATTTATATCCGCTTGAAATCGATCCGGCCGAGAAATCTCCGCGGATAAATATCCGCTAGGCCGTACAGACGACCGGATTTGTCCGCTGGAACTGATCCGCGGATCAATTCCAGCGGATAGATCCGGTGGTGTGTACGAAGCCTAAGAACCTGGCCCATTGAATTTTTTCCAAAATTGTCGCTCTATTTTTGTTTATAGCGCAAAAACTAAAAACCGCAGAGGTGATCAAATACCACCAAAAGAAAGCTCTATTTGTGGGGACAAAAAAAGGATGTAAATTTTGTTTGGGAGCCACGTCGCACGACCGCACAAATTGTCAGTTAAAGCAACGCAGTGCCGAATCTCAAAAAGGGGCAAGGTCCTTAACCTGCATAATGGTCCGGGGGGCTTAAGTGGTTAAATAAGAAGGCAATTTAGGCAAAAAAATTTGCCATAGAAAAATCCGCAATTTATCAGAAAGATCCATTTCCACTGAAAATTCGCCAATCATCTTTAGTTGCGATGAACTCCTATCTTTAACTCTGTATTTATGTCAGACGGCCTCTGTTTTTCACTTATTCCTCCCCCTCTGATTTGTTAGAGGAATAAATAATTGTAGCGACTGGCGGGTGTACTTTTCCTGCGCTGTGTAAGCCCTATAATATTTATGGTGGTCTATTCAGCGATAAGACATTGCTCCTTCTGCTCTTCGAGGATTTACCCCCAAATTATAGGATTAGCCTGTCAAAAATTCAGCTCACTTGGATTTAGGAGTTCAAATCACCAGACTCACACAGCGAAACATCGCGCCCGCAGACAACACTAATTAAAAAAAAAAAAATGAGGCCGCCGTTTTAAAAAGTTGTATTTTTTTTTTTTTTTAATGACTAAATTATTAAAATCAGCGCTGGCTAATTCCGAGAGCTCGGGGAGGTTGGATGGAAGGTCAGCAGAGGTTCTTCCTCTACGAGGAGATAGACTGCGGAGGAAGGGTTCCAATTACGTAAGGTCAAGGTCTACGCATTCTGAAAAAAGAAAATCCTGAGGGGCTATAATAAATCCCAACACACTTATTACATGGTGGGTAGGATAACCGAGAATAAACAAGCCATCAACAAGCAAAAGAAATGATTAGGGGCAGACGGTACCATTAAAGGTCGATATCGTCTTACAAGGACCATGAAAAATGATCGTGATTCTAAATTCAAGAACAGTAATGTAATACAGGGGTCTCCAAACTTAAAAAAAAGGGCAATTTTACTGTTCTTCAGACTTTGGGGGGGTAAAAAAAAAATGACATAGCCCCTATGGTCAGTAGCGGGAACAGTACTGCCCCATCATTGGTATCAGTGGGAGGAATAGTGACCCATCCTTGGTATCAGTGGGAGGAATAGTGTCCCATCCTTGGTATCAGTGGGAGGAATAGTGTCCCATCCTTGGTATCAGTGGGAGGAATAGTGTCCTATCATTGGTATCAGTGGGAGGAATAGGGCCCCATCATTGGTATCAGTGGGAGGAATAGTGTCCTATCATTGGTATCAATAGGAGGAATAGTGCCGACGTCGTTGGTGTCATTGGAAAGAATAGTGTTCCATCATTGGTATCAGTGGGAGGAATAGTGTCCCGTCGTTGGTGTCATTGGAAAGAATAGTGTTCCATCATTGGTATCAGTGGGAGGAATTGTGCCCCATCATTGGTATCAGTGGGAGGAATAGTGTCCCATCATTGGTATCAGTGGGAGGAATAGTGTCCCATCATTGGTATCAGTGGGAGGACTAGTGCCCCATCATTGGTATCAGTGGGAGGAATAGTGTCCCATCATTGGTATCAGTGGGAGGAATAGTGTCCTATCATTGGTATCAAGCCTCGTACACACGATAGGTTAACCAGAGGACAACGGTCTGAAGGACCGTTGTCATATGTTAACCGATGAAGCTGACTGATGGTCCGTCGCGCCTACACACCATCTGTTAAATAAACGATCGTGTCAGAACGCGGTGACGTAAAACACAACGACGTGCTGAAAAAAACGAAGTTCAATGCTTCCAAGCATGCGTCAACTTGATTCTGAGCATGCGTGGATTTTTAACCGATGGTCATGCCTACTAACGATCGGTTTGACCTATCGGTTAGGAATCTATTGGTTAATTTTAAAGCAAGTTGGCTTTTTTTTAACCTATGGGGCCCACACACGATCGGTTTTGACCGATAGAAACGGTCCTTCAGACCGCTGTCCTCTGGTTAACCTATTGTGTGTACGAGGCTTCAGTGGGAGGAATAGTGTCCCATCATTGGTATCAGTGGGAGGAAGTGTGCCCCATCATTGTTATTAGTGGGAGGAATTGTGCCCCATCATTGATATCGGTGGGAAGAATAGTGCCTCATCATTGGTATCAGTGGGAAGAATAGTGCCTCATCATTGGTATCAGTGGGAGGAATAGTGTCCCAGCTTTGGTATCAGTGGAAGGAATAGTTCCCCATCATTGGTATTAGTGGGAGGAATAGTGTCCCATCATTGGTATTAGTGGGAGGAATAGTGTCCCAGCTTTGGTATCAGTGGGAGGAATAGTGCCCCATCATTGGTATTAGTGGGAGGAATAGTGTCCCAGCTTTGGTATCAGTGGAAGGAATAGTTCCCCATCATTGGTATCAGTGGGAGGAATAGTGTCCCAGCTTTGGTATCAGTGGAAGGAATAATTCTCCATCATTGGTATTAGTGGGAGGAATTACTGAGAGGCTGAGCCAGCTGCTGGTCCAGGCATCTGGGTGGACGCCGGCATTAAAGTTGGGATCTTTCCAGAGACTGGACCGTCTGAGTGACATCAGCCGACAGCGCACAGGAGTGCACTGGAACAAAGTGCACTCCTGTGAGCCATAGAAGAAGTAGCTTTGGCCAGACTTCTCCTTTAATGACAATCTTTAGAAATACGTTGGACCAAATGGCCATAAAAGCATCATACATTGGTGCGTGGTAATAATGTAGTCCATGCCATGCACCAATATATGATGTTTTTATGTTTGGTTGGTGAAAGATTGTTGGCTTTCCATCTGGACTAGAATTTCTTTACATATACAGTATGTAGGCCAGATGGAAAGCCAACAATCTTTCTCCAAACAAACATACACTACTAGTAAGCACTTGTGTAGATTCACTTGATGGGTTACTATAGCTCTTTGGAATGGATATACCCTTATGGTGCTAATAAAGGGAACTCAATCAAAGACGATCACATATTCCAGAGGGTAGAAAGAAAACCCAAAGTACAAAAAATAGGACGCACGATAAGTCTTTTTTTTTTTGTTTGGGTTTTCGTAGTTTGGGTCTCCGCTCAGGCTAACAAGATCTGCAGAGTTGGATGCCGCTGACTAGTGAGAGTGCAGGCTGAGAAGAGGTCCATCCAGACCCAAAGTACACTGCAGAAATAGGAAGAGATAGGCCAGATGCCGCACACCTTGCCGGCCCAAAAGGTTAGCAGGTAAAAGCAGCCTCAGCTTAAGCCACGTCCCCAACACGTTTCGCCCCGCCTCTCCATGATTAAAGTGGAGGTTCACCCGGAAATGACAATTTTTAAGATTAGATTCATGCTCATTTTGTCAAGGGAAATCGGGTAGTTTTTTTTAAATCAAAGCCGTACTTACCGTTTTAGAGATACATCTTCTCCGCCGCTTCCGGGTATGGGCTGCGGGACTGGGCGTTCCTTCTTGATTGACAGTCTTCCAACAGGCTTCCGACGGTCGCATCTATCGCGTCACGATTTTTCGAAAGTAGCCGAACGTCGGTGCGCAGGCGCCGTATAGAGCCGCACCGACGTTCGGCTTCTTTCGACTACTCGTGACGCGATGTATGCGACCGTTGGAAGCCTGTCAATCAAATAGAAACGCCCAGTCCCAAAGACCATACCCGGAAGCGGCGGAGAAGATCGCTCTCTAAAATGGTAAGTACTGCTTCCTTTTTAAAAAAAACACCCGATTCCCCTAGACAAAATTAGCATGAATCTAATCTTAAAAAATTTTTTTAGGGTGAACTCCCGCTTTAACTACTAGCCGACCAGCCACCGTCATTATTAGAACTATAGTAGAAGGCATGGGGAAGCAGTTGACCCTGCAGCCAGTGAGACCCGGAAAAGCCAAAAATAATCACACATCACTCAATTATAGTGGAGCTAAAGAACTACATTTACCTGAACCTCTCTAGCAACTTAATCTAGGAGGGTGCTACATAAGTAACCGCTGACACCAGTGATATTTTTAGTTATCTGTAAGGGAGGCATTCCTGCTCCCACTGACCACCAATCCAAGAGGACACCTCTTCTGCTGACCTTCAACTTAGGGGACTCTTATTGACTGACCACCAAGGTTAGGGGGGTCCTGATCCTACTATTGACCACAAATCCAAAAGGAGACCACTTTCGCTGACCTTCAACTTAGGAGACCCTTTCTCGACTGACAACAGAGGTAAGGGGATCCTGCTCCCACTGACCATCAATCCAAGTGGATACGTCTTCTGCTGACCTTCAACTTAGGGGACCCTTCTCCACTTACCAGCACATCACCAGTGCACGGTAGCACTTACCAATGACCAAGCCACATTGTTTGTTCTACTGATCAGATGCACAATACCTAATACACAATATAGTTGTATTCAATACACTTGATAGACTTGAACGGTATGAAAATGGCATATTTATTGAAGCATCAATATTTGTGTACGCTAGAGATAACATACATTTGGTGGTATGTTTCACCTTTAATATTCAGAAGATCAGTTCGCACATTTATGAACGTTGCTTACAATAACTACTGAGATGACGTTGAGGTGGTTGTTGGATCATGTTTAGGTTTGTATCCTGTAATTTCATCCCATCCCTTTCTACAGGTCCGAATTATCCACTCATGTTCATCATCATCTGTAAAAACAAAAAGATTTATTCTAAAAACACCAGTGCAGGTATTTAGTGATTCAAATACCAAGAGTAGGGTATAAGAGGGATCAAAGCATTTACAAATGTACCTAGAAAGATCAATGAGAATTATGTAGATTGACCTTCCTCACCCTTTTTTAACATGGAGGAACCCTTTCTTGGCGCATGGAACTCCTGACAATAATTACTATGGCCCGGATTCACAAAGCACTTACGCCGACGTATCTCGATATACGCCGCGCAAGTGTAAGTATGCGCCGTCGTATCTGTCGCCGTTCCCACAGAACTAGATACGCCTGAAAATAGGCTTCATCCGACCGACGTAACTTTCCTACGCCGGCGTATCGTGGGCGCATATTTACGCTGGCCACCTCATTGCAAATATGCAAATGAGGGAGATACGTCGATTCACGAACATAGTTGCGCCCGGTGCATAATATACGCGGTTTGCGTAAGGCTTACGTCCGGCGTAACTCATGCAAAGGTATGGACCAGGGAACAGCCGACGTATTTTACGTCGTTTACGTAGTACATGAATAGGGCTGGGCGTAGGTTACTTTCACGTCGTAGGCAGTGATTCGACGTATCTTAGGCAGTTGTTTCGACGTGATTCTGAGCATGCGCACTGGGATGCGGCCACGGGACGGCGCATGCGCCGTACGTTATTCGTATCTTTATGATGCTCAGTCTATCATTTACATGGGGTCACGCCTCATTAGCATGGCTCACGCCCACTGCCACTTACGCTGGCTTACGCCGAGGAAACCCAGCATAGATTTGGGGGCGAGTGCTTTGTGAATACTGTGCTTAGCGCTCTGCGATACGCCGGCGTAGCCTAAAAAAGATACGCTACGCCGGCATAAATATTCGCCAATGTATGTGAATCCGGGCGTATATCTACAGCTCACAGAAGCTTCCACAGCCCTCCTTACAAGTCCCATATATGCAAATAATATAAACGTTACAATACCATGATGGATAATATAATTTTGTTCAGATAATGCATAAATAAAGCATATACCCGGTCAATGATGTCACAAGGGGGTGGGGTCACCTGGTGATGTAATCTGGTGGCCCTGCCCCTTAGGTATTAAAGAACAATCAGACGGCAGAGCTGTCAGGGAGCCTTCCTCGGGTATAGAGCTCTTCTCTTTTTTTTTTTTCGGTCGGTGGCCAGTGTTATCATGATTGACTTTGGATCTATTTGGGGGGGACAGTTTACTTTTTTTTTTTTTTTTAATACAGGACTTGTCAAAAACTGGTGTTGTATTTTTAATAACGCTGACTTTTTCGTTTATTTGGTGAATGAGTAGGGGTACTAATTACCTTGCTCATTCACATGGGGGAGGTGGGGGGCAGGATGTGGGGGCCACCTTGTTAAAGGGGGCTTCCAGATTCCAATAAGTCATCCCCACAACCACCAGACCAGGGTTGTGGGGAAGACGCCCTTGTCCCCATCAACATGCTCCAAAGCACCCCCCACCCCATGTTGAGGGCATGTGGCCTAGTATAAATGCAGGGGGGGGTGCTTGCCTGCTGGGCTGTATGCTCGGAAAAAAGGGTCTGGTATGGATTTTGGGGGGAACCCCACACCATTTTTTGGCATGGGGTTCCCCAAAGTACCCTTCCATGTTGGGGACATGTGGTCTGGCACGGTACAGGAAGAGGGGACGCTCGCTCCCCCCCCCTTTCCTGGCCTGCCAGGTTGCATGCTCGGATAAGGGTCTGGCATGGATTGTGGGGGGGACCCCACGCCATTTGTTTTATTTTGGCATGAGGTTTCTCTTAAAATCCATACCAGATTTGAAGGACCGGGAGACTTGAAGGAGCAGGATCTGGGGGCCACCTTGTTAAAGGGGGCTTCTAGATTCTGATAAGTGACCCCTCGGCAATCCCAAAAACCACCAGACCAGGGTTGTGGGAAAGAGGCCCTTGTCCCCATCAACATGGGGACAAGGTGCTTTGCCCAACAGCACCTCCCACCCCATGTTGAGGACATGTGGCCTGGTTCAGGTGGGGGGGATGCTCATGCTTGAAAAAGGGTCTGGTAAGGATTTGGGGGGGAATCCCACAACATTTTTATTATTTTGGCATGGGGTTTGTGCTCGCTCGCCCCCCCCCCCCCTCTTTCCTGTCCTGCAGGGTGGCATGCTCAGATAAGGATCTGGTATGGGTTGTGGAAGGACCCCACACCATTTTTTTTTTTTTTTTGGCGTGAGGTTTCTCTTACAATCCATACCAGACTTGAAGGGCCTGGTATGGATTGGGGGGGACGCTGTTTTTTTTCTGACATTTAATTTGCTGTGGGGAAGCCCGCTGACAGCTGATACGTCATCGGTTGTTAAGGACGTTGCGGCCGGATTCCCAGCTTGCTCCTTAACAACCAGCTATTCTTCAGAATTTAAATCGGACGATCATTTTTCTACCAGTCTGAATTCAAATTGTTCTAAAAATTTGGAATTAGTTCGAAAACGAAACTAAATGAATTTCAACGTTACTATTTCATTCAGAGATTCGGATACATCCAAAACGCTGAATAACCAGAAATTCATCCGCATTTATATTCTGACCAAATCGAATTGCACGTCTAGCTTTTTATACACAATGGTGGTTACCATACGGAGTCACCAAATATCTGTGTATCCTATGTGTCAAATTGAAGGATCTACTCCGAATTACCTTTCTAACATATGCAAGTTCTACAACTTGAGGAACAAAGTGGCTTCTGGGGTGGCTGGCTCAGGCTGCCTAATTCAGCACTACATTTACAGCTGTAAATTAGGTGGATTATTTATTGTATGAATGCTTATTTTTATGTCTGTCAAGATACCGTATCTGGAAACCTTATAGCGAACATCTGGGATTCATATCTGTGTTTGCGGTGGAATCACATTTCAGACTCCAAATCCCAATTTTTTTTTAGAAAAAATTGTGGCTTTTTTTTTTTGTATATTATCTGAATATAATTATTTTATACTTCTGAGCACAGAATACTTTATTTTATCTACATATATGGGAATCAATATTTGTAATGAGTGCAACGGAAGGAGTTTCTTTTTAAAATATTATTATTATTATTATTAAAATTATTATTATTATTATTTTTTATTCTCATTAAATGATACATTTAAAACATATTATCATTTGAAATACAGAGCCTATCAGACTCAGGAACAAATTACTGTACATAGTTACATAGTTACATAGTTAGTCAGGTTGAAAAAAGACACAAGTCCATCCAGTTCAACCACAAAAAATAAAATAAACATATAAATATACTTGAGTATAAGCTGGCCCGAATATAAGCCGAGGCACCTAATGCCTCACTGTGCCTCACTGTGTCCAAGTGCATGCCTCACTGTGCCCATGCCTCACTGTGCCCATGCCTCATTGTGCCTCACTGTGCCCATGCCTCACTGTGCCCATGCCTCACTGTGTCCATGCCTTACTGTGCCCATGCCTCAGTGTGCCCATGCCTCACTGTGTCCGTGACTAGACTTACATTTAACATGGGAGTATATAGAAGGGGTGCATACCTCCCAACATTTAATAAATCCAATGCGGGACATCTTGTTTGTTGAGCGGGGGGGGCGGGGAGGATCAAAGTTGTAAACGGGGGGGGGTCAGAGTTGTTGAGCGGGGGGGGGATCAGAGTTGTTGAGCGGGGGGCGGGAATCAGAGTTGTTGAGCTAGCGGGGGGCCGGGGATCAGAGTTGTTGAGCGGGGGGGGGGTTTCTCCTACCTGTGCAAATACCTCTGTTCCGAATCCCCGCCAGCGCCATCCACCTGCAGCACCCCCTCCCACCTGCACCACCATCATCCACCATGGTCCGTATTTCCCGCACTGTGATTGGGCGCATGGCGGTCATGTGCGGAGGCGGGACTTCTAGACGTTCGCAGACAGGCCAGCCCCACAACGCACATGACGCCAATACGCCCAATCACAGGCCAGGCACCGGACACCAAACATGGCGGGGGAAATCAAACATGGAGGCACGGAATGCCGCCCTCCGTAATTTCGCGCCCGGGGCCCTGTTTTCCGGGAATCTAGTCTAGTCCGCGGGACACACTTAGAATTCCGGGACGATCCCGCGGAATCCGGGACGGTTGGGGGGTATGGGGGTGCCCGGCTTTGTAAAATCGGTGCTTCCCGGTTGTAGGTCCCCCTGACAGCAAACTTTGCACACTTGTATGTATTCTATTCCAACCCAGAGCAGGAGGTCGCGGGCCACATCAGAGGGCTCCGCGGGCCACCTGTGGCCCCCGGGGGCACTGGTTGGGCACCCCTGTGCTAGACAATCAAAAATGGCAGCACAGTTGGAGGGGGGAGCCAAATATAAGGGGACTGAAGTTTCTCTTTAACCACTTCAATACAGGGCTGTTATACACACATCCATACCGGGCCTATTCTGGCACTTCTCTCCTACATGTACAAATCATCATTCTTTTGCTAGAAAATTACGCAGAACCCCCAAACATTATATATGATTTTTTAGCAGACAACCTAGGGAATAAAACGACGGTCATTGCAACTTTTTATCTTGCACGGTATTTGCGCAATAATTTTTCAAACGCCTTTTTTTGTAACAAAACAGTAAAGTTAGCCCAAATTTTTTGTAAAATATGAAAGATGATGTCACGCCGAGTAAATAGATACCTAACACGGTTTAAAATTGCGCACACTCATGGAATGGCGCCAAACTTCGTTACTTAAAAATCTCCATAGGCGACGCTTTAAAATTTTTACAGGTTACCAGTTTAGAGTTACAGAGGAGGTCTAGTGCTAGAATTGTTGCACACGCTCTAAGGCACGCGGCGATACCTCACATGTGTGGTTTAAACAACATTTACATACATGGGCGGGAATTGCGTGTGCGTTCGCTTCTGAGCATGAGCTACCGGGGACAGGGGCGTTTTAATTTTTTTTATTTTTTATTTTACTTATTTATTTATTTTTTACATTTTTTTTTTCCGATCGCTTTTATTCCTATTACAAAGAATGTAAACATCCCCTGTAAAAGGAATAGTGTGTGACAGGTCCTCTTTATGAAGAGAGGCGGGGTCAATAAGACCTCACATCTCTCCTCCAGGCTGGAAAGAATGAGATTGTGAAAAAAAATTCACAGATCTCATTCTTACTAGCTGCAATTGCGGTTTGTTTACTTACGGGTACCCGGGCGTGACGTCATCACATCGTGCCCGGGCCTCCGACGGTCATAGAGATGGTAACCAGTCATCTCTATGCCTCCCATCCGGCGCACAGCGATCATCTCTCCGGGCCCCCGATGGCATGGGAGAGCCCGGAGAAGCACCGGATGGCAGCGGGAGGGGGGGATGTCCCCTCCTACCGCCTATAAGAACGCTCAAGCGGCGGAACCACCGCTATGATCGTTCTTATGGTGCGCAGGATAGCTGCTGGAACAAAATGATATCTGAATGATGCCTCTAGGTGCACCCATCATTCAGATATCACCGCACAAAGTACAGGACGTCATATGACGTCCACCCGGGATAAGAGATCCCCTTTTTGGACGTCATATGACGGTGTGCGGTATTGAAGTGGTATTGAAGTGGTTAAGGGCCAGACCAATCCCCCAATGGTTTATTTAAACAGTCCACAGTCATTTGCAAGCAAGTTGGTTAGCTGTCTACAATGAATGTTTCCCTTTTAAGCACTGGACCAAGGTCTCCCTCCACCCGGACACAGCTTCAGGCATGGTCCCTCCTCTCTGAAATTGAGAAGCGGGAAAAAAAAGAAGAAATAAGGAACAATATATATAATAAAAAGGGGCCCTTTAATAAAAAGAAAAAAAAGGAAATAAAAAATATAATTATTTTTTTTTTTTAAAGGGGGGGGGGTGCCATATGGGGCCCTGGGGACCTCTGGGCCCTTTATTAACAATAATAATAATAATAATAATAAAAACAAAAATAATATATATATATATAATATAATATAATATAATATTACTGTGAAAATGACAATTGCAGTTTAGGAGTTAACCACTAGGGGGCGCTGTAGGGTTTAAGTGTGACCTCATATGTGTTTCTAACTGTAGGGGGGCGGGGCTGGACGTGTGACATCATTGATCGTCTTTCCCTATATCAGTGAACAGACGATCAACGGGGAAGGTGTGTTTACACTCAGCTCTCCCCGTTCTTTAGATGCACGGCTGGGCTTAAAGAGACACGTACAGGTACGTAATTGTGCCCAGCCGTGCCATTCTGCCGATGTAGGCGCGAAGGGGTCCTTAAAGGGGTTGTAAAGGTAAATGTTTTTTGATGGTACCAGCCCCCTCCGAGGCCCCGTTTTAATTACCTGACTATGGCCGCCGCTGTATCACGGGCGTGCGCTCGCAAAAGCTTTCCACCATGTGAGCTCGCTCGCATGAAGGTGGAAAGCTTTTGCTGGGAGGACAGCCGCCGAGGGACCCCAGAAGACAGGGTTCGGGAACACTCTGTGCAAAACGAGCTGCACAGTGGAGGTAAGTATAATATGTTTGTTATTTAAAAAAAAAAAACTTTGCCTTTAGTGCTCCTTTAAGTGGTTAAAGCAGTGCTGGAAAATAATGGCGGCCACACAAAATATTGGCACTTTGAGCCCAATTTGGACATTTTCACATAGGGGTAAGGTGACCAGATTTAAAAAAAAAGAAAATCCGGGGACATATTTTTTATTCTAGTAATGACGGCAATCAGCGACTCTCTGCCCATCGCCGCTGCCGCCCGCCTCACAGCCTGTCAAGTCTTACTCTCTGGGCCCCGGCTACTACTGGGTGGGGTGTGGAGGAAGATCACTCCACCAGGGAAGGCAAGGAGATAAGCAGGCAGGCAGCAGGCTGGGACTTGAGCCAAGGCAGAAGAACATGTGAGCGGAGCTGAATGGGCACCCGAAACTGAAGAAATATTCCCTCCACTCCGACCAGCACATGATCATCAGAAAGGGGCACAGATAATGGAAAAAAATACCCCCCCCCCCCCCCAAGCTAGTAGGAGTGGCAGAGCGGGGGTGCGTAATTCAGAATTATAATTTTTTTAATTCTGCATTGACTGGCCCGGATTCACGTAGAATGGCGTATCTTTGTGCGGGCGTAACGTATCCTATTTACGTTACTCCTCCGCAACTTTTACAGGCAAGTGCCGTATTCTCAAACGAAAGTTGCGGCGGCGTAGCGTAAATAGGCCTAATTCAAATGTGGTAGATGTGGGCGTGTGTTATGTAAATTTAATGTGACCCCATGTAAATGACGCTTTTTACGAACGGCGCATGCGCCGTCCGTGAAAGTATCCCAGTGCGCATGCTCCAAATTAACCCGCAAGAAGCCAATGCTTTCGCCCAGCCAAATGACGCCCAGCCCTATTCACGAACGACTTACGCAAACAACGTAAAACGTGAAAAATTTGATGCTGTTCCGACGTCCATACTTAACATTGGTACGCCTCATATAGCGGGGGTAACTTTACGCCGGAAAAAGCCTTACGGAAACGGCGTATCTGTACTGCGACGGCCGGGCGTATGTTCGTGAATTGGTGTATCTAGCTGATTATCATATTTCTAGCCGTAAATCAGCGTACACGCCCCTAGCGGCCAGCGTAAATATGCAGTTAAGATCCGACGACGTAAGAGACTTACGCTGGTCGTATCTTAGTGAAATTTTGGCGTATCCAATTCTTTGAATCAGGCACCTAGATACAACGCCTCAGACTCAGAGATACGACGGCGTATCTGGAAATACGCCGGCGTAACTCGTACGGGAATCCGGGCCACAGTGTCATTTCTTCAGCGTTGTCACATGAAAAAAAGATAGAAGAAAATATTTACAGGGGTGTACTTACTTTTGTGAGCTACTGTAAGTACCTACAGTAAATAAATAAATTATTATATTAAATCAGAAACTCTGTCAAATGCAACGCCCCCGATGGCTTGAACGATCGATTACAATGGCAGCGCCATAGCGAGGAGCATGCCCATCCTGTAGCCCATACCGACACCAGAACTTAAACAGTTACTGTTTGTATATATGGAGCTTCCCGGCATGGAGAGCGATTGCCGGGGGGTAATTGCTGCAGTTTCCGAGGCCATTCGAATCCTTGCAGCTGCAACCTCTTCAGCGCTAACCCGTGAAACAAGACAAACTGGGACTATTATACTGAATGAGCCTCCAAGCCACTCCCTGATTGTTAGTAATTGGTGGCAATGGACTTAACAGCCACTTGACGGTCCCTTTTCACATTACCTGGCGGCTCAGCCAACAATTTGAATGACAAAATGTATGTTTCTTACTGCAGCTGTCTCTGTTCTGATCTCCTTGCCTTCGACACCCCCCCCCCCCCATAAAAAAAAAAACATCACAAACTAAGCCTGAAAAGCAAACAGCATCAATGTTTAAGGAGCAATTATTTCCCCGAGTATTGATTAGCGCTGGCAGCAAATGTAAGTCTTATAATGACCGTTCAATTCTCAATATGATAATGGGGGGGGGGGGGCGACACGGGCGGCTTTATTCCTAAACAGCGACGGTTTAAGGTTTATTATAAATGGGAATTCTAACCTCAATTTCCAGCTCTAGTGGATAATTCCAGCGACCAGCCGGTGTACCTGTTCTATCCAATTCCATTTAAAAGATAATCGGCGCTTTGTTTAACATTCATCTGTGCGGGGGGGGGGGGCGCTGAGAAATGTCCGACGTCGCGTTCTGACAATTATGGCCGAGGGATCATTGTGCAAAAATAAAAATGGAAATCGTTTTTATTGAAGAGCGTGTAAAAAAAGAAAGGAAGGTCTGCTAAAAATTGTCCGGGGCCCCCCCTCTCTCTTTACAACCCCCCTACTGTTAGGGCCTATTCACACTATGAGGTCGGGTCATAAAACATTTTCTGTATGAAGGTCAGGGCTGGATCTAGACTTTTTGGGGGTGCAGTAAAGAAAGACTAGTATGTATTAGGCTGACGTTAGATTAGGGTGAATAAACAGAGCCTGTGCCCCTTTTATCAGGTGTCCCCATCAGAGTGCCCCCATACATCAGGTGTCCCCAACAATGTCCCCCTTACATCAGGTGTCCCCATCAATGTCCCCCTTTACATTAGGTGTCCCCATCAATGTCCCCCTTTACATTAGGTGTCCCCATCAATGTCCCCCTTACATCAGGTGTCCCCATCAATATCCCCCTTTACATTAGGTGTCCCCATCAATGTCCCCCTTTACATTAGGTGTCCCCATCAGTGTGCCCCCCCTACATCAGGTGCTCCTATAAGAATGCTCCCTTATATCAGATGCCCCCCCCATCAATGTCCCCCCTTAGATCAACTGTTCCAATCAGAGTGACCCCTTACATATGATCAGTTGCCCAATCAGAGTGCCCCTTACATTAGGTGTCCCCATCAATGTCCCAGATTATATCAGGGTTCCCATCAGAATGTCCCCCCTTACATCAGGGTCCCCATCAGACTGGCCCTTTACATCAGGGTCCCCATCAGAGTGGCCCTTTACATCAGGGTCCCCATCAGAATGCCCCCTCACATCAGGGTCCCAATCAGAATGCCCCCTTACATCAGGGTCCCCATCTGAGTGCTCCAGCTTACATCAGGTGTCCCCATCAATGTCCCTGCTTATTTCAGGGCCCCCATCAGAGTGCTCCCTTACATCAGGGTTCCCATCAGAGGGGCCCTTTACATCAGGGTCCCCATCAGAGTGGCCCTTTACATCAGGGTCCCCATCAGAATGCCCCCTCACATCAGAATGCCCCTTTACATCAAGAATAGGGACATGTGAGGTATCGCCCGCATGCGTTAGAGCGTGTGCAACAATTCTAGACCTCCTCAGTAACACTAAACTGGTAACCTGTAACATTTTTCAAAGCGTCGCCCATGGAGATTTTTAAGTAACGAAGTTTGTCCCCATTCCATGAGTGTGCGCAATTTTAAAGCGTTACATGTTGGGTATCTATTTACTCGGCGTAACATCATCTTTCATATTTTACAAAAAAATTGGGCTAACTTTACTGTTTTTTTTGTTTTTTTTAATTCATGAAACCATTTTTTTTCCCAAAAAAAAGGCGTTTGAAAAATGATTGCGCAAATACCTTGCAAGATAAAAAGTTGCAATGACCGCCATTTTATTCCCTAGGATGTCTGCTTAAAAAAAACATATATAATGTTTGGGGGTTCTGAGTAATTTTCTAGCAAAAGAATGATGATTTGTACATGTAGGATGTAGAATGTAGAATAGGCCCCGTATGGAGGTGGGTTTAAAAGCCCCGCATTAAGAGTTAGGCCTCGTACACACGATAGGTTAAAGTGGGGGTTCATCCAAAAAAAATGTTTTAACATTACATTCAGCTGAGTTGTCAGAATGACAATCGGCTGTTTTTTTTTATTTTATCGCCGTACATACCGTATTTTCACCGCGGCTTCCGGGTATGTCTTCTGCGGGACTGGGCGTTCCTAATTGATTGACATCCTTCCGACCGGCGCATACAGCGCGTCACGAGTTGCCGAAAGAAGCCGGACTGCGAGTCGGCTCTATACGGCGCTTGTGCACCGACGTTCGGCTTCTTTCGGCAACTCGTGACGCGCTGTATGCGCCGGTCGCAAAGGATGTCAATCAATTAGGAACGCCCAGTCCCGCAGAAGACATACCCGGAAGCGGCGGTGAAAATACGGTATGCACGGCGATATAATAAAAAAAACAGCTGATTGTCATTAGGACAACTCGGCTGAATGTAATGTTAAAACATTTTTTTGGGGGTGAACCCCCGCTTTAACCAGAGGTCAACGGTCTGATGGACCGCTTTCATCGGTCAAAACCGATCGTGTGTGGGTCCCATAGGTTATTTAACCATAGGTCAAAAAAAAGCCAACTTGCTTTAAATTTTAACTGATGGATTCCCAACCGATGGGTCAAAACCGATCATTAGTAGGCACAAGGTTAAAAATCCAGGCATGCGCAGAATCAAGTTGACACATGCTTGGAAGCATCGAACTTCGTTTTTTTCAGCACGTCGTTGTGTTTTACGTCACCGTGTTTTGACACATTCGGTTATTTAACCTATGGTGTGTAGGCGCGACGGACCATCAGACAGCTTCATTGGTTAACCGATGACAACGGTCCTTCAGACCTTTCTTACGGATGGACTCATCGTGTGTACGCGGCTTTACTCTACCAACATGTGAAATCTGAATGACCTGTGCAAGTTAATAAAAAAAGTTCTGGTGACTTTTGCGTTACTTTCGGTACAGGTCTCGTAGATTACTATTATATTTTGTATTCTTTGAGTTTCCGCCTATCCTGCGCACAATGCGATCCAGACCATGCATGTCATTGTTTGTGTCACTGTATGATTTGGCTCACTCTTCAAAATCCCATAAAAAAAAGTTAATCTACACCCAGGGACGGAGGTTGTCGGCACAGGTAGTAGGAAAGAAGAATATTGTTTTGCTTTCCTAGTGAATTGTCTTGGGTGTGATCTTTGACACCGTCCACCATTTAGTCCTTTCTGTAAAAACAAGCCACATCTGAACTCTGCTACGATGGACATCCTAGAGAAGCCCTCCCAGAGCTCAGCGCAGCTTCTGCTAAACCTGTTTTATGGAGACGCCGCTGCAGAGGACTTCCTGAATGTTTCCTACCATCTGCTTTACATACTTTACTGGGCTAGTCTGCAGCCTTGGAGTTTTCCTGCTCCTTCCTGCCCGCCCTGTGCAAGTTCTTCTGGATGAGTTCCCTGTCACTGCGGATCCCTTCCTCGCTTTCTTTGTTGCCTAAGGCATGTGTTTTTGTCTTCCGTTAGTTACTGGCCCTGTGCCTTGAAGGGTCTCTTCTAGGCCTACACTTCTGTCAGAGGATTCAAATCCACAGCGGTGCCATACTCTTCTTACCTGTTGATCAGGGGTCTCCAAACTTTCTAAACAAAGGGCCGGACTATGGCCAGCGGGAGTATAAAACACCTCGGGCTTGGTGCTCAGTGGGAGTAAAATAATTACAAGTTACAAAGTGCCTGTGATCAGTAAGAGGTGGAATATTGCCCCATTATTGGTATCAGTGGGAGGAATAGTGTCCCATCATTGGTATCAGTGGGAGGAATAGTGTCCCATCATTGGTATCAGTGGGAGGAATAGTGTCCCATCATTGGTATCAGTGGGAGGAATAGTGTCCCATCATTGGTATCAGTGGGAGCTATAGTGTCCCATCATTGGTATTAGTGGAAGGGATAGTGTCCCTATCATTGGTATTAGTGGGAGGAATAGTGTCCCATCATTGGTATCAGTGGGAGGAATAGTGTCCCTATCATTGGTATCAGTGGGAGGAATAGTGTCCCATCATTGGTATCAGTGGGAGGAATAGTGTCCCATCATTGGTATCAGTGGGAGTTATAGTGTCCCATCATTGGTATTAGTGGAAGGGATAGTGTCCCTATCATTGGTAGTAGTGGGAGGAATAGTGTCCCATCATTGGTATCAGTGGGAGGAATAGTGTCCCATCATTGGTATCAGTGGGAGGAATAGTGTCCCATCATTGGTATCAGTGGGAGGAATAGTGTCCCATCATTGGTATCAGTGGGAGGAATAGTGTCCCTATCATTGGTATCAGTGGGAGGAATAGTGTCCCATCATTGGTATCAGTGGGAGGAATAGTGTGCTATCATTGGTATTAGTGGGAGGAATAGTGTCCGATCATAGGTATCAGTGGGAGGAATAGTGTCCGATCATAGGTATCAGTGGGAGGAATAGTGTCCCATCATTGGTATCAGTGGGAGGAATAGTGTCCCAACATTGGTATTAGTGGGAGGAATAGTGTCCCATCATTGGTGTCAGTGTGAGGAATAGTGTCCGATCATAGGTATTAGTGGGAGGAATAGTGTCCGATCATAGGTATCAGTGGGAGGAATAGTGTCCCATCATTGGTATCAGTGGGAGGAATAGTGTCCCGTCATTGGTATCAGTGGGGGGAATAGTGTCCCATCATTGGTATCAGTGGGAGGAATAGTGTCCCATCATTGGTATCAGTAGGAGGATTGTGTCCCATCATTGGTATCAGTGGGAGGAATAGTGTCCCATCATTGGTATCATTGGACTCTGAATATTGTCCCATTGTTAGTGTAAGTGGGAGGGACAGTGCCCCAGCGTGACATTGTTGGTGTTGATGGAGGAATAGTGTTCAAATATTTATATGTTGGAGGGAAGTATCCCCCTTGGTGTCAGTAATTGGAATATTGGTGTCAGTGGATGGAATAAGGCCCCACGGTTGCAGTCAGTGAGAGGAATTATGCCCCATTGTTGGTGTCAGAGGGAAGAATAGTGCCCCATTGTTTGTGTCAGGAGGAGTACTAATGCCTTTATTTAATAAGAATAAAATTGCCTCAATGGTCGGATAAAAGCAAGCAAAGGGCTGAATTCCCATTTTATTTATATATATTTTTATTCCTTTGCTCTACTGATTTCTCCTGTGGCTTTGTATCTCTCTTTTTCTCTCTCCTTTTTTTGGAGTAACACTATACTATATTACGCAATGAACAATGACATCATCACGTGACTCTGGTTTTGTCATAGACAGGATGTCATATAAACAAAGGGTACAACAACGAGTTCAAAGCCTATGTGAGGACATGGGATGCATGGGTCTGGGTGTTCCCGCTATATTGTTAATCATTACAGGTTCCTGTGTTTTTGGAACGCTCGCTGCTTATCTCAGTTGATATAATAGTTTCTGCATACCAAAACTTTTGGGATGAACGCCAACCTAAACTATTCATGAGCAGTTGTAAAACATGGTGTCAGACGGGACAGCGAGATAGCGCTCACAAGATAAAAATCACTTTCATTTTCCGCAACGCAATACCAGCTTTATTTTGTACCAGATCAACGGTTCTACCGTCTATAACAAGCTAAAATACCGGCCTATCCAACATCAGAACGCAGCACAGAGATGTCAGTACACAAAGAATTAATACCCAACTCTGGGCCACACCCTCTGCCCCAGTACCCCCCCCCCCCCCAGAAATAGAATATGCCATCTGCCACAGTGTTCCTCCCAACTCTAGGCTACACGCCCCGCCCCAGAGCTCTCCCCAACTGGGGGCTATGCCCTCTGCCACAGTGGGCCCCCCAACTCTAGGCTACACCTTCTACCACAGAGCTCTCCCCAACAGTGAGCTATACCCTCTGCCCCAGTGCTCCCCCCAGCAGTGGAATATAACATCTGCCGCAGTGCTCCCCCCAACTCTAGGCTACACTCTCTGCCACAAAACTCTCTCCAACTGGGGGCTATTCCCTCTGTCACAGTGGGCCCCCCAACTCTAGGCTACACCCTTTGTCCCAGAGCTCTCCCCAACAGTGAGCTATACCCTATGTCCCAGTGCTTTTCTCAATTCGGGGCTACGCATTCAGTGTTTTCCCCCAACTCTAGGTTATGCCATCTGCCCCAGTGCTCCCCCCAATTCTAGACTATACCCTCTGCCACAGATCTCTCCCCAACTAGGGACTATTCCTTTTGCCACAGTTGGCCCCCTAACTCTAGGCTACACCCTTTGCCACAGAGCTCTCCCCAACTAGGGGGTAGTCCTTCTGCCCCAGTGCCCCCCCCCAACTTTAGGCTACACCCTCTGCCCCAGAGCTCTCCCAAAAGCTGAGCTATGTCCTCTGCCCCAGTGCTCCTCCCAACTCTAGGCTACACCCTCTGCCCCAGAGTTCTCACCAACTGTGAGCTATGCCTTCTGCCCCAGTGCTCCTCCCAACTCTAGGCTACACCCTCTGCCACAGAGCTTCCCCCAACTGGGGGCTATTCCCTCTGCCACAGTGGGCCCCCCAACTCTAGGCTACACGCTCTGCCCCAGAGCTCTCCCCAACTGTGAGCTATGCCCTCTGCCCCAGTGCTGCTCCCAACTCTAAGGTTCACCCTCTGCCCAAGAGCTCTCCCCAACTGTGAGCTATGCTCTCTGCCCCAGTGCTCCTCCCAACTTTAGGCTACACCCCCTGCCCAGTTTTTCTCCCAACTCTGGGCTATGCCTTCTGCCCCAGTGCCCCCCCCCCAACTCTAGGCTGCACCCTCTGCCCCAGAGCTCTCCCCAACTGGGGGCTATGTGCTCTGCCACAGTTCTCCCCCTCAAGGCTCCCCCAGGTGGTATTTTATGTTTATATTATACACACCTTTTCCATAAATCTTTAAGCTGGTTACAAAACATTGCAGGGTCTTCTTCCAGTATTCTCTAGGCTGGGTGGTCCTCAATGATGCAGAAAGTGGCTTGTAGACCTCCCTTACATGGACGTTGGAAAAAATAAGGGGTTGAGCCACCATTTTAACCCCTTAACTGCCCAATTGCAAGTTACTATGTTTGTTCACACTATCGTGGTCACGGTGTAGTCAATTTATACGACAGGTAGTGTTCAGCAGTCAGTACTGCTGCCACATGTGACCCATTCAAGTGATGACACTCCCTGTGGTGGTGTGTTCATGATGGCTTGCAACACACGCTTCCCAACGCACAGGTTCCTGTGAAAGTTGATGTATGTCTAAGTGGGTGCTGAAGTGACCACAGGCTGGAACTGTGAGCAATCAGAACGAGGAATGTCACCAGCACACCATGGGTTTTCAAAAAATGGGTACAAAGCTTTATTCTGCGATCACATTGTTACAGCATGTAATATGCCTGATGAAGGGGTCCTGCAAGGCTCCGAAACGTTGCTGTTTGCTGTAGTGATGTAATCACTGAATAAAGCTTTAGATCCATTCTTTGGAAAACCATGGTGTGCTGGTGACATTCCTCGCTCAAGATGGCTTGGGCTCGCAGGAAGTGGGCTGAATGAAGCTAGGTGTTATTCTGACCAAAAGAGAGCATTTTAGAAGGATGAGAGCACCACAAAGCTTGGGTAAGTCCAGTAATAATTTCATTAGACTGCACCAGGGACCCTTTGGTATACCCCGGTTGACAAAACTGTGACTATGCTCCAAAAACGTGTTGGTTTTCGATTTTGCAATGTAAAATAAATTCTTACTGGACTTACTCAAACTTTGTGGTGTTCTCATCCTACCAATGTTCTATAGACTGCTCTAGGGACCCTTTGGGTTACCCTGGTTGAAAAAGCTGCGATGAAGCTCCAAAACGTGTTGGCTTTTCGATTTAGTGATGTTAATACATTTTTACTGGACTTACTTGAACTTTGTGGTGATTTCATCCTACTAATGTTCATTAGACTGCTCAGGGACCTTTGGTATACCCCAGTTAACAAAGCTCCAAAACGTGTTGGCTTCCCTATTTTGTGTCATGAGATAGAATTCTTACTGGACTCCACCCACCGGGCTCCAGACAACAGACCCACCCACCGAATCTGAAGTTTTTCAGGTCTCATAACAGACAGAGGGGAGACATTTGACAGGTAAGGATACATGCAGGAGGCATGTATATCCTTATAGATCAGCACTATGGCAGTAGTTAGAAAGGATGAGAGTGAGTTTACATCCAATTTAATCTTTGTGGTGCTTTCAAACTACTAATGTTCATTAGACTGCTCCAGGGACCTTTGGGATTCCATGGTTGACAAAGTTGTGTTGAAGCTCCAAAACTTGTTGGCTTTTCGGTTTTGTGATGTGAAATAAATTCTTATTGGACTTACTCCAGCTTGGTGGGGCTTTCATCCTACAGTTTATTATATTGCTACAGGGACCCTTTGAGACACCCCGGTTGACAAAGCTGTGACGAAGCTCCAAAACATGTTGGCTTTTCGGTTTTGTGATGTAAAATAAATTCTTATTCTCCAGCTTGGTGGGGCTTTCATCCTACTAATGTTTATTAGACTGCTTCAGGGACCCTTTGAGATACCCCAATTTACAAAGCTGTGACGAAGCTCCAAAATGTGTTGGCTTTTCGGTTTTTGTGAATAAATTCTTACTGGACATACTCCAGCTTGGTGGTGCTTTCATCTTACTCATGTACATTAGACTGCTCCAGGAACCCTCTCGCATACCCCGGTTGTCAGAGCTGTGACGAAGCTCCAAAACGTGTTGGCTTTTCAATTTTTGTGATGTGAAATAGATTCTTACTGGGCTTACTCAAGCTTTGTAGTGTTCTCATCCTACTAATGGTCATTAGACTATTCCAGGGACCTTTGGGATTCCATGGTTGACAAAGTTGTGTTGAAGCTCCAAAACGTGTTGGCTTTTCGGTTTTGTGATGTGAAATAAATTCTTATTGGACATACTCCAGCTTGGTGGTGCTTTCATCCTACTAATGTTTTTTAGACTGCTCCAGGGACCCTTTGCTTTACCCCGGTTGACAAAGCTGTGATGAAGCTCCAAAACATGTTGGCTTTTGGATTTTTGTGATGTGAATAAATTCTTACTGGACAAACTCCAGCTTGGTGGTGCTTTCATCCTACTAATGTTTAATAGACTTCTCAAGGAACCCTCTTGCATACCCCGGTTGTCAGAGCTGTGACGAAGCTCCAAAACGTGTTGGCTTTTTTCGGTTTTTGTGATGTGAAATAGATTCCTACTGGGCTTACTCAAGCTTTGTGGTGTGCTCATCCTACTAATGGTCATTAGACTGCTCTAGGGAACCCTTGGGATTGATGAAGAGCTGCCTCTAAGGGCCCTTTTACCCGTACGGACCATATGTCTGCATTTTCATCCGTCCGTTGCGGATGAAAACGGAACATACATGGGTCCCTATGTAATTACGGGTGTCAGCGGATGACTTTCCACTGACACCCAAAATTTGTCTGCCTCCGCAAAGATCTGCATTTTTCTTCCCTATTTTTCTTCCGTCTGCCGGATCGGATGAACACGGACATACGGTCCGTGTTCATCCGATTCCCGATAGGGGAGAGCGGAGGAAAGACAGGGCGGTCCCTGCACAGTGTGCGGGGACCGCCCTGTCAGCTGCCAGCTCAGCGGGGATTTTTCTTCCGTCTGCCGGATCGGATAAACACGGACATACGTTCCGTGTTCATCCGATTCCCCATAGGGGAGAGCGGAGGAAAGACAGGGCGGTCCCTGCACAGTGTGCGGGGACCGCCCTGTCAGCTGCCAGCTCAGCGGGGATTTTACGGAGGATCCCCGCTGAGCTGTACGGTCACACGGAGGCGGATCATTAATGATCCGCCCCGTGTGAAGGGGCCCTAAAACTTAAAGGGGTGTTCCAGCCTTTTTTTAAGTTTATTAAAAGTCAGCAGCTACAAAAAGTGTAGCTGCTGGCTTTTAATAAACATACACTTACCTGCTCCACGGTTCCAGCGACGCGCCGGCCAGGGCTCCGCTCCTCGCCCCCCCCTCGCCGGCCGGCGTCTTCATTCCTAGTGTGGGCACCCAGCAGTGACAGCTTTCGGCTTCACGGCCGGGCACCCGCTGCGCATGCGCGAGCAGCGCCGTCCGATTGGACAGGCGCTCGCCTACAGGGAGGGGCTGCAATAAGGCGATTAAGCTATTCGCCTTACCAGCCCCTCGGCGGAAGGAGGAAGTGGGACAGGAAGTCCCACTCCTCCTGAAGCCCCCACCCCCCCCCCCCAAAAAAATGACATGCCAAATGTGGCATGTAAGGGGGCAAGGAGTGGATTAAACAGAAGTTCCATTTTTAGGTGGAAGACTCTGCCTTCTGCTTTGAGCCTACCCTGGGGTCCAGCGTTCCACCAACACAAAAGAGGACCAGGGACAAATTGTGGCATGGAGATTCTGCAAGGGGCAGCTTCAGAAAGAAAGCAAGTATTGCAGCAAAATCAGATTTATTTTTTATTTGGGTTAGTTATTTATAAATTCCCGTAGAAAAGTGGATCTGGGCTTTAAGTAGTGAGTTGTGCTTTCTAAGGCTCTTAGAGGAAGCTCTCATAGGAACCCCCAAAGAAAGTGCTCACTCCTGCAGAATAAAAGTAGGCTGTTGGGTTAATGTTTGCTTCCTACCAGTGAGAATTTGTCTTGGCTTTGACAAGTTATATATAACATGCTCTTGAATCAGTCCTCAGAGATCAGTAAGTGCTGCCTGTGGTGCAATGACTGTTCGCGGAGAGTTTCTCCAGCTAAGATGAAAAGTGTCAGGAGAGGCCTTAAGTAACGTTTTCTACAAAAACCAGGTTCAATTGAGTAATTGTGGCAAACTGGTCTGCAATTAGATTCAGAATAATCCCCCCAGTCTTGTTTAGCAGGTAAAAGAAAAAAAAAAAAAAGTCTCCCCATCCACGTTCCTATAATATAGGGTGAGGAATTGTTGGGATTTTCCAAATCAGCAACTTGCTGGCTTTCATTTTGATATCAATAAACATGATAACAAAACCTTGGCATGTCGCTAACTATATCTCAATGAAAGTGATGGGGGGAGGGGTATACCAGTTATTTTAGAGAACGCCTGTGAATAGATTTGGAATGGGGGGGGGGGTTGTATGTGGGAATGAGCACTACTTCAAATAGTTCCCCAGGAGCTCAGTTTCTCCTCCAAGCAGTGTCACCGCAGTTCAGTTCACCCTCCCAGCAGTGATTCCGCAGATCAGCTCCCCCTGATCACCCTCCCAGCAGTGATTGAGCAGCTAGGCTCCCCGTCCCGGTAGTCACTCGACAGCTTAGCTTCCCACTCCCAGCAGTGATTTGGCAGCTGGGCTCACCCGGATCACCCACCAACAGTAAATCAGCAGCTCAGCTCACCCAGCTCCCCCTCCCAGCACTGATTTAGCAGCTCCGCTCCTCTTGCCCTATCTCTTCTTGCAGCAACTCAGTTCCTGATCCCAGTAGTGACTCAGCAGCTCAGCTTCCCCTGCCCTCCCCCTCCCAGCAGTGACTCCGCAGCTGGCCCCTCCCATCAGTAACTCAGAAGCTCAGCTTTTTTTTGCCCCCCCCCCCTGCCCGCGGTGACTCAGCAACTAAGCTGCCCCTATCCAGCAATGATTTAGCAGCTCATCTCCATCTCTCAGCAGTGAATAGGCAGCTAGGCTCACCCTGCTGCCCCCTCCCAGCAGTGCCTCATCAGCTCAGCTCACCTTGCTGTCCCCTCCCAGAAGTCACTCAGCAGCTCAGCTCACCCTGATACCCCCCTTCCAGCACTGACTGAGCAGCTCAGCTCACCCTGATACCCCCCTTCCAGCACTGACTCAGCAGCTCAGCTCACTCTGCTCCCCCCTCCTCCCAGCACTGACTGAGCATCTCAGCTCACCCTGATACCCCCCTCCTAGGACTGACTCAGCAGCTCAGCTCACCCTGATCCCTCCTCCTAGCACTGACTCAGCAGCTCAGCACACCCTGCTCCCCCCTCTTCCCAGCACTGACTCAGCAGCTCAGCTTATCCTGATACCCCCCTCCAGCACTGACTCAGCAGCTCAGCTCATCCTGATACCCCCTCCCAGCACTGACTCAGCAGCTTAGCTCAGCCTGCTGCCCCCTTCCAGCACTGACTCAGCAGCTCCACCCTAACAGTGGCTCAGCAGCTCAGCTCACTCTGCTACCCCCTCCTCCCAGCATTGACTGAGCAGCTCAGCTCCCCCTACTCTCCCCTCCTAGCACTGACTCAGCAGCTCAGCTCACCCTGCTCTCCTTTCCCAGCACTGACTCAGCAGCTCAGTCACCCTGCTCTCCTTTCCCAGCACTGACTCAGCAGCTCAGCTCCCCCTGATCCCCCTCCTAGCACTGACTCAGCAGCTCAGCTCACTCTGATTTTCCCTCCCAGCACTGACTCAGAAGCTCAGCTCACCCTGATCCCCCCTCCCAGCACTGACTCAGAAGCTCAGCTCACCCTGACCGCCCCTCCCAGCACTGACTCAGCAGCTCAGATCCCCCTGCTGCCCCCCTGCAAGCAGTGACTCAGCAGCTCAGCTTCTTCTGACCTCCCTCTCCAAGCAGTGACTCAGCAGTGTAGTCAGCCTCCTCTCCTTTCCCAGCACTGACTCAGCAGCTTTTCTCCTCCCTCAGAGCACTAACTCAGCAGCTCAGCTGACCCTGATCCCCCCTCCTAGCACTGACTCAGCAGCTCAGCTCACCCTGATCCCCCCTCCCAGCACTGACTCAACAGCTCAGCTCACCCTGATCCCCCCTCCCAGCACTGACTCAGCAGCTCAGCTCCCCCTCCTGCCCCCTCCCAGCAGTGACTCAGCAGCTTAGGCGCCCTGCTCTCCTTTTCTCCTCCATCCCAGAACTGATTCAGCAGCTTTTCTCAGTGGGAGAAACATATTTTCTGAAAGCAGAGGCCCTGTAGAATAAAATGCTGGCGGTCTTATCAGCCTCCCCAGCCTGACTATCCCTGGCCCATCCCTTTCATTCACGCATTTCAGTTCTTGCAATCATGACGGCTCAACATGTGGGGGGGGGGGTTTCAATGCAAATACAACCTGCTAAGGAACACCCAGCCCTCCAGACTGGTGGGACCACCCATCAAGGCCTTGTAATATTTTCAAAACCCCTTCCAAGATCCAGCCCATTCCTTCAATCTGGGCTGTGGGCTCTCATAAGAAGTACTGAGGTAGAGTGCTGTGGAAGCACCCTGCCGACCCCTCCTACCAGCCATGATCTTCCTCCATTCCAGTAGAGAAGCACAGAGATCTAGTGATTACTTCACTGGTCCTAATATAAGGTATGTAATGAAAATAAAAAGGTTTTCATGAAAAAAAATCTTTTAGCATGTTGATGGATTGGGGTAGAGAGCCGACGAAACTTCAACATTCACCACTAAAGAATATTTCCAAAGGAAATTATGTTGCTGTCCTAACATTAACCCCGGAGACGGGCTTTAAAACCGCCCATTAATAAGGCAAGCAAATGGGTCGTTTTTCCTAATTTCGTAAGAGTGTGCGCTGAGCGCAGTTAATTGAAAGCACGGCTCATCTGGAGCTTAATTGTTTAAGCCTAAACCAAATAAACATCCAGAACTTCAAATGATGATGATATATTAGGCAGGAACCCGCCGCAGGATTTCGCCTATCACAAGCCAAAGCGCTCCTTTTTCAGGCTCAGGTCTGCAGATCTTACAAAAAACACAATATTATGACAGAGAAATTACCGCGCTGCGAAGAACTTCATTTCTCGACAATTTTCGGCTTTAAATTGGTTAAAAAGCAATAAACAAAAATGGTCTGGGCAATGAAAACCGGGTCCATTCAATGCCGCCTGGAATATTTATATATATATATAAAAATACACACACACACACACATATATATATATATATATTTAAAAATTTGTTTCAATAAAAAAAAAAATTATTTATTTTAACTGAGTGAGTGAGAAACTTATATAGCGCAACACATGCGAACTAAATCGCCTCTGGGCGCTTGTAGCTATAATATATATATATAGATAGATAGATACACGCACACACACATACATGTTTAAAAATTTTTTTTATATTATATACATTTTTTTTTTAATTGCAGCTAATTATAATATATATATATATATATACATAAAATATAAATATATATATATATATATATATATATATATATATATATATATATATATATATATATATATATATATATTAGTGCTGTCAGTTAAACGCCTTATTAACGGTGTTAACACAAACCCATGTTAACGCAGTCAATTTTTTTATCGCGCGATTAACGAGGCGGCGTTCGGGGGTTATACCGGGATGATGCCTGCAGCCGCAGGCATCATCCCGGTACCGTTGTTTCGAGCGGGCGATCGGCTATCCAAACATAACAACCGATGCGGCTAAAAGCCGCTCGGTTGTTATGCCGGAGGAGCGGGAGGGGACATCCCCCCTCCTGCCGCCTTTCGCCGCTCTGACCGGGCCTCCCGTCCCACCGGGAGACCCGATCCTCCATCCGCCGCGTTCTGTGTCCAGGCGGAGACTGACACTAAGCCGTAAACGGCTTTGATTCAGTCTCCGCATTGAAACCACCGAAGCGGCGTCATGACGTCACTTCCGGGTTTCTCGGCTGCCAATGGCGCCGGATTTAAAAAAGTACACAGTATTCAGAATCACCGTTTTCGGCGATCTGAATACTTTGAAATGCAAAGGAGGGATCGGAGGTCTTTTAGACCCCGATCCCTCCATAAAGAGTACCTGTCACCACCTATTGCTGTCACAAGGGATGTTTACATTCCTTGTGACAGCAATAAAAGTGATCAAAATGTAAAAAAATAAAAAAACACAATTTAATATTATAAAAAAAATAAAAATAAATAAGAAAACAAAAAAAAAAATGTTTTAAAGGGTGAACCTCCTTATTCGCGCGCTTAATCGTGAGTTAACTATGACATTAATGCGATTAATCGCGATTAGAAATTTTAATTGCTTGACAGCACTAATATATATATATATATATAAAAATATTATTTTTTATATAGAAATTATCTATATAGATATATATATCGTTTTTTTAATTGCAGCTAATTATAATATATATACATAAAAAAATATATTTTATATGTATATATATATATATATATATATATATATATATATATATATATATATATATATATATATATATATATATATATATATATATATATATATATATATATATATATATATATATATATTATTGAAACAAATAAACAAATATATATATATATATATATATATAAAAAATATAATTTATATTATAATTAGTTGCAATAAAAAAAAAAAAAAAAAATATATATATATATATATATATATATATATATATATATATATATATATATATATATATATATATATATACACACACACACACACACACACATGTATATATACAGTACAGACCAAAAATTTGGACACACCTTCTCATTCAAAGAGTTTTCTTTATTTTCATGACTATGAAAATTGTAGATTCACACTGAAGGCATCAAAACTATGAAGTAACACATGTGGAATTACACATAACAAAAAAGTGTGATGGAAAAAAAAACCACTTTTTTTAATTAAATTGATACCCAACATGTCAGGCTTCAAAGTTGCGCCCACTCATGGAATGGTGCCAAATGTTTACCCTTAAAAATCTCCATAGCCGACGTTTAACAAATTCTACAGGTTGCATGTTTTGAGGTCTAGGGCTAGAATTATTGTTTTTTTTTATTATTATTATTATTAATTTACTTAAAAAAATATATTTTGACACCGTTTTAAAAAAAATAAATAAAATTGGGGTCACTTTTATTCCTATTACAAGGAATGTAAATGCAATACAGTTTTTTTTTTATGTCATCTAAAAAAAAATGTCCCTTCAAGAGCTATGGGTGGAAGTGACGTTTTGACGTGGCTTTCGCCCTGCAATGGTTTGGAGACGGGTGGGGGGCCATCTTCCCCTCACTCGTCTCCATACCCAGACAGGGACAGGATCCAATTGCCTTCGCCGCTGCCGACTGCTCCGGTAAGCGGCAGAGGGCATCGGAGAGCGACGTGAGGGGGGGGGGCATTCTCCCGCTGCCGATAAAAATGCTCTTGCGGCGAATCCACCGCAGAGACCACTTTTATCTGAAAGCGGACTGCCCGCTCTTAAAGAGGATACTGGGGTTATGGTAGCTAGCTGCTACCATAGCAATGGTATTCCTCTTCAAAAGTAGCGACGTATCCCTGCGGCAGTGGTTAAAGCGGGGGTTCACCCTATAAACCCCAAAAAAAAAAAAAAAAAATTCTTCTACCATAAAATCAGGCATTGTAGCGCGAGCTACAGTATGCCTGTCCCGATTTTTTTATCCCCGTACTCACCGTGTACTCGTACATCGAAGATAACGACTCCCCTCGGGGAATGGGCGTGCCTATAGAGACGGAGGATGATTGACGGCCGGCTCTGGCGCGTCACGCTTCTCCGGAAATAGCCGAAATAGGCTTGGCACTTCACGGCGCCTGCGCATAGCCTGTGCGCAGGCGCCGTGAAGAGCCGAGACCTACTCCGGCTGTCTTCGGGGAGAGTGACGTGCCAGGGCCGGCCGTCAATCATCCTCCCTCTCCATAAGCACGCCCATTCCCCGCGGGAGCCGAAATCTATAATGTACGATTACACTGTGAGTCCGGGGGTAAAAAAATCGGGACAGGCATACTGTAGCTCGCGCTACAATGCCTGTCTCGATGGTAAAATCGTGTCACCGAGGGTGAACCACCGCTTTAATTACCAATGTGTTTTTTATTTTATTTTTGCTAAATAAACGAAAAATGAAAATGGTGAAGAAAAAATAAATATCATATTTTTTTAAATATTTTATTGCATCTTGTTTTCTTTTCTTTTTTTTTTTTTAACACACTGTGACCAGAGCAATAAAATATTACCATAGTAACATTGTACTACTTTGGGAAGTGATCAGGATTTTATTTTTTATTTTTACACATTATGATCGCTTATAGCACTGAATTTCATTGCTATAAACAAGGGCCCGGATTCAAAGAGAATTGCGCTTTTTTTGCGGAGGCGCAGGGCAACAATTTTGCCCTGCGCCCCCGCAAATTTGCTCCGCTGCCCTCGATTCACGGAGCAGTAGCTCCGTAAATTGCGAGGGTGCGCCGGCAAAATTGCCCGGCGCTAGAGCACCCAATTTAAATGATCCCGTAGGGGGCGGGAATCATTTAAATTAGGCGCGCTCCCTCGCCGAGCGTAGAGCGCATGCTCCCTCGGGAAACTTTCCCGACGTGCATTGCGGCAAATGACGTCGCAAGGACGTCATTTGCTTCAGAGTGAACGTGAATGGCATCCAGCGCCATTCACGAATCACTTACGCAACCGACGTAACATTCAAATATCGCGACGCGGGAACGACGGGTATCCTTTAGCATTGGCTGCCCCTACTATTAGAAGGGGCAGCCTTACGCTAAACACGCCGTACGGAAACTACGTAACTTGCGTACGCAGGGCTCGCGCAACATTGTGAATCGGTGTTAGTATGCAATTTGCATAATATACACTGAGCACAATGGGAGCGCCCCCTAGCGGGCATCGCAAGAATGGAGCCTAAAATATGCGTGGCATAAGAGCCTTATGCCACGCAGATTTTAGGCTGCAGTCGGCGTTACGATGTTCCTGAATCAGGAGCATTCGTAACGCCGGAGCAAGTAAGCAATTGCGCTGTGTAACCTATGGTTACACAGGCGCAATTGCTTATTGAATCTGGGCCAAGCATTTTACTGAATGAAACAGATTGATTCAGTGTGTATTTTTGTGTTCAGCTGTGATTGGCCAGAGCCAATCACATGGTACATATGGGGTGTGATTGTTACATAGTTACATAGTTAGTCAGGTTGAAAAAAAACACAAGTCCATCCAGTTCAACCACAAAAAATAAACAAACAAAATAAAAAACACAGTACAATCCCATACACCCAACTCCATACCCACAGTTGATCCAGAGGATTGGCCTTATCTATACCATGTGATCACATTGAGCAATCACATCTAGCCACACAATTGTACACAATGAACGGCATGAAAGGAAGCCATTCACTGTTTACATCTGTCATGTGACCTACTGTGATTGCCCCACGGCTGTCATATGACGTCCACTCAGGAGAAAAGTCTATAGCCTATAGCAGATTGGTGGCTGGGCGGGAAGGTGTTAAAGGCAGAGTGCAAAGTGTCCGCACACCGTGCAAACCCACCCATTGTGTAAGTGATAGAAGCCTCAGCCTGGCTCCATCCAAGCCACACCTCTAAAACATTTCACCACACCCACTGGGCTTAGTCATTGAGGTAGCTCATGACTAAATCCCGTGGGTGTGGCGAAACGCGTCGATGTGTGGCTTAGATGGACCCGGGGCTGAGACTGCTATCACTTGAGTGACGGACGGGTTTGCATGGTGTATGGCGCCCGGGACACTCTTTTTGCCTTTGCAGTCTGCATAGAGTCAGGACGGACTTCTCACCCAGCCTAGACCCAAGATGGAATCCACCATCGCGGCTACAGAGGCCTGAGTGGAGACCCGAAGCTTCGATTTAGGATCAGAATAGACTAGACCTTGTTCTGATCTTGGGTTGCTACTAGGGATGCACTGATATATAGGTGCCGATACATATCGGCCGAAAACAGCTGTTTTGGCGTCATGCCGAAACAGCTTAAAAAAATTGCCGATAATGGGGTGCCCGTAAAAAAGATGTCCGCTGAGCTGTCACGGCTCCGTCCGAGTGCACTGCACGAGCCAAAGAGTGTCACTGCCAAAGTGTCCCTGAGTCCTCCTGACTCGATCGGCTATTCAAAAATGGCGCCGGGTGGTGCCATTACGTAACTGCGCATTTTGCCGCCCGGCCGAGCGGATACGAGCTTGGGAAAGTTCGTATTCGCTCGGCCGGGCGGCGAATGCGCAGTTACGTAATGGCGCCACCCGGCGCCATTTTTGAATAGCCGATCGAGTCAGGAGGACTCAGGAGGGACACTTTGGCAGTGACACTCGTTGGCTCGTGCAGTGCACTTGCCATAGGCAGAGGACGGAGCCGTGACAGCCCAGTCCTGTACAGCACAACACAGCCCTGAGCCCAGCACAGCTCTGAGCCCAGCACAGCCATGTCCAGCACAGCACAGCACAGCCATGTCCAGCTTTAAGGTAATAAAGAAGCTGGTGGTGGCAGTAGGTGATGGTGGCAGGAGGTGGTGGGGGCATGAGGTGATGGTGGAAGGTTATGCTGGCACTGTGGCAGGAGGTGGGTGAGGTGATGGTGGCAGAAGGTGGTGGGGGCATGAGGTGATGGTGGAAAAGGTAATGGTGGCACCATGGCAGGGGGTGGGTGAGGTGATGGTGGCAGGAGGTGGTGGGAGAAGGAGGTTATGGTGGCAAGAGCTGGCAGGAGGTGGTGGTGGCAGGAGGTGATGGCGCCAAGAGCTGGCAGGAGGTGATGGTGGCAGGGGGTGGTGGGGGCAGGAGGTGATTGTGGGGCTGGTGTTTTAACATACAATTATAAAAAAAAGAAAAAGAAAAGTCATTTTCGGTCTCGGTTTCGGCCTGACATTTTTTTTTATTTCGGTTTCGGTTCTGAAATTTCCATTTCGGTGCACCTCTAGTTGCTACATCTCTGATTCTGACATAAAGTTTTGGGGGGAGTGTTGAGGAGCTCCCCTTGATAAAAGTTTAGGACTCTTCAGCGCCAGTACACACCAGAACGGGGGAAAGGTGCATTCCGTATGCGTTTTCTGCACTGCGTTCAAAATGGGACTGCCTTGGTGGTCTGCTTTGGGTTCCAATACATTGTTAAAGGGACCCCCAAATTGCAGCACCAGATCGCATGGTGCCGCATTGCAAAGCTTCTGCACAGCCAGACAGAGCTCCCATACAGGCATTTCATTGGTGCGTTTAGCTGTTTGCCCGGAGTTCAGCTTTAACAATAGAAAACAGAATGCAACAATCGTACAGCCTGACCTGCATTCCGAAGGAATCTGTGCTTGTAGTCATTCACCACACGACTGACTGGGTCATAAAATCCATCGCCGCAATCGTAACAGCCTTGCGGAATTTGTCTAGGAGGATCTAAATTTGTAAGCTGGGAGCGACCTAAGAGGGAAATAAGAACAAAAGGTTGCTGATTCTGCTAACACAGGTGTAAAGTGGTTGTAAAGACTTCAGGTTCATTCATTCTCTGCATTAATGTAAAAAAAAATACTTTTATTTGCAGCTATAAACACCTGACCATCACACCTATATGAGCTTGTTGGACATCCCATTCCAAAACCATGAACATCACTAACATGGAGTTGGGTGCCCACCTACCCAAACGCCACTCTTTTGGG
Organism: Rana temporaria; assembly: GCF_905171775.1. Classification (NCBI taxonomy): domain Eukaryota; kingdom Metazoa; phylum Chordata; class Amphibia; order Anura; family Ranidae; genus Rana; species Rana temporaria. The sequence continues at coordinate 10,437,481 of NC_053497.1, forward strand.
AAGGCTTTCCACAAGATGTTGGAGTGTGTCTGTGAGAACCTGAGTTTGTTTATGAGGTTGGGTACTAATGTTGGAGAAGACCTGCCACACAATCGGTGTTCCAATTAATACCAAAGGTGTTCAGTAGGGTTGAGGTCTGGTACTGATGTTGGATGATGAGACTTGGCACACAATGGGTATTCCAGTTCATCCCAAAGGTGTTCAGTAGGATTAAGGTCAGGTACTCATTTTGGATGAGAAAACCAAATCCCAAAGGTATTCAGTAGGGTTGAGGTCAGATACTAGTTTTGGATGAGAAGACCTGATCCCAAAAGGTGCTCAGTAAGGGTTGGGGCCAGGTACTCATTTTGGATGAGAAGACCTGATCCCAAAGGTGTTCAGTAGGGTTGAGGTCAGGTACTGATGTTGGATAATGAGACATGGCACACAATGGGTATTACAATTCATTCCAAAGGTGTTCAGTAGGGTTTAATTCAGGTACTGATGTTGGGTAAGGAGACCTGATCCCAAAGGTGCTTAGTAAGGATGAGTTCAGGCGTGTTCGCAAGTCCCACATGCAGAGCTTACCAGGAAGTCGGCACTGCGCTAATCACAGGCAGTAAGACATTGTCCCGATGTGCGGCTGCAGAGATCGGGAAATGTCTCACTGCCTGTGATTAGTGCAGTGCCGACTTCCTGGTGGGCTCTGCACGTGGGTCTTGCAAACATGCCTGAGCTCATCCTTAGTGCTTAGTAGGGTTGAGGTCAGGTACTCATTTTGGATTCGAAGACCTGATCCCAAAGGTATTCAGTATGGTTGAGGTCAGGAATTATTGTTGGATGAGAAGACCTGGCACATAATAGGCATTCCAATTCATCCCAAAGGTGTTCAGTAGGGTTGAGGTCAGGTATTGGATGAGAAGACCTGATCCCAAAGGTATTCAGTAGGGTTGAGGTCAGGTATTGGATGAGAAGACCTGAACCCAAAGGTATTCAGTAGGGTTGAGGTCAGGTATTGGTGTTGGATGAGAAGACCAGATCACAAAGGTGTTCAGTAGGGTTGAGGTCGGGTATTAGTGTTGGATGAGAAGACCTGGCACATAATGGGCATTCCAATTTATCCCAAAGGTGTTCAGTAGGGTTAAGGTCAGGTACTGGTGTTGGATGAGAAGACCTGATCCCAAAGGTATTCAGTAGGGTTGAGGGTATTGGATGAGAAGACCTGATCCCAAAGGTGTTCAGTAGGGTTGAGGTCAGGTATTGGTGTTGGATGAGAAGACCTGGCACACAATGAGCATTCCAATTCATCCCAAAGGTGTTCAGTAGGGTTGAGGTCAGGGTTTTGTGCAGACCACTCCAGTTCCTCCACACCAAAGTGCGCAACCCCTATCTCTATGAAACTGGCTTTGTACACAGGGGTACAGTCATGCTAAAACAGAAAAGGGCCTTCAACAGAACGTTGGTACAAGGTTGGAAGCACACCTGCTACAATTTCTTTGTATGCTGTAGCATTACCAGTACCGTACTCTGGAAACACCTGAACTCATAATTTTGGTCTGCAGAGGCCAGAGCATTCCAAGCCCCCATAGCGGCACCTAAAGGCAGGAACCTAAAATTTGGCCTTGGATTTGATAGATTTGAGTTTTTCTGTCCAATAATAGACCATGTAAAGGTTAAGTGGAGAGTGACAACAAGCACTCCTAATTGTCAACGCTGATTTGTACCAACGTGTTAGAAAATCTGTGCATGATCAACAGCCCAGGAAGGTGTCCACCTCCATTGGCCAGCAGAGTCGGAGAGAAGGTCTCAGCAGGGTGGAGAATTGAACAAAGACAGACAGATCTCTCACCACCGGTCAGTTTTGGTGGGACCGGGACACGGCATGATATTGAATGAAACTTTACCTGCAGGTTTTAATCCGTGGCAAATTTCAGTATAAAATCTTCTGTCGTAGCCATCACAGTACTGCCATTTCTCCTTTTCATATTGAAGTCCGTCAGCAAACGTGTATTTTCCCTGTTGAATTTTGAAAAATTATTAAACAGAAACAATGTAACCTGCATCAAAACTCAAAGCGTTTCTCAAGCCAAAAGCAAAAATGTGTATGTATAGTACCCCCCCCCCCCCAAAGCTAGTCACAAAACAAAAAGGGACGCCGGACACAGTGCACTATGGGCAGCGTGACATCTATGCAATTGCGTGATTGCAGGCGAGACGATTAATTTGCCTGGTTTTCTGAGTGCTTGTGGCGCAGAGCAATGCGCCACAACACTCCCTTATTGCTCATTCTCTGTGTTATGTGGTTTTCCTATTGACACTGTCGTAGGACATAGGCGGTACTTTCCTCTGAGCTGCGGCGTCACTTCTGATTTCTCTGTGCCAGTGGGAAATCAAAAGTGATGCAGTGGCTTAGTGGATGGAATGCACGGCCTGAGCGCCGCTTTCTTTCATCTCTCGGCCTTGATTCTTAGGTTCTGAGAGAGTGCTGGGCTGTATACCCTATCTGTAATGCTGGGCTGTATACCACATCTTTGATGCTGGGCTGTATACCACATCTTTGATGCTGGGCTGTATACCCTATCAGTGATGCTGGGCTGTATACCCTATCAGTGATGCTAGGTTGTATACTCCTGACACCATGGGTGGAATAGAGGGAATGGAGTGGAGTGGATGGATTATATAAGTGGTGGGGGTTATGAGAAGTGGGAGGGGTCAAAAAGGAAGGGCAATGTCTGGCGTCCCCCCATCCTAATACTTCACCAGCCGCCACTGCGGCCCTCCCCTCATTCATTGCAATGATTCAGGTCCCCGCCCACCTCAGCGTTGTCGCCCCCCCTCATTCATTGCAATTAATCAAGTCCCAGCCCACCTCAGTGTTGTTGACCCCCCATTCATGCAATGATTCAAGTCCCCGCCCTCCCCAGTATTGCCAGCCCCCCCCCCCCCATTTAGCACAATCATTCCACTCCCCGCAGACCTCAGTGTTGACCCTCCCCTCCTATATTGCAATGTCTTAAGTCCCCACCCACCTCTGCGATAGCCCTCCCCTTATGCTTGGTTATGATTTAATTCCCTGCTCACCACAGTGCTGTTGGCACCCCCCTGATTTCACTGTTATGGCCCATTCACACTTGCAGCATGCTAAAACAGTCACTTTTAGAGTTTGGCAAAGTGTACATTTTTCTGGGCAGTGAGCGATGACCTGGGTTGTCCTTTACAGAGAAAAGCCAGTCCACGCACATGGTGAGAATAAGTTCTTGTTTATATAATATAAATACACCAGAAAATGAGAACACATAGTCCTTCACCACAAAATGTAATAGAAAAACACTGCACCTCTATAACTAAGCCCTGTAGGCAGGACGAAACGCGTCGATGGGTGTGGCCCAAGAGGAGCCTAGGCTTTGTCCATTTTCTATTTCGAATTGCTGCATGGGCTGTTAAGGAGTGTGGAGTTTTTGTACACAAGGCCTTGATGGGCACTATAGGTATGGTGGGTCACCGGAATGGATTGAATGGCTGTTTGGAGCAGCACCCCAAGTACACAGACCGGGGTCACACAGTCCTTCACTGTCACTGAATGTATCTTACCTCCAGCGCTATACCGCAATCCCACTGAGCTTCATATTTACTTCCATTCGGGAAGTACAGCGTTCCCCGGCCATGGAACATTCCGTCCTTCATCTCTCCTTCATAGCGGGTTTCTGTAGGGAGAGTATATTCTCCTTTACCTTCCAATCTATAGGAGGGAAAAACTAAATTGTTACATTGTATCTAAACCCCAAAACAACGACATGTAACAGATTGTGCCTTACCAATCCTTTTCCTTTTCTTTCCTTCCCTCTCCCTCCATCCCTAATTCTTTATTTCTCTTTTCCTTTCTCTCTCCCTCTATCCTTCTTTCTCTTTCCCTCTGTCCCACTTTGATTCCTTCTCTTTTCCTTTCCTTCTCTCCCTCCATCCCTCTGTCCTTCTTTTTTCCTTTTTTTTTCTCTCTCCCTCCATCCCTCTTTCTTTCTCTCTCCCTCTATACTTCTGTTTCCCTCCGTCCCACTTTACTGCCTTTTTTTTCTTTCCTTCTCTCTCCCTCCCTCTCTTTCCATCCCTCTGTCCTTTCTCTCTTTCTTTCTCTCTCCCTTCATCCCTCTATCCTTCTTTCTCTTTCCCTCTGTCCCACTTTGTTTCCTTCTCTTTTCCTTTCCTTCTCTCTCCCTCCCTCCATCCCTCTGTCCTTCTTTCCTTCTCTCCCTCCCTCCATCCCTCTGTCCTTCTTTCCTTCTTTTTTCCCTTTCTTTTCTCTCTCCCTCCATCCCTCTTTCTTTCTCTCTCCCTCTATCCTTCTGTTTCCCTCTGTCCCACTTTACTTCCTTTTTTTCTTTCTTTCTCTCTCCCTCCCTCTCTTTCCATCCCTCTGTCCTTTCTCTCTCCCTTCATCCCTCTGTCCTTCTTTCTTTCCTTATTTTTTTTTCATTTTCTTTCTCTCTCCACCCATCCCTCTTTCTTTCTCTCCCCCTCTGTCCCTCTTTCTTTATTTCTCTCCCCCTCTGTCCCACTTTCTTTCCTTCTCTTTCCTTCATCCCTCTGTTCTTCTTTCTTTCCTTATTTTTCCCTTTCTTTCTCTCTCCCCCATCCCTCTTTCTTTCTCTCCCCCCCCGTCGCTCTTTCTTTCTCTCCCCCTCTGTCTCTCTTTCTTTCTCTCTCTATTTTTTTCTGTCCCTCTTTCTTTCTCTCCCCCTCTTTCTTTCTCTCCCCCTCTGTCGCTCTTTCTTTCTCTCTCTCTCCCCCTCTGTCCCTCTTTCTTTCTCTCCCCCTCCGTCGCTCTTTCTTTCTCTCTCTCCCCCTCCATCGCTCTTTCTTTCTCTCTCTCTCCCCCTCCATCGCTCTTTCTTTCTCTCTCTCTCCCCCTCTTTCTTTCTCTTCCCTTCTCTCTCTCTCCCCCTCTTTCTTTCTCTTCCCCTCCGTCGCTCTTTCTGTCTCTTCCCCTCCGTCGCTCTTTCTTTCTCTCCCCCTCCGTCGCTCTTTCTTTCTCTCTCTCCCCCTCCGTCGCTCTTTCTTTCTCTCCCCCCCTCTGTCCCTCTTTCTTTCTCTCCCCCTCCGTCGCTCTTTCTTTCTCTCTCCCCCTCTGTCCCTCTTTCTTTCTCTCCCCCTCCGTCCCTCTTTCTTTCTTTCTCTCCCCCTCCGTCGCTCTTTCTTTCTCTCTCTCTCCCCCTCCGTCGCTCTTTCTTTCTCTCTCTCCCCCTCTGTCCCTCTTTCTTTCTCTCCCCCTCCGTCCCTCTTTCTTTCTCTCCCCCTCCGTCGCTCTTTCTTTCTCTCTCTCTCCCCCTCTGTCCCTCTTTCTTTCTCTCCCCCTCCGTCCCTCTTTCTTTCTCTCCCCCTCCGTCGCTCTTTCTTTCTCTCTCTCTCCCCCTCTGTACCTCTTTCTTTCTTTCTCTCCCCCTCCGTCGCTCTTTCTTTCTCTCTCTCTCCCCCTCTGTACCTCTTTCTTTCTTTCTCTCCCCCTGCATCACTCTTTTTTCTCTCTCTCTTTCTCTCCCCCTACGTCCCTCTTCCTTTCTCTCTTCCTATCTCCCCCCCCCCCCCCCCGTTGTCCCTCTTTCTTTCTTTATTTCTTTTCCGCTAACTCCGTCCCTCTTTTTTTCTTTCTGTCTTTTTTTCCTTTCTCTTTACCTCAATCACTCTTTCTCTTTTACTTTCCTTCTTTATTTCTCTCTCCTTTCATCCCTCTTTCTTTCTTTATCTCTCCCTCCTTCCCTCTTTCTATCTTTCTTCCTCTTTTTTTTCTCTCTTTCCTTCTATCTGTCTATTTCTTTCTCTCTCCCTCCATCCCTCTTTCTTTCTCTTTCTCTCCCTCCATCCCTTCCTTCTTTCCTTATATATTACCACGTTCTCCACTATATAAGTCCCCTCAGACTCAATTTAACCACACCCCTTTAAGCCACATCCCATTTTTTCAGTGTCATTTAAACCATGCCCATGTTCCCCCTCCTACTAGACCACACCTACAAAATGAATTCCCTGCCCCTAATTAAAATAGTACCCCGCCTACAGAAAAACAAAAGTGCTTCTAAAAATGTTTTGAGAGGAGCTGTGGTGGCTCAACGCGATTGGCACTGCGCTGACAAGCCATTCACCTCTGCAGCTAGGGGTTCGGATCCTGTGATCGGCTACATGTGAATTGAGTTTGGTGGTCCCAGCCCGGCTCCCGGTGGGTGTGCTATGCGAGGTAAGCCTGCGCTTAGTACATACACCCCCCTCCCACAAAAACCACCACACTTACACGCACTCGAAATTGTGTTAACATGCACGCACTTTGACCACGTGGTCTCTAAAAAAAAAGAGAGGCGAAGGACTAACGGGCTGGTTGAGCGGGCTAAATCCTCTCACTCCCTTATAGGGAGTCCCTCTGCCCCGTTGGGCTTCAAAGCGGAGCAGGTAGGGTGGGCTGTGTGGGAGGACCCCCTCACACACCCACCATTGCCACCCGGGGCATGGAGAAAGGTGGCAGATTGCCTCTGGGGGAGGCCTGCCTACTCCCAACTCCTGCAGTCCGGCTCCTCTCTCTCGAGTACACGCACAAAATACACTTAAAAAAAAAAAATGTTTTGAGAATGTTGGCAACTATGTTTAGGCCCGCCCTCTTTGCGTTACGTGGGTGGCAAGAGGTGAACCTCATCAGCCAGCATCCTTTTCCTCTTTCTTTACATTCAGGGACTCTCCCAGCTGGCAGCTGAATGGGACTGTGGGTGGGTCACTGGTTGCTAGGACCCCTGCCGGCATCTTAGCAACCAGCGAGCCTTGAGCAGGAAGCTGTAACATTCACAAGCGGAACTGGCAGCCTGATTGTGTCCAATACCTGACCCTCCCCTCTTTAAACAATGGTTTCTCCCACTGCCTCATGTGTCACTACAGGTGGGAAGAACCATTGAGTGAGAACGGGGGGGGGGAGTGCAACCATTTCACTCCGTGTCTCCTTATTTCTCCTTCACCGCACATGAACGAATCCCGCTCCTGATCACCGCCCCGCTCACACAGTTCTCTCCGTACCTGTCCTCCCTCTTCTCCCCTCGGTAACGGCTGCCCGTGTACTCCATAGTCAGGCCGTGGCGTTACCAGGGCAACCCTCGGACGCCTCACCACGGCAACCCGGGTCACGTGACGCCACCGACGGCTCGGAAATTCCCGCGAAACAAATTTAGACAAACCGGACACCGGCCGCGTCAGAGCCCAATCACAAATGTAACGGGCACGGTTTATTCTGAATTCTCTCTCCCAGGTTCGGTTTGAGGTAAAAGCCACAGAACGCGATGACGTCGCGCGTCGCGACGTGCCCAAGAAAAGAGACGGTGTGGCGCATGCGCGGGTGAGCTGACCTTCCTGGGACACAGGCGACCATGCCCGGGACTGTGCACTTCCCTCCAGCGGAGGAGCTGGAGGTCCGGGAGGTGGGTGGAGTGTGTGGTGTAATGTGGGGGGGATGGGGGTGTATACACGGCCTGGAGAGAGGGAGGGAGGGGGTATAAGGTGTTCAATATGTTGTCATGTGTCTGCAGGACATTTACTGTACAGGTGATAATAACATTATAGAGGTCCTGTCACCTTCTCTATTCAGAGGAGAAGTGACAGGGGCCCTTTAAGGTGCAGATTGGCCACCAGAACCCCTCAGCCAATCACAGGACATGCTTCTCTGTCCAATCAATGCTTTTCAGCCTGGCCACTTACATCTCAGCGACCAATGACAGCGTGCAGGCCAGTCACCTGCTTTCTAACAACCAATGGCAGGACGCCCCTCTACGTCCTGGCAACCAATGGCAGGACGCCCCTCTACGTCCTGGCAACCAATTGCAAGGCGCCCCTTTACGTCCCGGCAACCAATGGCAGGACGCCCCTCTACGTCCTGGCAACCAATGGCAGGGCGCACCTGTACGTCCTGGCAACCAATGGCAGGGCGCCCCTCTAGGTCCTGGCAACCAATGGCAGGGCGCCCCTCTAGGTCCTGGCAACCAATGGCAGGGCGCCCCTCTAGGTCCTGGCAACCAATGGCAGGGCGCCCCTCTAGGTCCTGGCAACCAATGGCAGGGCGCCCCTCTAGGTCCTGGCAACCAATGGCAGGGCGCCCCTCTAGGTCCTGGCAACCAATGGCAGGGCGCCCCTCTACGTCCTGGAAACCAATGGCAGGGCGCACATCTACGTCCTGGCAACCAATGACAGGATGCTCTTGAATGTCCCAACAACACTGTGTGGCCTGCGTCCTAGCAACTACAGGTGGTCCTATAACCTGCATCTTATCAACCAGTGACACTGTCCGGCCACCTACGTCCTCTCACTCAATGATGCTGTTCAGTTAGGCCACCTGCACCCTAGCAGCCAGTGACATTGTGCAGCCCGACCATATGTATCCTAGGAACCAACGATACTGTGCGGACTGGCCACCTGTGTCCCATCAACCTAGGATAATGTGCCGCCTGCGTCCTAGCAACCAGGGACACTGTGCGTCTCAGTCACCTATGTCCTAGCAACCAAGGATGATGTGCAGCCCAGCTACCTGCCTCCCAGCAACCAATGACACCATGCAGCCCGGCCACTTGAGTTCCAGCAAGCAATAACACTGTACAGCCTGACCATATGCATCCTAGGAACCAGTGACACTGTCCGGCCACCTACGTCCTCTGACTCAATGATACTGTTCAGTTAGGCCACCTGCAGCCTACTAGCCAGTGACATTGTGCAACCAAGGATGATGTGCAGCCCAGCCACCTGCCTCCCAGCAACCAATGACACTGTGCAGCCCGGTCACCTGAGTCCCAGCAACCAGTGATACTGTACTGCCTGACCATATGCATCTTAGAGATCAATGAAACTGCAGCCTGGCCACCTGTGTCTTTATCAGCCAAGAAAAATGTGCCACCTGCATCCTAGAAACCAATGACTTTGTGTGGCCCGGACGCCTGAGTCCCAGCAACCAATGACACTGTGCAGCCCGGCCATATTCATCATAGAAACCAATGACACTGTGCGATCTGAGTCCCAGCAAGCAATGACACTGTGCAGCCTGGCCATATGCATCCTAGGAACCAATGACACACTGTGGCCTGGTCACCTGTGTCTTTATCAACCAAGAAAAATGTGCCGCCTGCATCCTAGAAACCAGTGACACTGTGCGGCCCGGTCACCTGATTCCTAGCAATCAATGAAAGAAACCTATAAATAAGCACTAATTTATGGTGCGAAACGCGTCAGCTGTTTTACTCCCATGTTGTGTGCTGTGACTTGTAGTGCATTTTTCCTTTTTTTAAATAGACAACCATCAAGGTTTTTTGGAGTGCGGCTGTCCATATTTTCTTTTTCCATTTGTGTCCTAGCAACCAATGACACTGTCCGGCCCGGTCACCTGAGCCCCAGCAACAAATGACACTGTGGGGCCTGACCATATTCATCGTAGGAACCAATGATACTGTGCGTCCTATCAACCAGTGTCACTGTGTGGCTCAGTCACTTGTGTCATATTAACCAAGAATGTGAGGCCGGCCACCTGGGTCCTAGCAACCAGGGTCTGTGCAGTCCTGCAACCTGGGACCTAATGTCCATTGACACTGTGCAACCCAGCCACCTGCGTCCTAGCAACCAGCGTCTCTGCAGCCCTGCAACCTGGGACCTAATGTCCATTGACACTGTGCAACCCAGCCACCTGCGTCCTAGCAACCAGGGTCTGTGCAGTCCTGCAACCTGGGACCTAATGTCCATTGACACTGTGCAACCCAGCCACCTGCGTCCTAGCAACCAGGGTCTGTGCAGCCCTGCAACCTGGGACTTAATGTCTATTGACACTGTGCAACCCAGCCACCTGCTTCCTAGCAACCATGGTCTCTGCAGCCCTGCAACCTGGGACCTAATGTGCATTGACACTGTGCAACCCAGCCACCTGCGTCCTAGCAACCAGGGTCTGTGCAGCCCTGCAACCTGGGACCTAATGTCTATTGTACTGTGCAACCCAGCCACCTGCGTCCTACCAACCAGGGTCTGTGCAGCCCTGCAACCTGGGACCTAATGTCTATTGTACTGTGCAACCCAGCCACCTGCGTCCTAGCAACCAGGGTCTGTGCAGCCTGGGACCTAATGTCCATTGACACTGTGCAGCCCAGCCACCTGCATTCTAGCCTTGTGTGACACTGTCCAGTCCTGCAACTTGCATCCCAGCTGCCAGTGACCCTGTGTGGCCACTACACCTGCGTCCTAATGAAAAGACAAAGGGTTGAGTAGGGGCTTTAGAGGAGAGCCTTCTAGCTAGTGCACCCCTTCTCCCAGGTATGCTCACTAAACCTGGGGTGGTGACACCAGAGTTCAGAATGGGTAACGCCTACAAATTGGGCTTCTCTCCAGGGAGGAGCAGAGAAACTAGTATACAGGGATAAAAATGTAATTGTATTTTTAATTTCTTTAAGATTTTATTGAGCAAGCTAAAATATTTAGGTGTGTGTGTGTGTGTGTTTTTGCACATGAGTTAGTTTTTGTTTTTGTATGTATTTTATGTTCTGTTTTAACGCCAAGTTCTTTAACTCTTCAGCTCAATGTGAGTTCTGCTGTGCTGAAGGCTGCGGCCCACCACTATGGATCTCAGTGTGACAAAATCAACAAAGAGTTCATGTTATGTCGCTGGGAGGAGAAAGATCCAAGAAAATGTCTGAAAGAGGGCAAGAGAGTCAATGAGTGCGCCCTGGAGTTCTTCAGGTATTGTCCGATCGCACCCTTTAGTCATAAATTCCAGTTGTAATTTCTCCTCTGCCATTTACTACGGGGTCATGAACCTCACAGGGGGTCATCCTCCCAGAACCACCACCACAGGGGTGCGTTTCCGGTGTGCTCTATGACTGCTGTGTCCTATGGACACAGCCGATCACAGATCAGGGTAGCAGGCCTTTACCATGTGCCCAATCACAGCTGATCACAATGTAAACAGACTTGCCGGTTATTGGCAATACTTTCCTCATGCGCTGTCACAGGGGACATGTGTACAAATCGGTGCAGCCTCCTCATTGCCCATCGGTGCAGCCTCATCAGCACCGCCTCATTATTGCCCATTAGTGCAGGAAAAATGTACTTATTTGTAAAATTTTATAACAAACTAAAAAAAAGTTGTTATTTTTTTTCAAAAATGTCGGTCTTCTGCTTTTTTTTTTTTTTTTTTTTTTTTGTTTAGCAAAAACAAACAAAAAAACCACAGTAGTGATTACCACCAAAAGAAAGCTCTATATTAAAAATAAAATGAAATGATAATGTCATATGGGAAAGGGAAGGGTTATAACCCCTGTCAGGTATATAATGATGGTATTGCCATCCGTGTCCCATTGGGGAGATTTCCCTTCACTTCCTGTCCCATAGCTAAAACAGGAAGTGAGGAAAATCCAATCCCTAGTTGCCACTATTGGAAGATTTCCCCCTCCTATCAATGGTTCGGTAATAACCCAGATTTACTTTCACTGATCAGGTAAGCAGGACAATTGGAGAGGGTGGACATGCTACAGGAGATGGTCAGAGACTGCAGACGGGCGACGGGAGATGGTCAGAGACTGCAGATGGGAGATGGTCAGAGACTGCAGATGGGAGATGGTCAGAGACTGCAGATGGGAGATGGTCAGAGACTGCAGATGGGAGATGGTCAGAGACTGCAGATGGGAGATGGTCAGAGACTGCAGATGGGAGATGGTCAGAGACTGCAGATGGGAGATGGTCAGAGGCTGCAGACAGGCGACGGGAGATGGTCAGAGACTGCAGACAGGCGACGGGAGATGGTCAGAGACTGCAGACGGGAGATGGTCAGAGACTGCAGACGGGAGATGGTCAGAGACTGCAGACGGGAGATGGTCAGAGACTGCAGACGGGAGATGGTCAGAGACTGCAGACGGGAGATGGTCAGAGACTGCAGACGGGAGACGGTCAGAGACTGCAGACGGGAGACGGTCAGAGACTGCAAACAGGCGACAGGAGATGGTCAGAGACTGGCTTTAACAATCTCCATTGGCAACACTTTAAAAGCCTTTATAGGTAATTTGGTTTAAAGTTACACAGGATCTTGCTCCATAATTATTGCTCATTACCATTTTATTTTATTCAAAAAAAGGTTTTATTTTTATGCTGTTATGTTAAAATATTGTGTTTTTAACTTTTTTGCTATCACATGGAATCTAAACCTTTTGGTAACCATAAGCAGTGACAGGTCCTCTTTACTGAGACATCTGGGGTCTATCGGACCGCAGATCTCTCTGACTTTTTGAAAGCTTCAGATCGAACCCGGATCGGTTTGATTGGAAGCTTCCCCCAGTTAGTAAACAAAAGACTGAAACTGGGAGTGACAAAGTACTTGCCGCTTCCTTAAACCATAGAGCTGATCGGGGGAAGGTTCCAATCCCTGATCACCTCTATGATGATCCAGCCAGCTTTAGTGCTACATGTGATACATTTGCCTATAGGTCTCAGTTGACTGCTCCCTGCTAGCCAGGTTATTGATGTGCTAATGTCCCCTCACTATTTCTAAAGGTTAATTGATCTATTGTGTTGTGTGAAGGAGAGCTGGGTTTAAGTGGCTTGTGTTAATTATTCTGATTGCTTCATTGTGGTAATTATCTCTCTATATGCGGGGTCGAGCGGTCTGGTTGATGTATTCAGTACAGCTAGTGCTCAGCGTCATTGATGTCATTGTCTAAAGAAAATGTGTTTCAGCATCGGCCCCGTCGTGTCTACCTATAATCTGTATGGAAGCCCCAGTGTGAGGGGGGCGGAGATTTGTCATTGTAACAGTTTTGGAAATGACATATAAGCTGTGTGTTATAACATTAAAGTCTGTGTTGTTCAAGCAGTAAGCTGGTCTCATGTGTGGCTTTCTGGGCGATTCCAGGGATATCCCTCCTTGTGGAATATTGGGGTGATTTTCGTTATGGGAAGGAGGGAACGTTGACGGGGATATCATACCGATACCGTCACAATTGGTTGGTAGCAGTGGGATTTTTCCCTTCTATTCCCCTTCACACCCGGATTCCAAGCAGACACTGGAAGAACTACTGGAAGTTCGTGGAAGGATTGCTAGCAACAAAACCAAGCCGGTCATCATAGCAGAATCAATGGAGCTAGACCAGGAGGACGGGATTGCAGCAACGCCAGCAGTACAAGAGATGGAGACACCAGTGATTCAGGAGGAGGAATCGCCAGCCAACAAGCTAATGAGAGAGAAGCTAGCGTGGTTCGGCCCGAACCCAACGCCAGATGTGGTACTGAAAGTGATGGACATGTTAGTAAACGCAGAGCTACAGAAGGCTAAAGAAATAAGAGACGCAGAGCTACAGAAGGATAAACAAATAAGGGACGCAGAACTACAGTTAAAACTGGCAGCAGTCCAACAAGCAGCCGCACCTTCTACGAACAGTGAGTACAGCACAGCAGACGCAAGGAAGATTCCGTTTAGCGCTTTTAAAGCTTTTGATGAAAAGGACTGTGAGATTGATAACTTCCTGGCGGATTTTGAGCGACAATGTAACCTGCACCGAATAGCTAGAGGAGAGTGGGTTGCAATATTGTCAGGCAAACTGTCAGGCAAAGCTTCTGATGCTTTCCGGACCGTGCCAGATCAGGATATTCATAGCTACGCCCGGGTTAAAGAAGTGCTCCTGGCTCGTTATGCAGTAACCCCAGAGTCCCACCGACAGAAGTTCAGGGACTCACGCAAAACCACGAAAGACTCTTATGCGGAATGGGCATGCCAATTGTCCCGGTCGGCCTCTAACTGGGCTAACAGCAGCCAGGCCACCACCGCAGAGGACATTTTGCAACTAATGCTCCTGGAGCAATTTTACAATCACATCCAGACGGACGTCAAGGATTGGGTGAGAGATCGCAGGCCCATGACTCTACCAGAGGCCGCGAAGTTGGCGGATGAATATGCAGATACTCGCAAGACGAACCAGGTCACACCAGAGGAACAACCTCCACCACAAACGGTGCCCTCACACCCACCAACCGCTAGATACCAACCTCCTAACAGACCGGTGACATCTAGCCCTCGCTATCATCGCCAGGAGGGCAACGAACAACGCTGCTTCCGGTGCAAACAGCTGGGTCACTTCAAGCAGAATTGCCCCATGAATGACAACACCAGGTCAAATTGGTCTCAACCTGGGTACCGCCCACCAGCAGCAGCCCATTGTGTAGACTCGGCTTGGGATCCAAAGGAGCTGGGTCAGGAAGAACCATTGGGCACCCCTTACGAAGCCCTCATGGTACAATCTGTTATTACGGACAACAGGGAACACCATTGTCAGCTGGTCATGGGCGACAGCCCTGAGCCGGAGGGGCCCTGGAGGGAGCTGGGCAGAAAGAGGCACCGCCGGCCACCCTTCAAGAAGAAGAGGTCCTGGAAGCCGTATAACAAGCTGACCTGGGAGGAGAAGAAGCGACTGGAGGAGAGGGAGTCGCAGCAGGCGTCCCAGATGCGTGCCGAGATGTTCGCCAAGGGCCCACCGGTGGCCCCTTACACCACCACCCAGTTCCTGATGATGAAGGACCACGTGGAGAGCCTGCAGGACATGAGCAAGCAGGAGCTGATCCGTGAGTACATAGAGCTGGAGGAGTGCATAAGCCGCATGGAGGAGGAGAACAACCACCTGAGGTCACAGCAGCATGAACTGGAGATGGAGCTGGAGAAGCTCCAAGAGGAGAACCGGCGGCTGCGGAGGGAGCAGGGGGTGGCTGACCTTATGGGGCTCTGATTCCCCCCCCCCCCGGACTCTGAGCACCAGTGCTACAGCATTTCAACAAATATAACTTTTTTTCTTTTTATGAATCTCCGGGGATTGTCACTTCAGAGCCATAACCTACCCCCTCCCATAGCGGGACACCTAGACGGCGGCGCACAGACCCATTCGCTGTCTTCACACTGACTTCTGGTGACTTTGCAGATCGCACAAAGACTTGGGGACTGACCGGCGTGTGATCTGACGACCCGGTGACATACCTGAGTCTGAAGCAGTTGCCAAGGGAGGTCAGTCATGCCAAACGGAGTTAACCTCTGACTAATAGCTCTGAACCCGTCAACCCTACTGGACCAGGGAAGGTCCAACCGGGTTTGCCGGAGCAGGGAGCAAAAGGGGGGCCATTGTGATACATTTGCCTATAGGTCTCAGTTGACTGCTCCCTGCTAGCCAGGTTATTGATGTGCTAATGTCCCCTCACTATTTCTAAAGGTTAATTGATCTATTGTGTTGTGTGAAGGAGAGCTGGGTTTAAGTGGCTTGTGTTAATTATTCTGATTGCTTCATTGTGGTAATTATCTCCCTATATGCGGGGTCGAGCGGTCTGGTTGATGTATTCAGTACAGCTAGTGCTCAGCGTCATTGATGTCATTGTCTAAAGAAAATGTGTTTCAGCATCGGCCCCGTCGTGTCTACTTAGTCATCTGTATGGAAGCCCCAGTGTGAGGGGGGCGGAGATTTGTCATTGTAACAGTTTTGGAAATGACATATAAGCTGTGTGTGTTATAACATTAAAGTCTGTGTTGTTCAAGCAGTAAGCTGGTCTCATGTGTGGCTTTCTGGGCGATTCCAGGGATATCCCTCCTCGTGGAATATTGGGGTGATTTTCGTTATGGGAAGGAGGGAACGTTGACGGGGATATCATACCGATACCGTCACACTACATACAGTATACAGCGCTGTGGGAGGCAAACTTCTTGTTCCGCTTCTGGAACAAAATGGAGTCAGACTTGGCGCTGCTCAGCCAGTTGGCAGGAAAGTTTTTTTGTATTGTATTACCGTATTTATCTGCCTAATAGCGCGCAATGGCGTATAGCGCGCACCCCTAATCTAGAAGGGAAATTCCTGGGGGAAAAAAATGAATTTTGGTGTCTTGCCCAGCGGCCTTGTTCAGTCCGGCGTCTGTTTGTGGCCGTGCGCGGTGTCCGTCTGCGGCTTCCTTGCGGCGACCATCCAGGTGTCCGTCTGCGGCTTCCTCGCGGCGACCATCCAGGTGTCCGTCTGCGGCTTCCCCGCGGCGACCGTCCAGGTGTCTGTCTGCGGGCTCCGTCCAGTCCTCCATCCGCACGTTGCCCGGGGTTGCGGCCATGTTCGTTTTTGAATTAAGCGACGAGCCGAGAGGAGCCGGATTTCCTGTTTGTTCGGCTCCCCTCGCATGGCTGCGGGCGTAGCCGAGTGTGCAGTACACTCGGCTCGGCTCTAGGCTGCGGCGCTCGGCGCCTAATTAAAACAAACACCGCTGCAACGGTATCGGCGTATATCGCGCACCCACGATTTCCCCCTGATTTTAAGGGGGAAAAAAGTGCGCGGTATACGGTAATACAAAACCTTTCTGCGATTGGCTGAGACAAAGATCATGATGTCATCCCTCCTGCCTCTTCAGCTCGGCTAATCAGAGGAAGCTTTGTAATTTAATGCAAAGCTGTCTGTGAATGGCTGAGCAGCACATCCTCTATAGGGAAAGATAACGCAACGGTGGTCAGTGATTTCTGGTCATTTTTTTCTTTCTCCATTTAGTTTTTTTTTTAGTTTTTGGTAATTTTTTTATCTTTATTTTTTTCCTCTTTTCCAGAAAACTTAAACTCCACTGTGCGGAGCCTTTCACAGAATATTGGAGTTGTCTCGACTACACCGGCCTCCAGGAACTTCGCTTTTGTCGTAAACAGCAGACGGCTTTTGACGACTGTGTCTTTGACAAGCTGGGCTGGATCCGCCCGGACCTGGGGGAATTGTCCAAGGTGAGAATTTTTTATTTTAATTTGGGCTGGAAACCGCGCTGGACCGGTTCAAACAGTTGCTGATGGTTATTAGGGGGGTTCTGCGGGTAAGTGGGGGTGCTGATCTCCCTTTTTGGAGGCTTGGGATGCTACCTTACTGATGCAGGTTAGAAACTATGCTTGAGTGAAAAGGAGCACCCAGTGTCTGAATATATCCAACTCACAGAGAATACAATTGTTTATTGAAAGTGTGAGACCGTGCAGATCGAGCCAACGCGTTTCGGGGAATTTCATCCCCCCAGAGGCCCTTTGCCTCTGCATTACATAAGCCGATAAATGCTGCCACCACCAAAAAAATTCTGGTACTACCTAGCAGTCCATCCATCTCTACCCTGAAGAAGGGGGAGACCGTTCCCCCGAAACTCGTTGACTCTGTGGGCCGGATTCAGATAGGAGATACGACGGCGTATCTCCGGATACGCCGTCGTATCTCTGAGTGTGCGTGGTCGTATCTATGCGCCTGATTCATAGAATCAGTTACGCATAGATTTCCCTGAGATCCGACCGGTGTCATGGACTTACACCGTCGTATCTTGGGGTGCAATATTTACGCTGACCGCTAGGGGCGCTTCCCAAGACTTCCGCGTCGAATATGCTAATTAGGTATTTACGCCGATTCTGAAACGTACGTCCGGCCGGCGCATTTTTTTATGTCGTTTACGTTCGGCTTTTTTCGGCGTAAAGGTAGCCCTGCTGTATGAGGCATATCCTATGTTAAGTATGGACGTCGTTCCCACGTGGAGTTTTGAAAATTTTACGTCGTTTGCGCAAGTCGTTCGCGAATAGGGCTGGACGTAATTTACGTTCACGTCGAAAGCAATGACGATTTGCGGTGGAATTTCGAGCATGCGCCGTTCGTAAAAAAAAAAAACTTCAAATACGTGGGGTCACAGTTAATATACGTAAAACACGCCCACATCATCCACATTTGAATTAGGAGGGCTTACGCCGACACAGATACGTTACGCCGCCGTAACTAAGGGCGCAAGTTGTTTCTGAATACAGAACTTGCGCCCTAAATTACGGCGGCATAACGTATCTGAGATATGTTACGCCGGGCGGATAGATACACCATTGTATCTGAATCCAGCCCTGTATGTTCTCGCACTTTCAATAATCGATTGTATTCTCCCACCAAGAGTTACATTACTTCGGACGCCCGGGTGCGAATTCTTTCTCGTTCAACCCTCGGTGGGAGGATACAGTCGTTTATTGAAAGTACAGATGGAGCCAACAAGTTTCGGGTGAACTGCCTCCCCCTTTTTCATGGCGTAAATGGATGGAATCCATAGTAGTAGTATTCTTCTTCTTATTATTATTTATATATATTTTTTTATGATGGCAAATTCAGGCTTGTGTAATGCAGAGGCAAAAGGCCTCGAGGGGGCAGGGGTGGCAGTTCACTGCGAAATGCGTTGGCTCGATCTGTACATTCTCACGCTTTCAGATGGAGCCAACGATTTTCGGTGGGAGGGGGAAATTACCCCCCACAGACCTCTTTTGCCTCTGCATTTCATAAACCAGTATATGCCACCACAAAAAACTCTGGTATTGCCTTGGAGTCCATCCATCTCTACCCTGAAGAAGGGGTAGACTGTCCCCTCCCCCTTGTCCACCTGCCCCCTCCCCCCCCCTCCCGAAACTCGTTGACTCTGTATGTTCTCGCACTTTCAAATAAATTATTGTATTCTTCAACCAAGAGTTACATTATTTCAGACACCCGGGTGCAAATTCCTTCTCATTCAACTGTTGGTGAGCGGATACAGTCGTTTATTGAACGTGTAAGAACATACAGATGGAGCCAACAAGTTTCGGGTGAATTGTCTTCCCCTTTTTCATGGCGGACATGAAATGTAATCCATAGTAGTACTAGGATTTTTTTTTTATTTTTTTTGATTGCAAAATTCAGACTTGTGTAATGAAGAGCCAAATGGCTTTGAGGGGGGTGTCTGGGGGTGGAAATCCCCCCCCAGAAATGCGTTTGACTCAAACTGTACATTCACATTCTCACACATTTATTATACGATTGTATTCTTCCACCAAGAGTTACATTATTTCGGACACCGGGTGCGAATTCCTTCTCAATCAACTCTTGGTGAGAGGATACAGTCATTTTATTGAAAGTGTGCGAACGTACAGATCGAGCCAACGAGTTTCGGGTGAACTGCCTCCCCCTTTTTCATGGTGGACATGAAATGTAATCCATGGTAGTACTAGAATTTTTTTTTGATGGCAAATTCTGGCTTGTGTAATGAAGAGCCAAATGGCCTTGAGGGGGGTGTCCATTCCCCCCCCCCCCTCCGAAAGTGTAAAAGTACAGATGGAGCCAACGAGTTTCGGGTGAACTGCCTCCCCCTTTTTCATGGCGTAAATGGATGGAATCCATAGTAGTACTAGAACTTCTTTTTTTTTTTTTTATGGCAAATTCAGGCTTGTGTAATGCAGAGGCAAAAGGCCTAGAGGGGGCAGGGGTGGCAGTTCACTGCGAAATGTGTTAGCTCAATCTGTACATTCTCACACATTTTAATATACGATTGTATTCTCCCACCAAGGGTTGCATTATTTCGGACACCGGGTGCCATTTACTTCAAATTCAACCCTTGGTGGGAGCTTACAATCATTTATTGAAAATGTGAGACTGTACATATCGAGCCAATGGGTTTCAAGGGGAATTACCCCCCCCCCCCCCCAGAGTCCTTTTGGGGGGGGGGGGGGTCACCAAGCTGCTTGGCGATGGTCTTGTAGCTACAATCTTGTCCTTGATATCCTTGGACAGCTCTTTGGTCTTGGCCAGGGATCTCCAAATTACGGCCCTCTAGCTGTTGCAGACCTACACATCCCATGAGGCATTGTAAAACTCTGAATTTCAAAGTCATGACGAGGCATGATGGGATTTTTAGTTCCTGAACAGCTGGAGGGCCGTAGTTTGGAGACCCTCAGTCTTGGGCATGGTGGAGCGATTGGAATCGGATTGCTTCTGTGGACAGGTGTCTTTTATATACAGGTAACATGCTGAGATTAGGAGCACTCCCTTTAAGAGAGTGCTCCTAATCTCGGCTCATTACCTGTATAGAAGACACCTGGGAGCCAGAAATCTTGCTGATTGTCAGGGGATCAAATACTTATTTCACTCATTAAAATGCAAATCAATTTCTAACTTTATTGAAATGAATTTTTCTGGATATTTTTGTTGTTATTTTGTCTCTTGATGTTAAAATAAACCGACCAATAAAATTTATAGACGGATCATTTCTTTGTCAGCGGGGCAAACGTGCAAATACTTTTTTTTCCTTCACTGTTTTTTTTTGCTTTACTGTAAAAGAATGCAAAAAAGCCATTAAGAGATTTTACATTTACACCCAAAAATTTAATTTCCGCTTTTCGGAACATCATCCGCACCCCCCCGTGTCACATTTGGCACCTTTCATGGGGGAGCAGTTACCTGTCTAATACATAGTCTGGCATAGATACCTGAGCCACCCGTGGGTATCTACGCCACTTCCCAGCGCCTTCTCCGTTAAACCCCACCCCCTGTCGCCTAGGAGACAAACAGGCTCCCTGAAGACAGCAGGGACCAGTGGGGTCATGCAGGCGCAGTAGGGAACCAGGAAGTGAAGCCGCAAAGACTTCACTTCCTGATTCCCTTACCGAAGATGGCGGCGGCAGCACCCGAGAGCCGAGCGATAGATCGGGTGCCAACATTGCGGGCGCCCTGGACAGGTAAGTGTCCTTATTTTAAAAGTCAGCAGCTGCAATATTTGTAGCTGCTGACTTTAACACAATTTTAATTTGGCGGACCTCCGCTTTAAAATGGGGGGGGGGGGGGCTTATTCATGCTCCCATAGAAAGCTTAGTCACCAAGACCCAGAGGCACTCTTAAAATGTTATTGCTTCACGTGTCCATGCTGGGGGACATGCTTGGGACCTCCCCCCGCTGATGCATTTCACCCTATGGCGCGGCTTAAAATGATACTAAAGCTTCTCCTTCTTTGTTATTTAAAAAAAAACATCATACTTGCCTTCACTGTGCAGCTAGTTTTGCAGAGTTGGGACAGATCCTCCTCCTCTTGGGGCCCCCGCAGCTCCCCCCCGCTTTAAATAACCCCCTAGAACAGAGGTCTCCAAACTACAGCCCTCCAGTTGTTCAGGAACTACAATTCCCATCATGCCTAGTCATGTCTGTGATTGTCAGTTTTACAATGCCTCATGGGATATGTAGTTCCGCTGGAACTACAGCTGGAGGGCCGTATTTTGGAGACCCCTGCCCTAGAAGAAGCGCTCTCCCAGGGGGGGGGGGGGTTACCTTGCAGGCTTTCTCCTGAGTCATACAATCGGCGTCCATAGACGCCGAGTGTATGACTTGGCCCCGCCCACCAGCACCTGTGTCATTGGATTTGATTGACAGCGGCGGGAGCCAATGTCTGCACTGCTATCAATCTATTCGATCAGTCGGGATGGCGGGGACGGGCTCAGGTAAGTAAAACGGGGGGGCTGGGGGGCCGGACACTGCAAGGTGTTTTTTTTCACCTTAATGCGTAGGATGCATTAAGGTGAAAAAACACGAAGGTTTACAACCCCTTTAATCCCATAGAGTTTCCAGTTGGGGCTTTTAGCATGCAAATCCAGAACAATAAAGTTTTATGAAAATGCAAAACATTAGCAGATTAAAGCGGCTGTAACGCAATGCACAGGAAGGGAGAGGTGTGAATGGGCCCCCGGGGACCCTATTGTTGCAGGGTTACAGTCAACACATAATAATATCCTTCTTATAGTGAGCAAAGCTCTATTGTTCCTGTAAGAAAAATCTATCTGGTCACTAAGTCGTTGCTTCTTCATTTTCTTCCACATTAGGTCACAAAAGTGAAAACTAACCGACCTCTTCCAGAAAACGTATACCAGTCGAGGGAAAGACCATTACCCAATCCTCCTGTGGAAGGAGAGTTGAAGCCGTCCAGATTTGGTAGTAAGCTCTTCTTCTGGCCCTGGTGAATGGTTTGGTGGATCATGTGCACTTCCTGATATCCTTCGCTGGTCTTCCTTCCTTCCTTGGACCAGTTGTATTATCTATTATAGAACCGAATAAAATTATGAACCTGAAATGTGTCTGCTTTTGTCTTATTTTAGCCTCTTCCCGACCGCGCTATATAGCCGAATGATGGATGCGGCGCTGTCGCGCGTTTCCGGGAGGGCGTCTGTTGATGTCCTCCTGTAATCACGCTTCCCGCGTGCATTGGCAGAGATCTGTGATCTCTGAGTCCTTTGGACACAGCTGATCAGAGTAAAGAGCCAATCACCGCTTTTCACAGTGTAAATGGGATGTGCCGGTTATCGGCAGTCCTCTCCTCACGCTGACAGCACATGAGGAGGAGAGAGCTGGTAAGCGGCGATCCCCGCGGGAGGAGAGAGCCGGTAAGACCTCCTACAATGATCATCAGGGCACACTGATCATCATTGTCCGATCGGGACCCCCCCCCCCGCTACATGCGGCGGTCGGGTTTGCTCGGGGAGCGATCCGGGACGACGGCGCGGCTATTTGTTTATAGCCGCTCCGTCGCGATCGCTCCCCGGAGCTGAAGAACGGGGAGAGCCGTATGTAAACACGGCTTCCCCGTGCTTCACTGTGGCGGCGCATCGATCGTGTCATCCCCTTTATAGGGGAGACACAATCGATGACGTCAGTCCTACAGCCACACCCCCCTACAGTTGTAAACACATACTAGGTGCACCCCAACTCCTACAGCGCCCCCTGTGGTTAACTCCCAAACTGCAACTGTCATTTTCACAATAAAGAATGCAATTTAAATGCATTTTTTGCTGTGAAAATGACAATGGTCCCAAAAATGTGTCAAAATTGTCCGAAGTGTCCGCCATAATGTCGCAGTCACGAAAAAAATCGCTGATCGCCGCCATTAGTAGTAAAAAAAAAAAAAAATTAATAAAAACAATAAAACTATCCCCTATTTTGTAAACGCTATAAATTTTGCGCAAACCAATCGATAAACGCTTATTGCGATTTACTAAAAATAGGTCGAAGAATACGTATCGGCCTAAACTGAGGAAAAAAAATGTTTTAGATATGTTTTTGGGGGATATTTATTATAACAAAAAGTAAAAAATATTGCATTTTTTCAAAATTGTCGCTTTATTTTTGTTTATAGCGCAAAAAATAAAAACCGCAGAGGTGATCAAATACCACCAAAAGAAAGCTCTATTTGTGGGGAAAAAAAGGACGCCAATTTTGTTTGGGGGGCCAAGTCGCATGACCGCGCAATTGTCTGTTAAAGCGACGCAGTCCCGAACTGTGAAAACACCTTGGGTCTTTAGGCAGCATTTTGGTCCGGGGCTTAAGTGGTTAATTTTTTTTTTTTTTTTTTACAATAAAGGCTTAATTTTGGAGTGCGGCTGTCCAGAACTTTCCCTTACCCAATATCCATGCAGTCCAAACATTGCCTCCTCATCAGTGAAGGAGAAAAAATGACTTACCGTATTTTCCGGCGTATAAGACAACTTTCTGGATGCAAAAAAATGCATCCAAAGTCAGGGGTCGTCTTATACGCCGGGTACGGTCTCTGCCATCACTCACTTTTTTCCTGAATAGGCGGTGCGGTGACAGTCTCCGTGCTGCGAGCGTCAATGATTTAAAAGACCCTCCTTCTCAGCGTGTCCTGTGATAGGCGGAACACAAATCTTCCCAGCAGCGCCTCTGTTCTGTGTTCCTCCTATCACAGATGCCTTCTCATCCTCGGACGAGATGAGAAGGCATCTGTGATAGGCGGAACACAGAACAGAGGCGCTGCTGGGAAGATTTGTGTTCCGCCTAACACAGGACAGTCTGAGGAGAAGGCGCGTCTTTTAAATCATTGACGCTCGCAGCACGGAGACTGTCACCGCACCGCCTGGAAAAAAAAGTGAGTGATGGCACAGAGGGGGCAAGCTCGGGCACAGAGGGGGCATGTAATGTAATGGCACAGTGAGATTTGAAAAAGCCTGTTTCTGTCAGCGGTTCCGGCTCCCCCTCAGCTTCCAGAAAGACTAGTAAGAAGGGGGTAGTCTTATACGGCGAGTATATCCCAAAACCAACATTTTTCCTGGAAAATTAGGGGGTCTTCTTATACGCCCAGTCTTCTTATACACCGGAAAATACGGTATTTACAAAATTTTAGAACAGAAACTTGAGAAATTGTTCAAAATTTGCAGTCTTTTTTTTTTTTTTCCCATGTTTGTTTGGCAAATAAAAACCCCTATGGTGAATACCACCAAAAGAAAAAGCTCCATCTGTCTCAAAAACATTTTAAAAAGTTTGTTTTGGTACAGTGCTGCATGACCGCATAATTGTTATACAAAGTGCAACAGTTATCACTGAGCTGAGGACGAGCAGGTCTGGGTGTTACCACTGAGCCGAAAAAACCAGCAGAGCTGGGGGTTGCAACTGAGCAGGAGATCGGCAGAGCTGGGGGTTGTTACTTGGCGGAGGATTGGCAGAGCTGGGGGTTGTTACTTGGCGGAGGATTGGCAGAGCTGGGGGTTGTTACTTGGCGGAGGATTGGCAGAGCTGGGGGTTGTTACTTGGCGGAGGATTGGCAGAGCTGGGGGTTGTTACTTGGCGGAGGATTGGCAGAGCTGGGGGTTGTTACTTGGCGGAGGATTGGCAGAGCTGTGGGGTTCTACTGAGTGAGGGATCTGCTGAATGAGGGTGGTAATCAACTGGGGATCTGCCGCGCAGGAGTACAGTGCATTCGGAAAGTATTCGCAGTGCTTAACTTTTTACCACATTTTGTTATGTTACGGCCTTATTCCAAAATGGATTAAATTCATTATTTTCCTCAAAATTCTAGACAATCCCCCATAAGACAATGTGAAAGAAGTTTGTTTGAAACTTTTTGAAAATGTATTTAAAAATAAACATAAGTCTTCACAGCCTTTGCCATGACACTCAGAATTGAGCTCAGGTGCCTCCTGATTCCACTGATCCTCCTTGAGATGTTTCTACAACTTGTTTGGAGTCCACCTGTGGTAAATCCAGCTGATTGGACATGATTTGGAAAGGCGCGCACCTGTCTATAGAGAAGGTCCCACAGGTAACAGTGCATGTCAGAGCACAAACCAAGCCACAAAGTCCAAGGAATTGTCTGTAGACCTCGGAGACAGGATTGTATGGAGTCACAGATCGGGGGAAGGGTACAGAAACATTTTTTGCAGCATTGAAGGTCCCAATGAGCTCAGTGGCCTCCATCATCCATAAATGGAAGAAGTTTGGAACCACCAGGACCCTACTTAGAGCGGGCCGCCCGGCCAAACTGAGTGATCGGGGGAAAAAAGCCTTAGTCAAGGAGGTGACCAAGAACCCGATGGTGACTCTGACAGAGCTCCAGTGTTTCTCTATGGACAGTGAAGAACCTTCCAGAAGAACAACCGTCTCTGCAGCACTCCACCAATCAGGCCTGTATGGGGGAGTGGCCAGACGGAAGCCACTCCTCAGTAAAAGGCACATGACGGCCCACCTGGAGTTTGCCAAAAGGCACCTGAAGGACTCTGACCATTAGAAACAAAGGGCCAGATTCACATAGAATTACGTTGCTCCACGGCGGTGTAACGTATGTGATTTACGTTACAGCGTAAGTGCCTGATTCTCAGAACTCTTACCTGTAAACTTGCGGCGGTGTATCGCAAATGCGCTCGGTGCAAGCCCGCCCCATTCAAATGGGGCGGGCACCATTTAAATTAGGCGCGTTCCCACGCCAAACGTACTGTGCATGCTCCGTCATGCATTACGCTAAATGATGTCGCACGGACGTCATTTGTTTTGACGTTAACGGCGTCCAGCGCCATTCACGGACGACTTACGCAAACTACGTTTTTTTTAAATTTCGACGCGGGAACGACGGCCATACTTAACATGGCTTAGGACAACTAGGGCTCTGCCCTAATTTTACGCGGCGTAACTCGACGGAAACTACGTAAAGTTAGATCGACGGGCAGCGCGGACGTTCGTGGATCGCCGTAACTATTCATTTGCATATTTTACGCCGACCGCAATGGCCTCGCCACCTAGCGGCCGGCCTAGAATTGCATCCTTAAGTGTAATTCAATTACACCTGTCGGATCTTAGGGCTAGCTATGTGTAACTGATTCTATGAATCAGTCGCATAGTTAGAACGGCCTTAACACAGACATACGCCGGCGTATCAGGAGATACGCCGGTGTATCTCTTTTGTGAATCTGGCCCAAAGTTCTCTGGTCTGATGAAAGATTAAACAGTTTGGCCTGAATGACAAGCATCATGTCTGGAGGAAACCAGGCACCGCTCATTACCCGGTCAATCCCATCCCTACAGTGAAGCATGGTGGTGGCAGTATCATGCTGTGGGGATGTTTTTCAGAGGCGGGAACTGGGA
This sequence comes from Rana temporaria, assembly GCF_905171775.1. Classification (NCBI taxonomy): domain Eukaryota; kingdom Metazoa; phylum Chordata; class Amphibia; order Anura; family Ranidae; genus Rana; species Rana temporaria. Next base: position 10,463,646 of record NC_053497.1, read on the forward strand.
GACTAGTCAGGATGGAGGGAAAGATGAATGCAGCAATGTACAAAGACGACCTTGATGAAAACCTGATTCAAAGAGCGCTCTGGACAGTGTTGCCAACCGTCCGTAAAAACGGGCACTTATTTCCCTATCCGTAGTTGTGGTAACGTGGCAGTAAAAATAGCCGAGATCGGTTCGGCTTGGAACTGCGCATGCGCAGTTCTGGAGCTTGCTGAGCCGAGCATATGCTGTATTCGGCCGGCGGGGGGAGGGGGTTTCAGATTTCACAGAGGCTGTGCCACGTGGCGCCGGCGAGTGATGAATTTGGGACATCCCGCTCCTGTGCTGTGCTCCTCCGACCTCTGTAACTAACCAGGAGGTCGGAGGAGCACAGCACCGGAGCAGGAGTCAGGACTCGGAGGCTGAGCAGCACGCAGCGGCGGCGGAATGGAGGAGCCTGCTGCATCCCAGGCAATACAAAGTTCACAGGGGAGTCGGGGACGGACAGAGTGAGACAGCCCAGCTGACAGCGACATCAGGTGATGGTGGCAGAGGGGGATCCGATGGAGGCAGGGGGTGATGGTGGCTGCGGTGGCACCGTAGAGGTGGATGGAGGCAGGGGGTGATGGTGGCTGCGGTGGCACCGTAGAGGTGGATGGAGGCAGGGGGTGATGGTGGCTGCGGTGAGGTGGATGGAGGCAGGGGGTGATGGTGGCTGCAGTGGCACCGTAGAGGTGGATGGAGGCAGGGGGTGATAGTGGCTGTGGTGGCACCGTAGAGGTGGATGGAGGCAGGGGGTGATGGTGGCTGCGCGTAGAGGTGGATGGAGGCAGGGGGTGATGGTGGCTGTGGTAGCACCGTAGAGGTAGATGGAGGCAGGGGGTGATGGTGGCTGCGGTGGCACCGTAGAGGTGGATGGAGGCAGGGGGTGATGGTGGCTGCGGTGGCACCGTAGAGGTGGATGGAAGCAGGGGGTGATGGTGGCTGCGGTGGCACCGTAGAGGTGGATGGAGGCAGGGGGTGATAGTGGCTGTGGTGGCACCGTAGAGGTGGATGGAGGCAGGGGGTGATGGTGGCTGCGCGTAGAGGTGGATGGAGGCAGGGGGTGATGGTGGCTGTGGTAGCACCGTAGAGGTAGATGGAGGCAGGGGGTGATGGTGTCTGTGGTGGCACCGTAGAGGTGGATGGAGGCAGGGGTTGATTGGTGGCACCGCAGAGGGTGGAGGATGGAGACAGGGGTTGTTAATGGCACCGCAGAGCATTACAGAAGCCTCAAAAACACATAAAAAATGCACATTGAAGCGGTTGATGTGCTGGAATAAGTTCCGGTACATTGCCGTATTTTTTGTGTAAGCACCGCGACGGTTCACCGAAACGCATTAGTTTTATTTTACATATGTAAACTGCGCTTGATAACGCATTTGATCGCCTGTGGAACGAATGGATCCTCACCCGTATACAGGCAGGATGAAGGACAGACCTGAACGGAAAGGGTTAACCCAAACAAGCGGCGGTCCCCGCCCTTCCCCCCCCCCTATTTAACCAGTTAGTTGCCCCTTGATTGGCTTTTTCTTTCGATAATCAAGACGGATTGTGAATGAAATTGTAGATTGTGAAAACATAATGGAGCCCGGAGAATTAATGAGGGAAGGCGAACGCGTATCCTAAGGACAGAGAGTCATTGTGGACGGAGGAGCGCCAATTAGAGAAGGATCGCTGTGACTCGCCGCTGCGTTAGACCGACCTCATGCATCAACGAGCCATGCTGACAGCGCGGCCGGCTAAACATCTGGGCCGCGGGGGCCTAAGTGCTTTCAGATGCTGGCGGGATGAACTCCGTCGCTGTACAGGCCGGGGAAGCGCGCTGTCATCAACTCGCCACACATGATGTCATTTTCATTTTCCTGATAGATGAAGGCGATATTTCAGTTCTAAATAAATACGTTTAAAGTGGGGGGGGGGGGGGGGTCCAAACTTTGGGGGATTCTGATGTTAGGGATAGACTCTGATGGGGACCCTGCTGTATGGGGGAATTGTAATGTGGACTTTGATGTAAGGGGAATCTGATGTAAGGGGGGACTCTAATGGGAACCCTGATATAAGGGGGGGGGGACTCTTGATGTGGACTTTGATGTAAGGTGGGACTCTGGTGTGAAGTCTGATTTATAGGGCACTCTGTTGGAGACCGTCATATGAGGGGGGAGTCTGATGTATTAGGGGGAACTCTGATGGGGCCATTGCTGATGTATGGGGGGGGCTCTAATGTGGACTCTGATGGGGCCATTGCTGATGTATGGGGGGGGGACTCTAATGTGGACTCTGATGGGGCCATTGCTGATGTATGGGGGGGGGGCTCTAATGTGGACTCTGATGGGGCCATTGCTTATGTATGGGGGGGGGGCTCTGATGGGGCCATTGCTGATGTATGGGGGAGGGGGGGGCTCTAATGTGGACTCTGATGGGGCCATTGCTGATGTATGGGGGGGGGGCTCTAATGTGCACTCTGATGGGGCCATTGCTGATGTATGGGGGGGGCTCTAATGTGGACTCTGATGGGGCCATTGCTGATGTATGGAGGAGGGGGGGGGCTCTAATGTGGACTCTGATGGGGCCATTGCTGATGTATGGGGGGTGGCTCTAATGTGGACTCTGATGGGGCCATTGCTGATGTATGGGGGAGGGGGGGGCTCTAATGTGGACTCTGATGGGGCCATTGCTGATGTATGGGGGGGGGCTCTAATGTGGACTCTGATGGGGCCATTGCTTATGTATGGGGGGGGCTCTAATGTGGACTCTGATGGGGCCATTGCTGATGTATGGGGGGTGGCTCTAATGTGGACTCTGATGGGGCCATTGCTGATGTATGGGGGGTGGCTCTAATGTGGACTCTGATGGGGCCATTGCTGATGTATGGGGGGTGGCTCTAATGTGGACTCTGATGGGGCCATTGCTGATGTATGGGGGGTGGCTCTAATGTGGACTCTGATGGGGCCATTGCTGATGTATGGGGGGGCTCTAATGTGGACTCTGATGGGGCCATTGCTGATGTATGGGGGGGCTCTAATGTGGACTCTGATGGGGCCATTGCTGATGTATGGAGGGGGGGCTCTAATGTGGACTCTGATGGGGCCATTGCTGATGTATGGGGGGGGGGGGCTCTAATGTGGACTCTGATGGGGCCATTGCTGATGTATGGGGGGGGCTCTAATGTGGACTCTGATGGGGCCATTGCTGATGTATGGGGGGGGGGGGGCTCTAATGTGGACTCTGATGGGGAGCTTGTTGTGAGAGGGGGAGCTCTGATGTTGAGTTTACTGTAAGGGGGATGCTGGTGGAAACTCTGATGTAAGGGGAGACTCTGATGAGGATCCTGCTGTAAGAGGGGATTCTGGTGTATGGGGGAACTTTAATGTGGACTCCTGGTCTAAGGGGAGGAGCTCTGATGGGGATCCTGATGTGAGATTGGACTCTGATGTAAGGGAGGAACTCTTCAATGGATTTGAGTATAAGGGGAGAATCTGATGTATACTTACATACATACACACACACACATACTTACTTACTTACATACAGTGGGTTTCGAAAGTTTGGGCACCCCAGGTAAAAATTTGTATTAATGTGCATAACGAAGCCGAGGAAAGATGGAAAAATCTCCAAAAGGCATCAAATTACAGATTAGACATTCTTATAATATGTCCAAAAAAAAAGTTAGATTTTATTTCCATCATTTACACGTTCAAAATTACAGAAAACAAAAAAATGGCGTCTGCAAAAGTTTGGGCACCCTGCAGAATTTCTAGCATGCACTGCCCCCTTTGCAAAGCTGAGACCTGCCAGTGTCATGGATTGTTCTCAATCATCGTCTGGGAAGACCAGGTGATGTCAATCTCAAAGGTTTTAAATGCCCAGACTCATCTGACCCTCCCCCAACAATCAGCACCATGGGTTCTTCTAAGCAGTTGTCTAGAAAACTGAAAGTGAAAATAGTTGTCGCTCACAAAGCTGGAGAAGGCTTTAAGAAGATAGCAAAGCGTTTTCAGATGTCAATATCCTCTGTTGGGAATGTAATTAAGAAATGGCAGTCATCAGGAACAGTGGAAGTTGAAGCAAGATCTGGAAGACCAAGAAAAATATCAGACAGAACAGCTCGCAGGATTGTGAGAAAAGCAATTCAAAGCCCACGTTTGACGGCACCATCCCTCCAGAAAGATCTGGCAGACACTGGAGTTGTGGTACACTATTCCACTATAAAGAGATACTTGTACAAATATGGTCTTCATGGAAGAGTCATCAGAAGAAAACCTCTTCTACATCCTCACCACAGAAATCAGCGTTTGAACTTTGCAAATGAACATATAGACAAGCCTGATGCATTTTGGAAACAAGTTCTGTGGACCGATGAGGTTAAAATAGAACTTTTTGGCCGGAATGAGCAAAGGTACGTTTGGAGAAGAAAGGGCACAGAATTTAATGAAAAGAACCTCTGTCCAACTGTGAAGCATGGTGGTGGATCAATCATGCTTTGGGGTTGTATTGCAGCCAGTGGCACAGGGAACATTTCATGAGTAGAAGGAAAAATGGATTCAATAAAATGTCAGCAAATTTTGGATGGTAACTTGATGCCATCTGTGAAAAAGCTGAAGTTAAAGAGAGGATGGCTTCTACAAATGGATAATGATCCTAAACACACCTCAAAATCCACGGGGGATTACATCAAGAGGCGTAAACTGAAGGTTTTGCCATGGCCTTCACAATCTCCTGACCTCAACATAATTGGAAATCTATGGATAGACCTTAAAAGAGCCGTGCGTGACAGACCGCCCAGAAATCTCAAAGAACTGGAAGACTTTTGTAAGGAAGAATGGGCAAAGATCCCTCAAACAAGAATTGAAAGACTCTTGGCTGGCTACAAAAAGCGTTTACAAGCTGTGATACTTGCCAAAGGGGGCAGTACAAGATATTAACTCTGCAGGGTGCCCAAACTTTTGCAGGCGCAATTTTTTTGTTTTCTGTCATTTTGAAAGTGTAAATGATGGAAATAAAATCTAACCTTTTTTGACATATTATAAGAATGTCTAATCTGTAATTTGATGCCTTTTGGAGATTTTTCCATCTTTCCTTGGCTTCGTTATGCACATTAATACAAATTTTTACCTGGGGTGCCCAAACTTTCGATCCCCACTGTACACACATACTTACATACATACTTACTTACATTTCAGGAAAGATGTAAAAAAACTCAAATTTTTACATACTGTCCCTGGTTTTACTGAGGCTGGAAACCCTGATGGGGCCCCCTAGTGGCATGGGGCCCTCAGACAGTGCCCAAATGGTCAGTCTGCCCCTACTTACATACATACTTACATACATACATATATACTTAGGATGGTCCAAGCTGGTTTATGTAATAAAATCCAGAGCTGGAGTTCGGCTTTAACATCTTCCGGTAGCTGCTGTGGGACTCATCGGTAGATACAATGTAACGTTCTGTTTCCTATTTTCTAATTGAGGCAATTAAAGATCGGCAATGTGTTATTAATACAAGTCAGAATAATCATCCCCAGATGTGTTTTCCGTGTTTTACTGACAATTGTTTTTCTAATGAAAAGTAGAGCTGAGAGGGAACAACTATGTGGGGTCCCATCATGAGCCTCAGTGTGATGCCTCAAGAGTACAATAAATTACTTAGTGCCTGTGTTCAGTGGGAGGAATAGTGTCCCATTATTGGTATCAGTGGGAGGAATAGTGTCCCATCATTGGTGTCAGTGGGAGGAATAGTGTCCCATCATTGGTATCAGTGGGAGGAATAGTGTCCCATCATTGGTATCAGTGGGAGGAATAGTGTCCCATCATTGGTATCAGTGGGAGGAATAGTGTCCCATCATTGGTATCAGTGGGAGGAATAGTGTCCCATCATTGGTATCAGTGGGAGGAATAGTGTCCCATCATTGGTATCAGTGGGAGGAATAGTGTCCCCATCATTGATATCAGTAGGAGGAATAGTGTCCCATCATTGGTATCGGGAGAGATCTATAATGGGGGGGGGGTTCTATACTGGGGGTAGATCTGTACTGTACTGTGTGTGTTTAGAGATCTACACTGGAGGGGGGGACTGAACTTGGGGGAGATCTATAATGGGAGGCAGTACTGGAGTGCTCTGCTCTGAGAAGGGGGAGATCTATATTGGGGTGGAACATGTGTGTGTTTTTTAGGGGGGATCTGAACTGGGGGGGGGGATGTACACTGGTGGAATCTGAACTGGGGGAGATCTACACTGGGGGGAATCTGAACTTGGGGGAGATCTGTACTGGGGTAAGATCTATAATAAGGGAGATCAGCTCGCTCCCCTTCCAGTACAGATCTCCCCGCCCCTATTATAGATCTTTCCCCAGTACAGATCTCCCCCAAGTTCAGATTCCCCCCAGTGTAGATCTCCCCCCGTTCAGATCCATCTCCCCAACTCACGCACTCCTCCCTAATACAGATGTCCCCCTTTCAGAGCAGATCGCTCCCATTCTAGTACAGACCCCCCCCCCCCATTACAGATCTTACCCCAGTACAGATCTCCCCCAAATTCAGTTCCCCCCAGATCAAATCTCCCCCACACAGATTTCTCCCCAGTACAGATCTCCCGCTTCTCAGAGCAATTTGCTCCCCTTCCAATACAGGTGGGGGAGATCTATATTGGGAGGGGGGATCTGTACAGGGGAAAGATCTATAATGGGGGGTCTCTACAGGGGAAAGATCTATAATGGGGGGATCTATAAAGGGGAAAGATCTATAATGGGGGATCTCTACAGGGGAAAGATCTATAATGGGGGGATCTGTACAGGGGAAAGATCTATAATGAGGGGGATCTATAAAGGGGAAAGATCTATAATGGGGGATCTCTACAGGGGAAAGGTCTATAATGGGGGGCTCTGTACAGGGGAAAGATCTATAATGGGGGGGAGGATCTGTACAAAGGAAAGATCTATAATGGGGGGGTCTGTACAGGGGAAATATCTATAATGGGGGGGTCTGTACAGGGGAAAGATCTCTAATGGGGGGATCTGTACAGGGGAAAGATCTATAATGGGGGGGATCTGTACAGGGGAAAGATCTATAATGAGGGGGATCTATAAAGGGTAAACATCTATAATGGGGGGCTCTGTACAGGGGAAAGATCTATAATGGGGGGGTTCTGTACAGGGGAAAGATCTATAATGAGGGGGATTTGTAAAGGGGAAAGATCTATAATGGGGGGATCTGTACAAAGGAAAGATCTATAATGGGGGGGTCTGTACAGTGGAAAGATCTATAATGGGGGGGTCTGTACAGGGGAAAGATCTATAATGGGGGGGTCTGTACAGGGGAAAGATCTATAATGAGGGGGATCTGTAAAGGGGAAAGAACTATAAGGGAGGATCTGTACAAAGGAAAGATCTATAATGGGGGGTCTGTACAGGGGAAATATATATAATGGGGGGATCTGTACAAAGGAAAGATCTATAATGGGGGGGGGGGTCTGTACAGGGGAAATATCTATAATGGGGGGTCTGTACAGGGGAAAGATCTATAATGGGGGATCTCTACAGGGGAAAGATCTATAATGGGGGGCTCTGTACAGGGTAAAGATCTATAATAGGGGGGGGGGGGCTGTACAGGGGAAAGATCTATAATGGGGGGCTCTGTACAGGGGAAAGATCTATAATGGGGGGTCTGAACAGGGGAAAGATCTATAATGAGGGGGATCTGTACAAAGGAAAGATCTATAATGTGGGGGGGGGGGATTTGTACAGGGGAAAGATCTATAATGTGGGGGGGGGGATTTGTACAGGGGAAAGATCTATAAAAGATCTGTACTGTAAGGGGGTCGAACTTCTCTGACAAGGGTGGGATATCTGTACTCTAGGTGCCTAAGGTTGACCTTCACCCCATTTAAAGAAATCTACATCCCTGCAGATCATCAGGTGAAAATAAAAGGGGCCCCCCCCCCCCAAAAAAAAAAAACTATTGCAGACACCACTGGTCTGGTTAAGCTACCATATATGATTTTTTTGTTTTTCTGGTTTAGATACAGTGGGGTAGATTCAGGTAGCCTTGCGCATTTTTTGTGTTGGCGCAGGGCACAGTTTTTCCCCTGCGCCCCCGCAAATTTACTGCGCTACCCGCGATTCACGGAGCAGTAGCTCCGTAAATTGCGTGTGCGCTCTTTAAAATTGCCCGGCGTAAGCGCGCGCAATTTAAATGATCCCGTAGGGGGCGGGAATCATCATTTAAATTAGGCGCGTTCCCGCGGCGATCGTAGAGCGCATGCTCCGTCGGGAAACTTTCCCGACCTGCATTGCGGCAAATGACGTCGCAAGGACGTCATTTGCTTCAAAGTGAACGTGAATGGCGTCCAGCGCCATTCACGAATCACTTACGCAAACTACGTAAAACTCAAATTTCGCGACGCGGGAACGACGGGTATACGTAACATTGACTGCCCCTGCTAATAGCAGGGGCAGCCTTATGCGAAAACCGCCGTACGCAAACGACGTAAACTGCATACGCAGGGCTCGCGTAACGTTGTGAATCGGGGTTAGTATGCAATTTGCATACTATACGCTGAGCACAATGGGAACGCCACCTAGCGGCCAACGCAAGAATGCAGCCTAAGATATGCGGGCATAAGAGCAGTCGGCGTAACGAGGTTCCTGAATCAGGAGCATTCGTTACGCCGGGGCAAGTAAGCAATTGCGCTGTGTAACTATGGTTACACAGGCGCAATTGCTTCTTGAATCCAGGCCATTGTTGCGAGCAGGAAAAATAAAACAGTTGGAGCCACAATTTTACCTCCGCCATATTGAACGACATAATGGTATCTGATACGCCGGCGCGCGCGTGCGTGTGCTGAAAGCGAAGTCTGAGCTTGACAGAGGAACGCTCATGTAAACCACCAGAGACGCTCACCGGGGGTCAATGGCTCTCGGAGTATGGCCCGGGTGTGGTGTCGGGGCTCGTGGCAGCCGCACATGAGGCTAAACAAAGGAAATTGGGGTCGTCACCCGCCGAGCGCTTGGTGCAGGAAGCACATTTGGACGCAGGAAAGAAATACAATAGATTGTTAGAAGTTTAAAGCGAAAGGAGTGGAGGCTCATTGTTCATCCAGATACTTGTAATGAAGACCTGGCAGGTCTGGGGATCAGATTAGCAGAGGAGAAATCCATTCTACATTCCTGGGAAGTCTGTATTTATGAGATGTGCCCAGAGAACAGCGAGCGACACAAACTTGTCTATATGAGCTTTTCTTTTTGCGTTCATTTTTTTTTCCTGGTGTATATCTCTCCATCTTACTACAATAATCCGGCTACACCTGTGAGTGTTGAGCGCTGGGCAAGCACCTAAATCACCGATCCATACATGAAAGCTGGTCTACCTGCCAAAGGGGAGGAATCTGTGCTGGGGGGATCTGTACTGTGGGGGAGATCTGTACTGGGGAGGAATCTGTACTGGGGGAGGTCAGTACTGGGGAGGAATCTGTACTGGGGAGGAATCTGTACTGAGGGGAGGTCATTACTGAGGAGGAATTTGTTCTGGGGAGGGATCTGTACTGGGGGGAGGTCAGTACTGGGGAGGAATCTGTACTGGGGGGAGGTCAGTACTGGGGAGGAATCTGTACTGGGGTAGATCTGTACTGGGTGGAGGTCTGTAGCGGGGAGGAATCTGTACTGGGGGGGATCTGTACTGGGGGAGATCTGTACTGGGAAGGAATTTGTACTGGGAAGGAATCTGTGCTGAGGGTAATCTGTACTGGGGAGAAATCTTTACTGGGAGAAGATCTGTACTGGGGAGGAATCTGTACTGGGGAAATCTGTTCTGGGGAGGAATCTGTACTGGGGGGAGGTCAGTACTGGGGAGGAATCTGTGCTGGGGGGATCTGTACTGGGGAGGAATCTGTACTGGGGGGGGAGATCTTATTGGGAAGGAATCTGTACTGGGGAGGACTCTGTACTGGGGGGGGGGGGGATCTGTACTGGAGAGGAATATTGAACCCTACGGGCTAAGGCTGGGATGCCATTAAAGTTCATGGGCCAGATTCACAAAGACATACTCCGGTGTATCTCGAGATACGCGGCGTAAGTGTAGATGTGCGCCGTCGTATCGATGCGCGGTACCCACAGAAGCACATACACGTGAACTTAGGCTTCACCCATCCAACGCAACTGTCCTCCGCCGGCGAAACTTAGCCACATATTTAGGCTAGGCGTATTCTTCGTTCCCATTGATTAGCTATTCAATTATGCAAATGAGGGAGAAATGCCGATTCACATGCGTACGATTGTCCGTCGTAGGCTACGCGCGGTGCGCGTAAGCTGCTAGCCCGATCTAAAGTTACCCTTCATAAAAGCAGGGGTAACTTTGCAACGGACTTGCACAGGTCAGCTGGAGAGCAGCAACAGCAGCAGCGTGACAGAGGAGCTGAGCAACAACACTTGCAGGACAACACATCTGTGTGCCAACATGTCAGGGGCAGCCGTGGTCATACTACTACGGCGTCTACGCGCACGCAGGAGGAGGAGGAGGGCACAGGAGAGGGTACCCCGAGATCGCATGGACCTCTTTGGCATGGTGGAATCGGAGGTGTTTCGCTTGTTGAGATTTGACACTGAAGCCATCATGGAAATAGTACGATCCCTGCAGGATGACCTCACCAGCCCAACACATCGATCACAAGCAGTGCCGCCACTGCTCAAGGTCATGGCAACCCTGCATTTTTTAGCCAGTGGATCATTTCAAAGAACCAGTGGAAATTTGGCTGGGATGTCCCAATCCACAATGAGTAGGTGCGTGCACCAAGTTGTACCAGCTATCCTGAGACGGATGTCCCACCACATTGTGAGACCCACCCAGGAGGTCCAGCAGGCAAAGGCAAGAACCGATTTCTATAAAATAGCCAGATTTCCACGCACTGTGGGGGCCATTGATTGTTCTCATGTGGCACTCCAGCCCCCCCGTGACGCTGAACATATGTACCGTAACAGGAAGAATTGGCATTCCATTAATGTACAAGTAATAACCGATGCTCAAGGCCTCATATGGCACGTATGTGCTAAACACCCCGGGGCCACCCATGACAGCTTTATCTACCGGCAAAGCGACATCCCAAGACAATTTGAAGAGAACGTGTATGGGGACAGCTGGCTGGTTGGTGAGTGACATGGGTGTCAGGTATGACTGTCCCCCCCCATGATGCAGACATCACGAGGGGCACATGCATGACTAACATCCTCTTGTCTTTTCCCTTCCAGGTGACTCTGGATATGCCCTGGGACCCCACCTGATGACCCCATTCCGTAACCCACAAACACCAGGAGAAAGAAGCTACAACGAGGCTCATATACGTACCCGGGGAGTGGTGGAGCGCACGTTTGGCCTCCTGAAGTCACGGTTCCGATGTCTAGATAGGTCTGGGGGTACACTGTTGTATGCCCCAGACTTTGTATGCCAGATTATCGGTGCATGTTGCATTTTGCACAATTTCGCCATGAGAAGGGGCCTGCAGGTTGAAGTCCGTCATGACCTGACCCCCGAACCAGACATTCCCCCCCCCACCCGAGGGTCCCCCGTCTGCAGAGGGAAGAGCAGTCAGGAGATGCCTCGTGGAAGGCTTATTTTCACGTGCAACACGCACATGAAACATGTCACAATGCTAATGCACGCATGCACCCCACTGTGGTCCCTAACACACCCCCCCCCAAACACCAATAAATTGGATTAGACCGAAGTACACCGTGCGGTACTTGGGAGCAGCAACGCCACGTCAAGGCTCCAATTATGTTGCTGTATGTTTCTCTGAAAATAATTGTCAATATATATATCCAAAATAATAATAAAATAAATACAACTCCAATCGAGTATCATAATAACAAAATATCACTCATATCATGAGTATCAATTAATAACCAAAAATCAAATTGAATATAAAAATAAAATAATCAAAATGGCACTCATCTGGCCCGACGTGTACTACGCCTAGTGCCAAGGCTCCGTGCCCTCTGTTGCCTGGGGGCAGCCGCGGGTGGGGGTGGTGGGTCATTGGGAGGAGGAACATCCTCCGGTCTCTCCCTGGCTGCCTGGATACCCTCTAAAGCCAGGGCTATGCGGGTAAGGACCGCAGTGGTCTGATTCCCCACCGCCTCAATGGCTGCTGTATTGGCCTGTATGGCCACTCCCAGGCTCCTCACCTCTGCCACAAGGCCTGAATTAGTTTCATCCAGGTCCCTAACGCAGGTCACCAACGCAGTGCTGTTGGCACTGACCTCCTGCACATTTTCACTAATGGTGGCAGTGAAAGCAGCCTGGGTCTGCTGCATGGAGGCCAGGCTGGCTGCCACCCGGCGCATATCACATGCAACAGAACCCACATGTTGGGTCTGCCTGGCCAGGTCCATAGCCAAAGTGGCTTCTAAGGCATCAGGATCACCCCTCGTCTTCCTAATTGCCTTCCTGGGTGCAGGTGAGGCTTGGGGACGAATGTATGGGGAGGACCCTGAGGGAACTTCCCTTAGGGAGGATGGGCTTCCCAAAAGGTCGGAGGCCCTTAGGGGGCTTCCCAAAAGGGTGGAGGCCCTTGGGGGGGATCCCACATTTGAGGGCCTTGGGGGGGTTAGAATGAAGTTTGAGTCCCTTGGGGGGGTATCCCCTATGGAGGTGGAGGTATGGGAGGGTCCAGCGACGGTGGTCTCATCCCCCAGATATATGCCATCATCCAGGTGCCCGTGCTCCTCCTCCACTTCCTCTAATGGAGAGGTGTGGACACTGGTATCCTGGGATGGGCTTGGTTGGCCAGCAGCCGAGGATGGGCCCGCTTCATCCTGCATATCTGTGGATGACACAAAACAGTAACATGTTGGTGGACCCACACACTTGTCACATATTCACTCCCCCCCCCCACATGCTATACACCAGATAAAAGATAAAACACACTCACCTGTCCTCAAGGGCTGATCAACTGACTCGAAGCCCTCCAGGCCCTCCACCTGCTCCTTCTCCAGGCACCTGGCAATGACCTCCTCATCAGGTGTCAGTCTTAGTTTCAGGGCTGGTCCACCTCCGGTGCCCCTTCTGTGTTTTTTTATCTTGGCCACCTTCTCCTTCACAAGACGCCGCAGGTCGTTGATCTTCTTGGCGATCTTGTCTGGGGTCCGGTTGGCATAGCCAAGGGCACTCACCTCCGCTGCAATCTGTGCCAAGATTTGATCCTTACGGACCTTGCTGGTCGAGCCACTTTCCTTGCCGTGGAGGAACTTGTTATATTTTCTCATGGCATCAATAATCACCGCCTTCTCCTCAATAATAAAGTTTTTTTCCCTCCTATCTTTCGAGCCAGCCTCAGACATCTTTTTTGATCTGAACAAAGCAAAAGTAGCCACACCAAACGACCAAAACCAGCAGGTGTACTTTTGCACTTGACTGGCGCATGTCCGGGCGGATTTATGCCCTGGGCGGAAACGGTGGGCTGGGTTATCGTGGGGGGAATACGAGAGGCGAATTGGGGCGCATGCGCAGTGGGACGCGGGGGATGCGATCACGTGACGGCGCATGCGCCGTTCGTTCGGACCTTAATTTGCATGGGGTCACGCTTCATTTAAATGGATCACGCCCACCTCCTTCCCACTTTGAATTACGTCGGGTTACGCCATCAAAATTACATTACGATGGCGCATCGCAGCGCGCATTTGCTTGCTGAATAGGCTGCTTGCCTCTCTAAGTTTCGACGGTCTAGTGTATCTGCGTTGCGATACGCCCGCCTATTGATGCGCTGAGCTTCGTGAATCTGGGCCCATGTGTGTGTGTAAAGTCCCAAAACGTTTGGTAATATAGTGTATGGCCCAGATTCACAAAGCACTTACGCCGACGTATCTCGAGATACGCCGCGTAAGTGTAAATATGCGCCATCGCATCTGTGCGCCGTGCCCACAAAACTAGATACGCCTGAAACTAGGCTTCCTACTTCCGACGTAACTTGCCTACGCCGCCGTATCGTGGGCGCATATTTACGCCGGGCGCATTTGCCGCTCCCATAGATTTTCTATGCACATATGCAAATGAGGGAGATACGCCGATTCACAAACGTAGTTGCGCCCGGCGCATCATATACGCGGTTTGCGTAAGTCGTACGTCTGGCGTAAAGTTATTCCCCATACAGGAGGCGCAAATCATGCAAAGGTATGGACCAGGGAACACAAGCCGTCGTATCTTTTGTCGTTTATGTAGTACGTGAATATGACTAGGCGTAGGGTACGTTCACGTCGTAGGCAGTGAATCGACGTATCTTAGGCAGTTGTTCCGACGTGATTCTGAGCATGCGCACTGGGATGCGGCCACGGGACGGCGAATGCTCCGTTCATTTTAAGTACTTCTATGGCGCTTGGCCCATCATTTGCATGGGGTCACGCCTCATTAGCATGGCTCACGCCCACTTCCACCTACACTGGCTTACGCCGAGGAAACCCAGCGTATCTTTAAGAGTGAGTGGAAGCAAGTGCTTTGTGAATCCAGTGCTTGCCTCTGTGCGTTGCGCCGGCGTAGCGTAAAAGAGATACGCTACGGCGGCATAAATATGCGCCGATGTTTGTGAATCTGGGCCAATATGTTTTTTTTTCTATTACTTGATTTTTTTTCAACCTGACTGACTACATAACTATGTCCTCTCTCCTTATCACTCGCCGGTCAGAGGTTTTCGGCGTACAGGCGACTCACGCTGGATAACACGGAAGGTCACAGGGAACCTTCCTCCCGTATACAGTATATGGGTCTCGTCCCGCATGCTTCCAACTCCACACCACGGAGAGATGAGCTCAGCTGTCAGAAGGGCGCACATTCTGTGTAACAATATGAAACCATTTTCTGACCCATTTCCCGGTGATTGATGTAAATCCTCGATCCGTCCGGGGCAGGTAATGAAGTCATCTGACACCAGAGGTACCTCTGTTATCAATCACACGCTGCCTGATCTGTTCTTTGTCTCCCCGTGGAGCATCTTTTTTTTTTTCAAGGGGAGACATCAGGATCTCATCTAGTTGAGCAAAGATCAGCAATTTTTTTTTTCCCCCAATAACCCTGAATTACATGAGATCACATGGGATGGATTCAAAGACAATTTACAATTTCGAAAAGCACATTTGAAAAAGTCGTCTTTAAGTTGTTAAAGTCGGGTATTCGGAGTTAATATCGGAGCGGCCCATTGTCATTTGGCGCATTAATAAGATAAATGCGTGCCTGCTGGATGAAGTATAACTAAAGTCAGCAAAATAATAGAACCGTGCTGGAAATCTCCATCGAAGTTGACAGCAGTACGTCATTTTTTTCTTGTTTATTTTATTTACCTATTTAACCCCTTCATTTTTTTTCATCGCACGATAGAGTGCGCACACCCGAAACTAATGCCTGGTACAATTAAAAAAATGAGCATACAAAAAAAGTGCACATGGTCCTCATCTAAGGAGAAAGAACCCTGGCCCCGATCCCCTGGGGTGCAAGGCTCCTAATGGGCATCAGGGATGGACTGGCCATTGGGACTACAGGGAGTTTCCCGGTGGGCCGATGGCTCAGTGGGCCGGCTTCAGTGACAGCGGACCGCCTCCCCCCTCTGCTCCTCTGTCTCTCCCTTCCTGCAGCGCTCACCTCCTCTCCCTCCCCGCAGCGCTCACCCGGGGGGGGGACAGAGAAGCAAGGGGAGGACCAGAGGAGCAGGGGGGGCAATAGTGGAGGAGGGGGGATGACAGAGGAGCATGGGGGAGGGGACAGACAGCTGACTCAACAGCTATGGCCTGGGAGTTTCTCACTTCTGCCTAATCTTGTCCCATAAGGGGGGGCACCGAACTGATTATTTGCCCCAGGTGAAATAATGTCTAGCTTCCCCACTGGTATTGCCTATAAGAGTACCAGTACCAGCCTTTCTACTCTAATAAAGTAGAATGGCTAGTGAAGGGGGAGAGGGGGCTTGGGTGGCCGGGGGGGGGGGGGGGGTGCGGGAGTTGTCCGGCCGCCATGGGAGAGACCTGTCAAAGTGGGCCAGTCTGGATGAAGTCCAGGGCCAAATTTTTGTCCCAGTCCATCCCTGATGGGCATTTGGGGTGGTCCCCACTCTTCAGAGGACCTTTCAGAGCAAGGTGTATAGGGTATAGTCATGATCCTCCTCTAAAGAGTTAGAACCAGGGCTCAAGTCCTGCGGGAATGCGTGGGAACGGAGTCCCTGCACTTTTTTTACAGCAGGAACGCAGTTCCCTTTGCAGGACTAGAGCAGCCAAGCCGCCCGAGCCAATCCTTCACTAAGCGGCGATGCCCAGCTCGAGTCACTGTCAGGGGCAGGCGAACCTTAGTAACCCTTTATGTTACTGGCCACTTCCTGTATATGGATTCATCGGCCAGTCACTTCCTCGATGCCGCAATGTCTCCTGGGAGCTTTTGTCATTGTTCCCAGGAGCAAGCAAGTTCTTTCTAAATCCTGCGATAACTCGCGGCAGACCTCCGCAATGTCTCCTGGGAACAATGACAAAAGCTCCAAGGAGACATTGCAGCATCGAGAAAGTGATGGAATACCCGCACACTACCCGATGAATCCATACACAGGAAGCGGCCAGTAACATAAAGGATTACTAAGGGGGTGTGGATCTTGGGTGGGAGTTCCCACACTTTTTTCCCCAGGACTTGACCCCTGGTTAGAACCCTTGCCCTGATCCCCTGGGGTACAAGGCTCCTAATGGGCATTAGGGTGGACCCCACACTCCAGGGGACCTGCCAGAACAAGATGCACAGGGTATAACCCTGGCCTTGATTCCCCGGGGTTCAAGACTCCTAATGGGGATTGAGATACTCATGGTCCACCCAGCCAAAAACTAGGCGGACTCCTCTGTTCAGGGGTCCTGCCAGAGCAAAGTGCACAGGGTATAACTATGGTCCTCCTCCAAAGAGAAAAAACCCTGGCCTTCATCCCCCAGGTTGCAAGACTCCTAATGGGGATTTGGGTACTCATTGTCCACCCAACCAAAACTAGGTGGACTCCACTATTCAGGGGACCTGCCAGAGCAAGGTGCACAAGGTATAACCACGGTCCAAAGAGAAAGAACCCTGGCCCTGATCCCCCGGGGTGCAAGACTCCTAATGTGGATCGGGGTACCCATGGTCCACACCAACTGGACCCCACTCTTAAGGAGACATGCCAGAGCAAGGTGTTTAGGGTATAATCATGGTCCTCCTCTAAAGAGAAAGAACCCTGGCCTTGATCCCCTGGAGTGAAAGACTCCTAATAGGAATTGGGGTGGAGCCCACTCTTCAGGGGGCCTGCCAGAGCGAGATGCACAGGGTATAACTATGGTCCCGCTCCAAAGAGAAAGAACCCTGGCCTTGATTCCCTGGGGTGCAAGACTTTAATGGGGATTGGGATACTCATGGTCCACCCAGACAAAAAACAGGTGGACTCCACTATTCAGAGGACATGCCTGATCAAGGTGCACAAGGTATAACCATGGTCTTCCTCCAAAGAGAAAGAACCCTGGCCCTGATCCCCCAGGGTGCAAGACTCCCAATGTCTCCAGGGAACAATGACAAAAGCTCCCAGGAGACATTGCAGCATCGAGGAAGTGATGGAATACCCGCACACTACCCGATGAATCCATATACAGGAAGCTACCAGTAACATAAAGGATTACTAAGGGGGAGTGGATCTTGGGTGGGAGTTCCCACACTTTTTCCCCAGGACTTGACCCCTGGTTAGAACCCTTGCCCTGATCCCCTGGGATGCAAGGCTCCTAATGGGCATTAGGGTGGACCCCACTCTTCAGGGGACCTGCCAGAGCAAGATGCACAGGGTATAACCCTGACCTTGATTCCCCGGGGTTCAAGACTCCTAATGGGGATTAAGATACTCATGGTCCACCCTGCCAAAAAACAGGCGGACTCCTTTGTTCAGGGGTCCTGCCAGAGCAAAGTGCACAGGGTATAACTATGGTCCTCCTCCAAAGAGAAAAAACCCTGGCCTTCATCCCCCAGGGTGCAAGACTCCTAATGGGGATTTGGGTACTCATTGTCCACCCGACCAAAACTAGGTGGACTCCACTATTCAGGGGACCTGCCAGAGCAAGGTGCACAAGGTATAACCATGGTCCAAAGAGAAAGAATTGTAGAAAGAGTTTCTCATGAGTAAGCACTGATTGTAGTGCGAAACGTCAGCTGTATGCCCCTGTCTTTGCTGTGATGTGTGGTGTTTGAACACTTTTATCAATAAAAGGCAACCGAGAAGGTTTTTCCAGAGTGCGGCTGTCCAAACATTTCTTTCGACAATTGCTTAGTGCATTGCCGGCACCTGGGTTTCTCTGAGAGGATATGGATTCATCCACATACCTAATTGGAGCGGTGACTATCTTTTCTCCAAAGAGAAAGAACCCTGGCTCTGATCCCCCGGAGTGCAAGACTCCAAATGTGGATTGGGGTACCCATGGCCAATACCAAGTGGACCCCACACTTAAGGAGACATGCCAGAGCAAGGTGTTTAGGTTATAATCATGGTCCTCCTCTAAAGAGAAAGAACCCTGGCCTTGATCCCCTGGAGTGAAAGACTCCTAATAGGCATCGGGGTGGAGCCCACTCTTCAGGGGGCCTGCCAGAGCAAGATGCACAGGGTATAACTATGGTCCCGCTCCAAAGAGAAAGAACCCTGGCCTTGATTCCCTGGGGTGCAAGACTTTAATGGGGATTGGGATACTCATGGTCTACCCAGACAATGAACAGGTGGACTCCACTATTCAGAGGACATGCCTGAGCAAGGTGCACAAGGTATAACCATGGTCCTCCTCCAAAGAGGAAGAACCCTGGCACTGATCCCCCAGGGTGCAAGACTCCCAATGTTAATTGGGGTACCCATGGTCCACCCAGCCGAAACCAGGTGAGCCCCACTTTTAAGGGGACCTGCCAGAGTGAGATGCACAGGGTATAACCATGATCCTCCTCCAAAGAGATAGAACCCTGGCCTTAATGCCCCAGGGTGAAAGACTCCTATCGGACATTGGGGTACTCATGGTTCACCCAGCCGAAAACCAGGTGGACCCAACTCTTCGGGGGACCTGACAGAGCAAGGTGCACAGGGTATAACAATGGTCCTTCTCCGAAAAAAAAGAACCATGGCCTTGATTCCCCAGGGTGCCAGACTCATAATGGGGATTTTGACTTTGACCAAGACCGGGGCAATTGTTGTTACCAGGTCAGAAGGCCTAGCTATCGAGCACACCTAGGCACTTTTTGTTATTACTTATTTATTCACGCCTCACGTTTTGTCACTGCACTTATTTTTGTGTCTTTTTCCTTTTACTCATACTTGTAGGGTATGGGTCTTCAGGCTTGGAGTCTAGGGGTAAGATGTGTGGCCCTCAGGTTCCTTCCACCCCTGCCTGTAATCGAAGAAGAAAACTTACTTATTCACAAAAAAAATAACAGAAAAAAGTAAAAACTACATTTTTTTCCAAATTTTCAGTCTTTTTTTAGTTGTTGCACAAAAAAAAATCGCAGAGGTGATCAAATACCACCAAAAGAAAGCTCTATTTGTGGGAACAAAATGATAAAAAAATTGTTTGGGTACAGTGTAGCACGACCACGAAATTGTCATTCAAAGTGCGACAGCGCTGAAAGCTGAAAATTGGCCTGGGCAGGAAGGTGCACAAGTGCCCGGCATGGAAGCGGTTAAGCCCTGTACACACGATCAGTTTTATACAACCCGAAAAACGACATCGTTTAAAACGTCGTTAAAAAATCAACTCGAAAAATTATGTGAAGCCCACACACGATCGTTTTAAATGAATTAGAACAAATTGTTGTCTGTTAGCAAGATTCAGGTAGAGTTAGGTCGGCGTATCAGTAGATACGCCAACCTAACTCTGAATCTGCGCCGACCTATGTTTAAGTGTATTCTCAAACAGAGATACACTTAAACCTATCTTAGGGTGCAATATTTAGGCTGGGCGCTAGGTGGCGCTTCCATTGCGGTCGGCGTACAATATGTAAATCACTAGATACGCCTATTCACGAACGTACGCCCGGCCGACGCAGTACAAATACGCCGTTTACGTAACGCTTTATCAGGCCTAAAGTTATTCCATCTTATAGATGGAATAGTAATGTTAAAGTATGGCCGCCGTTCCCGCTTCGAAATTCGAAAATTTTACGTCGTTTGCGTAAGTCGTCCGTGAATAGGGATTTACGTCGTTTACGTCCACGTCGAAATTAATAGGACCGTGCGGCGGACTTAGCCGCAATGCACACTGGAAAATGTAGGCGCACGGCGCATGCGCAGTTGCAAAAAAACGTCAATCACGTCGGGTCAAGCCTAATTATCATAAAACACGCCCCCTCAGACAAATTTGAATTAGGCGCCCTTACGCCCGCCCGCTTTAGGCTACGCCGCCGTAACTTAGCAGGCAAGTACATTGTGAATCATGTACTTGCCTTGTTAACTTACGGTGGCGTAGCCTAAATGCCTTAAGCTACACCGCCGCAAGTATGCGCTCGCCATCCTGAATCTAGCTATGTATGTTCACATGCACTTTTTTGGTTCCCTTTGGTGTTTTGTTTTTTAGCTCTGAAGTTCGAGGAATAAAAAAAAGACGGTGTATATTATTTGTACATGCAAACCCCCAGTAGACCCATGTAGGATGGTTGTATGCAGCGGCCCGTTGCCCTCTCCTTGCTCTGACTTCCATTATCACACATGGCCGATGTCTCCCTCACTAAACGTGAAATGAAGCAGCTGCCGGCGCGGCTGACTTTAATTTACGGCAGAATGGAAAGCTGTAACCTGTAGAGATAAATTACACGTTACTTTTTTTTTGGGGGGCACCAAAAATCTTCAATAGGAGATTTAATACATAAGACAATTTCCTAAAACCTCAGACAACACGGGGCAGCTTCTCGATAACAAATAGTTTCAAAGGAGATGTTTCGTGTCTTGAATTATTACAGAGACAGGATGGAAAAAAAATTGGAAGCCGGTGATGTCAATCTGCAGTATTGGGGCCCCTAAATTACGGAAAGAATGGGTCATTGACGGGAGAGATGGATTTAAAGGGCCGGTACACCTTAAATCCCATCACTAAATTCTCATAGAAGCTTTAACTGCTTGCCGACCAGCCGCCGCAGTTATACGGCGGCAGGTCGGCTCTGCTGGGCGAGATCACGTAGCTATACGTCATCTCGCCAAGCAGCCAATAGGGGCGTGCGCGCAAGCCCCCCACTCGCCCCCGACTCCCGCGCACGTGCCCTGGCGCGGCGCGATCGCCGCCGGGCACCCGCGATCGCTCGTTACAGAGCGAGTACCGGGAGCTGTGTGTGTAAACACGCAGCTCCCGGTCCTGTCAGGGGGAGAAATGCCTGACCGTCTGTTCATACAATTTATGAACAGCGATCTGTCATTTCCCCTAGTGAGGCCACTCCCCCTACAGTAAGAACACACCCAGGGAACATACTTAACCCCTTCCTCGCCCCCTAGTGTTAACCCCTTCCCTGCCAGTGGCATTTTTATAGAAATCAATGCATTTTTATAGCACTGATCGCTATAAAAATGCCAATGGTCCCAAAAATGCGTCAAAAGTGTCCGAAGTGTCCGCCATAATGTCGCAGTACCGACAAAAAATCACTGATCGCCGCCATTACTAGTAAAAAAAAAATATTAATAAGAATGCCATAAAAATACCCCCTATTTTGTAAAAGCTATAACTTTTGCGCAAACCAATCTATAAACGCGATTTTTTTTTTTACGGAAAATAGGTAGAAGAATACGTATCGGCCTAAACTGAGGAAAACAATTATTTTTTATATATTTTTGGGGGATATTTATTATAGCAAAAAGTAAAAAATATAAATTTTTCAAAATTGTCGCTCTATTTTTGTTTATAGCGCAAAAACTAAATACCGCAGAGGTGATCAAATACCACCAAAAGAAATTCTATTTGTGGGGAAAAAAAGGACGCCAATTTTGTTTGGGAGCCACGTCGCACGACTGCGCAATTGTCAGTTAAAGCGACGCGGAGCAAAAAGTGCTCTGGTCTTTGACCAGCAATATGGTCCGGGGCTGAAGTGGTTAACATGTCAACACTTTTTTGGAAATCTACAGATTTCATAAAAAAAATATTAAATTGGTGGTGATCCTGCCACAAAGGTTCTTGTTTGGGCACTTCCTGTTGTAGGGTGACAACACTGGTCCTGACTCCCAAATGTGCTCCTGTGTTGTCACTCACATGGGCTGGATTTAAAGGGGCCAGTACACTTTAAATTTAATGACTGGAAATCACAAAGAAGCTTTAACATGTCAACAATCATTTTCAAGTCTTTGAAATCTACAGATTTTTTGATTTTGTTTGTTAATTTAAAGAGTCACTAAAGGAATTTTTTTTTTTAGCTAAATAGCTTCCTTTACCTTACTGCAGTCCTGGTTTCATGTCCTCATTGTTAGTTTTTGCTTTGATGTTGCTGTAAATCCTCTCTGTTCTGGACACTTCCTGGTTGCCTGTTTCCTGATAACCACAGTACTGGGAGATTTCTCACGGTGGTCACTAATCAAGGAGGTGTGATTACTGTGTGTAAAACGAAACTGGATTGGTGCTGAGGAGTTTTAGACAAAGTATCACTGCTCTCTATTGGCTGACTGCCCTCTAGTGGCTCTCTGTACATCAGAGAACCAGCAAACAACAGCAAAAACGAAACTACACTGCAGGCACATTATATGATTGTTTTTTTATCTATTTTTAATAATTTTTAAAAGGAATCAGTTAACTATTATGTCTCTATGCCCTGTAAACAGTCATTTCAGCTAAAAAAAGTTTTTCCTTTAGTGACCCTTTAAGTTTTATTGAAGGGTTTTTTGCCTTTTAAAAAAAATGTCCATGTTTGGGCACTTCCTGTTATAGGGTGACAACACTCTGATCCTGACTCCCAAATGTGCTTCTGTGTTGTCACCCACATGGGCTGGATTTAAAGGGGCCAGTACACTTTAAATCTTAAAATCTAATCACTACAGTGGGGATCGAAAGTTTGGGCACCCCAGGTAAAAATTTGTATTAATGTGCATAACGAAGCCAAGGAAAGATGGAAAAATCTCCAAAAGGCATCAAATTACAGATTAGACATTCTTATAATATGTCAAAAAAAGTTAGATTTTATTTCCATCATTTACACTTTCAAAATTACAGAAAACAAAAAAAATGGCGTCTGCAAAAGTTTGGGCACCCTGCAGAATTTCTAGCATGCACTGCCCCCTTTGCAAAGCTGAGACCTGCCAGTGTCATGGATTGTTCTCAATCATCGTCTGGGAAGACCAGGTGATGTCAATCTCAAAGGTTTTAAATGCCCAGACTCATCTGACCCTCCCCCAACAATCAGCACCATGGCTTCTTCTAAGCAGTTGTCTAGAAAACTGAAAGTGAAAATAGTTGTCGCTCACAAAGCTGGAGAAGCTATAAGAAGATAGCAAAGCGTTTTCAGATGTCAATATCCTCTGTTCCTCGGAATGTAATTAAGAAATGGCAGTCATCAGGAACAGTGGAAGTTAAAGCAAGATCTGGAAGACCAAGAAAAATATCAGACAGAACAGCTCGCAGGATTGTGAGAAAAGCAATTCAAAGCCCACGTTTGACGGCACGATCCCTCCAGAAAGATCTGGCAGACACTGGAGTTGTGGTACACTATTCCACTATAAAGAGATACTTGTACAAATGTGGTCTTCATGGAAGAATCATCAGAAGAAAACCTCTTCTACGTCCTCACCACAAAAATCAGCGTTTGAACTTTGCAAATGAACATATAGACAAGCCTGATGCATTTTGGAAACAAGTTCTGTGGACCGATGAGGTTAAAATAGAACTTTTTGTCCGGAATGAGCAAAGGTACGTTTGGAGAAGAAAGGGCACAGAATTTAATGAAAAGAACCTCTGTCCAACTGTGAAGCATGGGGGTGGATCAATCATGCTTTGGGGTTGTATTGCAGCCAGTGGCACAGGGAACATTTCACGAGTAGAAGGAAAAATGGATTCAATAAAATTTCAGCAAATTTTGGATGGTTACTTGATGCCATCTGTGAAAAAGCTGAAGTTAAAGAGAGGATGGCATCTACAAATGGATAATGATCCTAAACACACCTCAAAATCCACGGGGGATTACATCAAGAGGCATAAACTGAAGGTTTTGCCATGGCCTTCACAATCTCCTGACCTCAACATAATTGAAAATCTATGGATAGACCTTAAAAGAGCCGTGCGTGACAGACAGCCCAGAGATCTCAAAGAACTGGAAGACTTTTGTAAGGAAGAATGGGCAAAGATCCCTCAAACAAGAATTGAAAGACTCTTGGCTGGCTACAAAAAGCGTTTACAAGCTGTGATACTTGCCAAAGGGGGCAGTACAAGATATTCACTCTGCAGGGTGCCCAAACTTTTGCAGATGCCATTTTTTTTGTTTTCTGTAATTTTGAATGTGTAAATGATGGAAATAAAATATAACTTTTTTTGACATATTATAAGAATGTAATTTGATGCCTTTTGGAGATTTTTCCATCTTTCCTTGGCTTAGTTATGCACATTAATACAATTTTTTACCTGGGGTGCCCAAACTTTCGATCCCCACTTTATGATGGATACGGCCACAGCATGAGCTGGAGCATATAAGGCAAGTGTTTGCAATGATTTCTGGAACGATTGAGGAGCTATTAATGTTTTAGGGACTATTTAATGTGATTAATTTTAGCTTGCAAAAAAAAAAATGATGCCCGGAAACCCCGCTGTAAAGCTGAACTCGGAGATCAGCGAATATCATCTCTGCCAATCCATCCCTCGTGTGTCTTCTTCTTGAATCTCGGTGTGCTTTGTGTCTTTCTTCCAGATCCTTCCAGACTTTTCCTTCCTGTAATAATGGGTAGATTTAAATGAACGTTTTTGTGACCGGAGTTCCACTCTTTAAATTACGTAAACGCTTTTGAATGTTAGGAGAAGGCGATTCTTACGTTCAACCTTTGAAGGTGTTTTGTTTGGTTTTCGTGGTTCTTTCATCCTTATTTGTTTACTCACCTCGGCTCACCCCCTTTAGGACTTCAAGTGCTTTTACACATTTCTTCCATTGTTTCGGGTCTTCATATATCACTCAGTGATACAGTATGTTGGCAGCAAAGGAGGAAATCGTCGTAGTCGTTTTATACGGGTCACATAAAGGACATTATCCTGGAGGGGGGTGGTCCTAATCCGCAATGGTAATACAATGTATCCAGAGTGAAGATCTATACCCTCATCAAAAGCGATATTAACACCTTCCCTACCGAGTCATTGTAAAATGACGTCGGCGGGAACCCTCCCTACCTCCGGGTGGAAGTCATATGACGTCCTGAGCTTCCCGGGCGTGATGGCCGCCGGGCACACGCGATTGCCCACAATCATGGCAGAGCCATGTAAACACAAAGAGGTGACATCATCTTTCACCGCCCTGCGCTCGCCCTGCATTACTGCAATAACTTCCGCCCTCTCTGTGCAGGCAGCAGAGAGATTACATCATCTCTCTGCTGCCTGACTCTGACAAGCAAAACACCACCTTAGCAAGTGACAATCCGCTAGGTGAGGTGGCAAGTGACAATCTGCATCTGGTGGCAGACAAGTGGCATTCCGCAACTTGTGGCAGGTGATGTGGCAAGTTACAATCCACAACATGTGGCAAGTGACAATCTGCATCTGGTGGCAGGCAAGTGACATTCTGCCACATGTGGCAGGTGATGTGGCAAGTGACATTCTGCCACATGTGGCAGGTGATGTGGCAAGTGACAATCTGCAACGCATGGCAGGTGACGTGGCAAGTGACACCAAGTATACAAAGGTAATGAAAGAATAGAAAAATTGGTCAGTACAGAGTTTGGCTGCAACCAATTGCCAAATAGATGAGTAAAAAAATTCATAAAAAAGTAAAAATGAAACTAAAAACCGGGCGCTATACACTCGCCAAAGCTGGGAACTGTTCTGATGAATGATATATTTTTTATATACCGTATTTATCGGCGCATAACGCGCACTTTTTTCCCCTTAAAGTCTCAGAGCGCCGCTGACAAAGACCGACAAAGCCTGAGCTGAGCCGAGTGCACTGGGCACTCGGCTAGGCTCGGCCAAGCTCGGCTCCGCCCGCAGCCACGTGAGAGGAGCCGAACACACCGGAAATCCGTCTCTGCACAGCTCGACCGAGGCGCCAAACTCAAACACACAACAATGCAACCCCCGGCAGACGGACGCCGGACAAGGCCGCCGATGGACGCTGGGCAAGACAGCAGACGGACCCCGCGCAAGGCCGCAGACGGACACCAGACAAGGCCGCCGGGCAAGACATCCAAAATGTAAGTTTTTACCTTAAACTTTCCTTCTAAGCTTGGGGTGCGTGTTATATGCCGATAAATACGGTACATACACTATTTATTAAATGTATTTTATTGTACACAGGGTATTGCACACCTGTTATTATATTGGTTGGTGACAGCTGATAATATATACAGCACAGGCACATGATTATTGCTCATACTGCTTATGGAAGTGCTTATCACATATATTCTTTTTATACACTGTTGAGCACAACATTTATCTACTAACACATATTGGTAATTGCAGTTATTATCACCTTTATCATCTTGAGGGTCCCATTTCCCCTCCGCATCCCTTCTTAGGTGGAAGGGTAGGCAGCGCCACCACCCCCATCCTCCAATCTTTTCCACTTTGGCATCCCCCGTAGGGAGACTCTATCAGGGGGGGCTGCAGTCTAGACCTCTTTATTATTAGTTTCCTAAGCGCTGGATATCATCCAATTTAAATATAAATAATGCGCTCCAATCATCCTGACACCATAACAACCATGGTGCCGTGATCATTGAAGTGCCAACACCAGTCATTTTCCTGATAAATTATCCCCCCCCCCAAAAAAAAAAATTCTGGTAGTGCCCCTCCCGAGACTAGACTCTGGATCCGCCCCTGCAAGGGCGTGTGTGAAACCCTCCGAGGTCAGCCATTCAGAAACGGGGTTGCCATTCAGTGATTCCTTTTTCACAATGAATGCAAAGCATTCTCTGATTGGATGAGATGGAGATCTCAGAGAATGTGACGTCACCATCTTTTTAACGCTTAGTTAACCCAGATTTGTTTTTGCTAAAGTGTCACTAAACCCACATCATAAAAAACGATCAAAAAAAGCTGTTCATACTCATTCAGTCACTATGAGATTCCTTTTCTGTATTCTGCAAAAAAAATCTGGTTGATCCTGGTGCTCTCTATCTCCCCCTTCTGTCCATGTCCCCAATTCAGCAAGGGATTTTGCAGAGCAGTGTTGGCAGATCTGCACATGCTCAGTTTTTAGTGAGTTTCTATGCTGAGCACTTCCTTCCTATCACATCTGAGCAGCCCATGTGACTATATAGAGTCACACAAGTGAGTGTATACACAATGACAGCCCACTCCTTCCCTCCTCCTCTATACCCACTAACCAGCAAAACACAATGAGGGTGGGATATTACGTGTAGATTGAGGGAGGCTTCACCTCCCTCCTATTCTAAGACACAGGGGTAAGCTCAGTCACTGGATCCAGGGAAGGGATTAGATGCGTCACTGTGCTCGGAAAGGTGTGAAGTGGGACACTGGATCTAGGGAAAGGGCGAGTTGGGTCACTGGATCCAGCAAAGAATGTTTTATTTAAAAAAAAGTTAAATCCCTCTTTAACCCTTAGATAACCCAAATTCATTTTTGTCATGTCCATCAGCCCTTAAATCCTACCTAAACTATATATATATATATATATATATATATATATATATATATATATATATATATATATATATATATATAACTGTTCAATTTGCAATTATCTACTTGCAAATAAAAAATAATTATAATAACTTTTTTTTTTTTTTTTATAAATGTGTAAAATTTTTTTTTAACAAAACACCCTTCTCCAAGTCCTCTCAAATTCTGAATTTGAATCTATAACTGTTCATATGTACAATTTTTTTTAAAAATAAAAAATAATTATAATAATAAATATATATATTTTTTTATCAAAATGTAAGCTCCTATTAACTGTTATGCCCTGTACACACGATCGGTTCATCCGATGAAAAGGGACGGATGGATTTTTTCATCAGATATCCGATGAAGCTGACTTTCATCAGTCTTGCCTACACACCATCAGTTAAAAATCTGTTCGTGTCAGAACGCGGTGACGTAAAACACAACGACGTGCTGAGAAAAATGAAGTTCAATGCTTCCAAGCATGCGTCGACTTGATTCTGAGCATGCATGGATTTTTAACCGATGGACTTGCCCACAGACGATCGTTTTTTTTCTATCAGTTTTTTAACCGTCGGATAATTTTAAAACAGGTTCTAAGTTTTTTCACCGATAGGAAAAAAACTATGGGGCCCACACACGATCGGTTCGTCCGATGAAGACGGTCCATCGGACCGTTTTCATCAGACGAACCGATCGTGTGTGCAGGGCATTAGTTAAACCAAATTCGTTTTTGTTAATTTAATATCTCACCAAGTCCCTCTTAGCTTTGTATAATTCTGTTCAGATTTTTGTTGATATGACTGTTGATATGTAAAATTTTCAATCCCTCTTTTTTTGCAGAAAAAAAAAAGAATTATAATAATAAGTATGCTCTTTTTTAATAAAAGTGTAATCCCTCATAAATTCCTACTTAACCCAAACTCATTATTGTTAATTGGATTGTTCCCTTAAGGCTATTGACTGATTGGCTTACCCAATTTGATGATGCCCTCATAGATACGGGGTCAACACCACTTGGCGAAAGGCCTACCTTTATTCTAGACCAGTCATTCTCAACCAGGGCTCCATGGAACCCAATAGTTCCTTCAGAGGTTTCTAGAGGTTCCTTATGCTTTGACTGATTGGCTTACCATTTGATGATGCCCTCATAGTTACGGGGTCAACACCACTTGGCGAAAGGCCTACCTTTATTCTAGACCAGTCATTCTCAACCAGGACTCCATGGAACCCAATAGTTCCTTCAGAGGTTTCTAGAGGTTCCTTAAGCTTTGACTGATTGGCTTACCATTTTATGGTGCCCTCATAGTTACGGGGTCAACACCACTTGGCGAAAGCCCTACCTTTATTCTAGACCAGTCATTCTCAACCAGGACTTCATGGAACCCAATAGTTCCTTCAGAGGTTTTTTTTTGTTTTTTTTCAGGGTGGAACTCCACTTTAAGCTTTTACTGATTGGCTTACCATTTGATGGTGCCCTCATAGTTACGGGGTCAACACCACTTGGCATAGCCAGTCGCATGACATCAGTTATCTTTTCAGCTGTCTGTAGTGTGTTTTTCTGACCTCCACTGTAAGGTGGGGCATTCTTTTCACTCGAAAACCAATATAAGGGCCATTTATTCCACTGATTTCCAAAGAAATTGACCTTTTATGACCTGTCACATGATAGCAGACCACTGGCCAGGCAATTCCCATGCATAGCAGTCCACATAACTCAGAGACAGAGATTCTGGTGTCACGATTGACCTAATATTGCAACATGGATGTCCATGCATGATGTGGAGAGGGGTGGTGGGGAGAAGAGGGATGAGCACTAAAAGGAATATGCAAATGGCTGTGGACTAAGAGGGTAGCAAAAGGCCTACCTTTATTCTAGATCTGCCATTCTCAAAAAGGGTTCCTTTAGAGATTTCTGGAGGTTGAGCTGTGACTGATTGACCTCCTATTTGATGGTGCCCTCATAGTTACAAGGCCAACACTACTTGGCATAGCCAGTTGTATGACACCAAAGATCTTTTTATCTTACCTGTCTGTAAGGGTAGTATTATGACCTCCACTGTAAGGTGGAGCATTCATTCCACTGGAAAACCAATATAAGGGTCTACCTTTATTCTAGACCAGCCATTCTCAACCAGGGTTTCAGAGATTTCGATGGGTTCCTTGAGCTGTGACTGATAGACCTCCTATTTGATGGTGCCTGCATAGTTACGAGGCCAGCACCACTTGGCATAGCCAGTTGTATGACACCAATGATCTTTTTACCTTACCTGTCTGTAAGGGTGGTATTCCGGCCTCCACTGTAAAGTGGCACATTCATTCCACTGGAAACCCAATATAAGGGCTTACCTTTATTCTATAAAAGTCATTCTCAACCAGGGTTCCATAGCTTGCTAGGGGTTCCTTGAGCTGTGACTCATTGATCTCTCATTTGATGGTGCCTGAATAGTTTCCAGGGGCCAACACCACATGGCATAGCCATAGCCAGTTGCATGACACCAGTTAGGTTTTTAGCTGTCTGTAAATGTCAGGTACGTACTTACCGAGACCGAGATGCTGAGGGCGGTGCACCTTTGCCACCTGGAGTTGAGACAGGGGGGAAGGCGCAAGGAGGCTCCGGTACCAGCGAGGTGGCTGAACTTGATAGCAGGTGCTGGACGGAAGACTGGGCCGGTGGTACTTTACTGGAGGCAGGCTGTAGGTCAGGCAGCAGGAGAGCTTCAGGTACACAGAGCAAGTTTCAAGGGGGCAAAGACTGGAAGCGGGTCCGGGGTGCAAGCCGAGGGTCAAGGGCAGGAGAAGGAAGAAAGTCCAGAGACACAGGCCAGAGGTCAGGGGTTGGAGACAACAGCAAATCCAGGGACGTAAGCCAGAGGTCAGGTTCAGGAGAGAGAGCAGAGTCGTGCGGAAGTCCGGGTCAAACAAGGCAGGTATAGCGACAGAAAGTTCAGGCAGGAGCTGACGACAAACCAGCAACCTGTCATGGGGGGATGCACGCCCGTGCGTGTGCCCGTGCCTGCGCCGTGCCACCGGACTGTGCATGCGCCGTTCGCGCACGGGCATGCGTCGGAGCGCTGTTCCACCGCGCATGTGCGCCATTCGGTGGCTGGCAAGGCTGGCTCCCTGACAGTAAAGGTGGTATTCTGACCTCCATTGTAAGGTGGAGCATTTTTCCCAGTGGAAAACCAATATAAGGGTATTTGTTTTCCACTGACTGCCAAAGAAATGGCCCTTCCATGACTTTAAAATAATTTAAAGGGCTCCTCTGAAGTGAAGAGATTGGGAAAGACTGTCCTAGACTGCTGTAGGCAGTACATTGACTATGTGAGTACATTCATACAAAAAGGAAGAGTATTAATGATTTTTGGCTATCATAGTATTTTTTGGGGCGGGGGGGGGGGTCCACTTTAAAAAAATGTTGTAAGGCATGTGACTGTAAAGTTCTTCAAACCTTGAGAAAGAGTTGTAAACTGTCCGGTTGGGGAAGCACACCACCGAAATCTTTTTAATGTCCTTGAGTGGCTATCACAACGGCTCACTTCCAATCATCAATCACCGAAGACCTGTTTACTTAACATGCGCCATTTTCCTAGTAAAATATCAAACAATAGAGTTTTCAAGTGGAGCGATAATAAATGGCCCCCCTCCTGGCCTCCAAAAAGAAAAAAATGAATATAAAATGTTGTACACGTCTAATGATTACAAACTACGACACGAGGCAAAGCTCGTGTCACGGTAAAACACTGCTGGAATGCCTACAAGATACATTTCATCTCCATATAGTAAAGCCTGGGAGTGTTTATAAGAACTCGGGGTGGATGTATACTTCACCATGGCCAAGAAGGGCATAAAACTCCCAGCGCACTATGTGTAGTCTGCGAATGACATCATCTCCCGGCATTCCCAGGAACCAACACGAACAACCATCTCCATGTTGCTAAAAGATGGATTCCAAAAAACAAATAAATTGTAGTGTTTTTCTTCCCTAAGAGCCCTGTTCTCTATTTATTATAGAGTTTGGCCTTTAATCGTTTTGAAGTGCTCAATGTTCTTTAAATAAACAGCGGAGAGGGTTCAATCTAAGAAGACATGAAAGAATTCAAAGATTTGGGTACCAGGCAGAAACACATGTCAGTAATTTGGCTGCCTTGTGTGTTTTGGCTTGAAGAAAGCATTTCAACGTAAACGGGGAAAGGAAAAATTTATCCCGCTAGTGGAGGGGGTTACAAAGCAAATTGGTTTCAGCTGATAATCATCTCTTAACCTGATCGCTGCCAGAAAAAAAGACGACAAAGAGCTGTGGCATCGGATTTTGCCACGGGAAGAAGGGTTGGAGTGGACCTCAACTCAAAAAGTGAAGGAAACATTGAGAAATGTTAATAGTGTCTGATCAATATCTGGGAAAATTTAACTTTTGACATGAATTCCACTTGAAAGTAGTGTTCCTAGGTATTCCATGAGCCTTATAGCTGTAGTGTGAGATCATCCAAGGTCTTTGACTGTTAATCTCAACAGATTTGGAGTAAGATTTGGTGATATCACTCCTGTGCTGATCACTGTTCTCCTTGCTGGAATGGAAGTTGAACCTGAGGATCCTTCAGTGCAAGGATCTCCCTGCTTCTTATATTCTGTGGATCTGTGCTCCTGCACGTCTACTGTTGCCTCTCGATTATTCCCCGATAGTCATCAGGCAGAAGAGTTGTGGTGGACCTGAACTCAAAAAGTGAAGGAAACATTGAGAAATGTTAATAGTGTCTGATCAATATCTGGAAAATTTTAACTTTTGTGATGAATTCCACTTGAAAGTAGTGTTCCTAGGTATTCCATGAGCCTTATAGCTGAAGTGTGAGATCATCCAAGGTCTTTGACTGTTAATCTCAACAGATTTGGAGTAAGATTTGGTGATATCACTCCTGTGCTGATCACTGTTCTCCTTGCTGGAATGGAAGTTGAACCTGAGCATCCTTCAGTGCAAGGATCTCCCTGCTTCTTATATTCTGTGGATCTGTGCTCCTGCACGTCTTGCCTCTCGATTATTCCCCGATAGTCATTAGGCAGAAGACTTGTGGTGGACCTGAACTCAAAAGGTGAAGGAAACACCTAGAAATGTTAATAGTGTCTGAGCAATATCTGGAAAAAAAATCACTTTTGTCATGAATTCCACTTGAAAGTAGTGTTCCTAGGCATTCCTTGAGCCTTATAGCTGCAGTTTGAGACCATCCAAGGCCTTTGACTGTTAGTCTCACCAGATTTTAAATAAGATTTGGTGATATCACTCCTGTGCTGATCACTGTTCTCCTTGCTGGAATGGAAGTTGCACCTGAGCATCCTTCAGTGCAAGGATATCCCTGCTTCTTATATTCTGTGTATCTGTGCTTCTGCACGTCTACTGTTGCCTCTCGATTATTCCTCGATAGTCATCATATCAGGGAAAGAAAACGTTTTTCCTGCTAATGGAAGGGGTTTCAAAGCAAATTGTTTTCAGC
Source organism: Rana temporaria (assembly GCF_905171775.1). Classification (NCBI taxonomy): domain Eukaryota; kingdom Metazoa; phylum Chordata; class Amphibia; order Anura; family Ranidae; genus Rana; species Rana temporaria. Next base: position 10,496,914 of record NC_053497.1, read on the forward strand.
TGATAACCTGATCGATGCCAGAAAAAGACGCCAAAGAGCTGTGGTATTGGATTTTGGCATGGGCAGAAGGATTGGAGTGGATCTGAACTCAAAAACTGAAGGAAACATCTAGAAATGTTAATAGAGCCTGAGCAATACCTGGAAAAATTTAACTTTGTCATGAATTCAATTTGAAAGTAGTGTTCCTAGGCATTCCTATGCCGTGTGCCTTAAAGCTGCAGTGTGAGATCATCCAAGGTCTTTGACTGTTAATCTCACCAGATTTGGAGTAATATTTGCTGATATCACTCCTGTGCTGATCACTGTTCTCCTTGCTGGAATGGACGTTGCACCTGAGGATCCTTCAGTGCAAGGATCTCCCTTTTTCTTATATTCTGTGGATCTGTGCTTCTGCACGTCTACTATTGCCTCTCGATTATTCCCTGATAGTCATCAGACAGAAGGATTGGGGTGGACCTGAACTCAAATAGTGAAGAAAACATCTAGAAATGTTAATAGTGCCTGAGCAATACCTGGAAAAATGTAACTTTTGTCATGAATTCCATTTGAAAGTAGTGTTCCTAGGCATTCCTTGAGCCTTATAGCTGCAGCGTGAGATCAATCATCCAAGGTCTTTGACTGTTAATCTCACCATATTTGGAGTAAGATTTGCTGATATCACTCCTGTGCTGATCACTGTTCTCCTTGCTGGAATGGAAGTTGCACCTGAGGATCCTTCAGTACAAGGATCTCCCTGCTTCTTTATTTATTCTGTGGATCTGTGCTTCTGCACGTCTACTGTTGCCTCTCGATTATTCCCTGATAGTCATCAGATCAGGGATAGGAAACTTTTATCCTGCTAATGGAAGGGGTTACAAAGCAAATTGGTTTCATCACTTAACCAGATTGATGCCAGTAAAAGATGGCAAAGAGCTGTGGCATCAGATTTTGGCATGGGCAAAACTCAAAAAATGAAGAAAACATCTAGAAATGTTAATTGTGCCGGAGCAATACCTTGAAAATGCATTTTGTCATGAATTCTACCTGGAAGTAGTGTGCCTGGGCACTCCTGGGCCTTGAGCCTCATAGCTGTATATTTGCAGTGTGATATCATCCAAGGCCTCTGACTGTTAGTCTTATTAGATTTAGAGTGAGATTTGTTGATATCACAACTGTTTTCCTTGTGGGATTGAAAGTTGTATCTCAGGAATTTTAGTGCAAGGATCTCCCTGCTTCTACTTCATTTATTCTGTGGCTCTGTGCCTAGGCACCCATGGGGATTCGATTTTGCCACAGGCAGAAGGCATAGAGTGGGCCTTAACACAAAAAGTGAAGAAAACATCTAGAAATGTTAATAGTGCCTGATTAAAACCTGGAAAAATTCTACTTTTGTCATGAATTGCACTTGAAAGTAGTGTTCCTAGGCATTCCTATTCCCTGAGCCTTATAGCTGCAGTGTGAGGTCTTTCAAGGCCTTTGACTGTTAATCTCACCAGATTTGGAGTAAGATTTGCTGATATCACTCCTGTGCTGATCACTGTTCTCCTTGTTGGAACGGAAGTTGCACCTGAGGATCTTTCAGTGCAAGGATCTCCCTGCTGCTTCTTCATTTATTCTATGGATGTCTGCCTAGGCACCCATGGCCTTTAACTTCATTGCTGAATATCTGCAGTGTGAGATCATCTACGGCACTACTGCCTCTGATTGCTATTCTCACTAGATTTGTGGTGAGATTTGGTGATATCACAACTGTGCTGTTCACTGTTCTCCTTGCTGGAGAGGAAGCTGTACCTCAGGACCTTCAGTGCAAGGATCCTCCTGCTTCATCTCTTCTGATGATCTGTGCCTAGGCATCCACGTTCTTTATCCTTGTAGCTGAATATCTGCAGTCCAAGATCCTCTAAGACACTGCTGACTCTGACTGCTTATTCTCACCAGATTTGGAGTGTGATTTGGTGATATCACAACTGTGCTGCTCACTGTTCTCCTTGCTGGAATGAAAGTTGTATCTGAGGACCTTCAGTGCAAGCATCTCTCTGCTTCTGCTAAATTTATCCTGTGGATCTTTGCCTAGGCACCCCTGTTCTTTAACTTCATAGCTCAATATCTATAGCGTGAGAGCATCTAAGACACTGCTGACTCTGACTGCTATTCTCTCCATGTTTGGAGCGTGATTTGGTGATATCACAACTGCGCTGCTCACTGTTCTCCTTGCTGGAATGAAAGTTGTACCTGAGGACCTTCAGTGCAAGGATCTCTATGCTTCTACGTAATTTATCTGTGGATCTGTGCCTAGGCACCCCTGTTCTTTAACCTCAAAGCTCAAAAACTACAGCGTGAGATATTCTAAGACACTGCTGCCTCTGACTGCTATTCTCACTAGATTTGGAGTGTGATTTGTGATATCACAACTGCGCTGCTCATTGTTCTCTACGGCGGCGTAGTGTATCTCTCGCGGGGGAATTCAAATTGGGTGGGTAGGGGACGTGTTTCATTTAAATGAAGCGCGTCCCCGCGCCGAACAAACTGCGCATGCGCCGTCCGTAAAAACTCCCAGGGTGTATTGCTCCAAATGACGTCGCAAGGACGTCATTGTTTTCAACGTGAACGTAAATGGCGTCCAGCCCCATTCACGGACGACTTACGCGAACGACGTAAAATTTTTAAAATTAGACGCGGGAACGACGGCCATACTTAACATTGAGAACGCCACCATATAGCAGCTTTAATTATACGCAGGAAAAAGCCGAACGGAAACGACGTAAAAAAAATGCGACGGCCGGTCGTACGTTCGGGGATCGTCGGAAATAGCTAATTTGCATACTGGACGCGGATTACGACGTGAACGCCACCTAGCGGACGTTGAAAAATTGTATCTAAGATCCGAAGGCATACGAAGACGTACGCCTGTCGGATCTAACACAGATGCCGTCGTATCTTGTTTTGTGGATATCAAAACAAAGATACGACGCACAAAATTCGAAATTACGCGGCGTATCAAGAGATACGCCGGCGTAATTTCTTTGAGGATCTGCCCCACTGTATTTTTTTATTTTAAAAAAACTGTATTTTTTCTCAAAAAAAAATATTTTTTTAAAATAAAAGTGCGCTTGTAAGACCGCTGCGCAAATACCGTGTGACATAAAGTATTGCAACGACCGCCATTTTATTCTTTAGGGTGTTAGAATTTTTTTTTATAATGTTTGGGTGTTCTAATACATTTTCTAGCAAAAAAAAAAAAGTTTTTAACTTGTAAAACACCACATATAAAAAAAAGGCTCGGTCCTTAATTTTTATTGGACATTTTTTATAGCAGAAAGTAAAATATATATATATATATATATATTTGTATATATATATATATATATATATATATATATATATATATATATATATATATATATATTTTTTTTTTTTTTTTTTATTTATATTTTTAAATTGTCGTTTATTTTTTTTGCTTGTTTGTTTATAGCGCAAAAAATGTATTGGGGTGCGTTGGACATTTTTTTTGTCTTGGACAAATAAAGTTATTTAAAAAAAAAACAACGGTAATAGTTTACGGTACACAGTGTTTCAGCCAAACTAAATATCATTGAGTATCGGGTTTAAGATGACGGGGTCTGCTTTAATAATGGGTGGCTGTACATTGTACAGGAGGTCTGGGCTCTCTCCTTGCACCCTCTGATGTTCTGCGCTGGGATAAATGCTTTTAGCTAATAATAAACACAACGAGGAGAAAAAAAAAAGCGAAAATCTCAGATGGTTACATTTGTCAAGTTAATTAATTAGACCGCAAGAAACAAAAATAAAGATCTCTTTGTGAAATTCCTGGACAATTTGTATCAGTCTACAAGTTATTTGGTGATATAATACATTCTTGTAGGACAAAAACTACAAAGACAAGAAACAGGTACTTAACTGTAACATGAATAAAAAAAAAATATATAAAAAAAAAAAAATACTTTGTCTTGCATCCAGAAAATATATGTTTGGAAAATGTCAGGAGCCCCTGGGAAACGTCGCAAGCTGGCAACGCCAATTGTTATGGAAATAACCTTGGATATGTCTTCTGCTTAGCCGGTTTGTGAGCTCTTTTTTTTAACATATTATTGTTAAGCCTTAACAATAGCACATGTTGAATGATTATTATATAACACACACAGTATCGCACAAAACTAAGTACACCCCTCACATTTTTGTAAATATTTTGGGCTAGATTCAGGTAGGGCGACGTAAATTTGTGCGGGCGTAGCGTATGTTATTTACGGTACGCCGCCGCAATTTAGAGAGGCAAGTGCAGTATTCACAAAGCACTTGCTTCATAAGTTGCGGCGGCGTAGCATAAATCTGCTGGCGTAAGCGCGCCGAATTTAAATTGTCAAGAGGCGGGGGTGTTTTATGTAAATAAAACATGACCCTACGTAAATGAAGTTTCTCACGAACGGCGCATGCGCCGGCCGTGAATGTATCCCAGTGCGCATGCTCCTAATCACGTCGCAAATAGTCAATGCTTTCGATGTGAACGTAATTTACGCAAAGCCCTATTCGCGAACGACTTACGCAAACGACGCAAAATTCGACGCTGTCCCGACGTCCATACTTAACATTGGCTATGCCTCATATAGCAGGAGTAACATTACGCCGGAAAAAGCCTTACGCAAACGACGTAAAAAAATCCGCCGGGTGCGCGTACGTTTCTGAATCGGCGCATCCAGCTCATTTGCATATTCTACGCTGAAACCGACGGAAGCGCCACCTAGCAGCCAGCGTAAATATGCACCCTAAGATACGACGGCGTAGGAGACTTACGCCGCTCGTATCTTAGCCTAATTTAAGCGTATCTGGTTTCCAGAATACGCTTAAATTTACGACGGCGTTGATTCAGAGTTATGACGGCGTATCTACTGATACACCGACGTAACTCTCTATGAATCCAGACCTTTATTTTTTATTTTCTTGTGACAACACTGAAGAAATGACACTTTGCTACAATGTTGTGTAGTGAGTGTACAGATTGTATAACAGTGTAAATTTGCTGTCCCCTCAAAATAACTCAACACACAGCCATTAATGTCTAAACTGCTGGCAAAAAAATTCTAAATTGGGCCCAAAGTGTCAATATTTTGTGCGGCCACCATCATTTTCCACCACTGCCTTAACCCTCTTGGGCATGGAGGTCACCAGAGCTTCACAGGTTGCCACTGGAGTCCTCTTCCCCTCCTCCATGATGACATCACAGAGCTGGTGGATGTTGGAGACCTTGCACTCCTCCACCTTCCGTTTGAGGATGTCCCACAGATGATCAGTAGGATTTAGGTCTGGAGACATGCTTGGCCAGTCCATCACCTTTACCCTCAGCTTCTTTAGCAAGGCAGTGGTGGTCTTGGAGGTGTGTTTGGGGTCGTTATCATGTTGGAATACTGCCCTGCGGCCCAATCTCTGAAGGGAGGGGATCATGCTCTGCTTCAGTATGTCACAGTACATGTTGGCATTCATGGTTCCCTCAATGATCTGTAGCTCCCCAGTGCCGGCAGCACTCATGCAGCCCCAGACCATGACACTCCCACCACCATGCTTAACTGTAGACAAGACACACTTGTCTTTGTACTCTTAAGGTGTCTCCATTATGGTGATCACACATCAACAGATGATGAAGACTTTACTTAGGAGTCATAACATCAAAGACATTTGGGGCAACACAAGACCCTTTTATCAAGAGAGAGTATTCATGGACATGGATATTTCATGAATGGACATTTCAAAAGTAGAAATATTTGCCAGCACACCATGGAACGACATAAATAGCGTCCAAACAGATGTTTTCTTGCATGATCACAGCACAAAGAAAGTGCAATGTTTCGGAGCCACGTAGGGCTCCTTCGTCAGGCATGTGATGATCACATGCCTGACGAAGGGGCCCTACGTGGTTCCCGAAACATTGCACTTTACTGTACATTTCTACTGTAACGTGTACCAGTATCCAGCTGGTTGTTGCTACAAGCACCCAAACCCAAGAGCGGATCCAGGAAAGTGTGCGATGGGAATATGAAGTATGGACATTTCAAAAGGACTCTCACATGGGGGCTGAAGAGCATGCCTGGACTTCCTATCTCAAAGTCAATTGCCTCAATAACACTCCTGATCTCTATCTCTATAGCCTTCTAGGTTTCCCAGGGTGCTAGGAGCACAGGACCCAGTTTGCCCTAAACACAGGTTATGAGTTGCCATGGTACAGCCGGCTGCCAGCACCATAACAGCCAATGATGCTCTAGAGCCAGGATGCATGGTGTCATTTGTTGCTACGGTGATGGCATGCAACCTGCTCACATAATGCGATGCATCACTGATTTTTATGTAGGGCAGGCGGCATGCGGAGCCATCCCCAGCACTCCTCTACCTCCTGCTCTCTGGAGCCAAAAGGTCGGACTCTGATGTGCCCCAGCACTCAGGTAAAGATGGAAGTCCACCTTCTCCAGACCTCCTCTACCTCCTGCTCTCTGGAGCCAAAAGGTCGGACTCTGATGTGCCCCAGCACTCAGATAAAGATGGAAGTCCACTTTCTCCAGACCTCCTCTACCTCCTGCTCTCTGGAGCCAAAAGTTAGGACTCTGATGTGCCCCAGGACTCAGGAGAAGATGAAATTCCACCTCCTCCTGACCTCCTCCACCTCCTGGCCTCTGGAGCAAAAAGTTAGGGCTCTATAGTGCCCCAGCACTCAGGAGAACATGAAAGTCTGCCTCCTCCAGACCTCCTCTACCTACTGCCCTCTGGAGTTGAAAGGAAGGGCTCTAATGTGCCCCAGCACTCAGGAGAAGATGGAAGTCCGCCTCCTCCAGACCTCCTTTACCTCCTGCCCTCTGGAGCAAAAAGTCAGGGCTCTGATATGACCCAGCACTCAGGAGTAGATGGAAGTCCGCCTCCTCCAGACACCCTCTTCCTCCTGCCCTCTGAAGCCAAAAGGTAGGGCTCTAATGTGCCCCAGCACTCAGGAGAAGATGGAAGTCCACATCCTCCAGATATTCTCTACCTCCTGCCCTCTGGAGCCAAAAGGTAGGGCTCTAATATGCCCCAGGACTCAGGAGAAGATGGAAGTCCGCCTCCTCCAAAACTCCTTTACCTCCTGCCCTCTGGAGCCAAAAGGTAGGGCTCTAATGTGCCCCAGGACTCAGGAGAAGATGGAAGTCCGCCTCCTCCAGACCTTCTCTGCCTCCTGCCCTCTGGAGCAGAAAGTTAGGGCTCTGATGTGCCCCATAACTCAGGAGAAGATGGAAGTCCACCTCCTCCAGACCTTCGCTACCTCCTGCCCTCTGGAGCCAAAAAGTAGGGCTCTGTGATAGGGGGTTAAACTCAATAAAAATTATTGAAGCAGAAGGTAAAGATCTCAAGGTGTCTCCTTTATGGTGGTCACACATCAACAAGTGGTCAACAAATGATGAAGACTTTCCTTGGGAGTTATAACATCAAAGAGCTTTCGGGGGAAGCACAAGACCCCTTTATCAAGATGGAAGAGTCATCTATCTTCCGATATTGTACAGAAATATCATATTATGGAATAATAAAGGAACGATAGGTCATGTTGGCTTCTCTTTGATCTTTTTCTAATGTACTTAGTACAATTGCGGGGAATTATTCTTCCATAAAGAATTCCATGCCCTTATCTTCACACCATAGTCCCCAGGAAATTGGCCGGTGTAGAATAAATGTTGAGATCTAGACGTTCGCTACGTTGTGGACGGTTTGGTCCCATATATATCATTCTAGGTTACCATAGTGAACAGCACAAAAGAATCCCCCTACCTCTCCTATGTAACCAGCAACAGATGCTGCGCTGACCCCAGAAACTTCCTGGAAACATGAATTTGTCAAAATATAAAGCAAAGATTAATGTGGGGAAAGATTCTCATAACCAGGCAAATCGCTGCCTATGACTCCAAACATTTGAGCCTGTCATAGGCAATTGCTGTGAAGGGTTTTAGTTAAAGGCTAAAGAAAAACAGGCCACACAGATCCAACGCTCCAGGCTGGCGGCACTGATCGTTATTAGGACCCTTCATGCTGCACCGTGGAGATTCACCGATGGATTGCCTAATGTCATTGTTATTAGTGTTCTAGCGTGGGGCAAATAAAACACAGCATGCAATAAATTACCTAAACACACATATCATATAGTAACGGTTTTATACGTACAGTATGCTACGGCTGTATATCTGCTTTCCAGGAAAACGATTTAGCCTATTGGCTAAATGGGGACACGCTACAAGATTATATCTGGCCAACAGGTGGCGTATCCTCGATGTGAGCCCACTGGGCTCACAGGTCTCACTAAAGGTGGGGACCCTGTTGTAAGGGGGACTGTGATGTAGACTTTGATGTAAGGAGGCACTTTGACTTTTATGTAAGGGGAGACTCTGATGAGAACTCAGATGTAAGAAGGCACTTGGATGAGACCTCTGATGTATGAGAGGGACTCTGATGGGGACCCTGATGCAGTGGTGTTGCTTGGGGGTGGCTACTGGGACTATAGCTCTGAATCTGGGGCCCATAGCCCAGAGTCTCTAGGGCAGGGGTCAGCAACCTGTGGCCCTCGAGCCACACCCGGCCCGCCACCACTGACTGCGGGTACCCGGCCCATGGACATTTTCTCTGCTGTCCTCTTCATACAGATCTTTATATCTGTATCTTTATATATATATATATATATATATATATATATATATACAGATATAAAGATCTGTGGTGGCGGGCCGGGTGCGGCCCGAGGGCCACGGGTTGCTGACCCCTGCCCTAGAGATTCTGGGCTATGGGCCCCAAATTCGGGGCTAAAGCCCCAGTAGCCACCCCCTAGCAATGCCACTGCATTAAAGTAAAGAAAGTCATACACTTGGGTGGGCATATGCATGTATATAATATATGTGTGTGTGTGTATATATATATATATATATATATATATATATATATACACACACACGTATATTATATACATGCATATGCCCACCCAAGCGTATGACTTTCTTTACTTTAATGCAGTGGCGTTGCTAGGGGGTGGCTACATGTGCGTGTTAAGGCAGGCGTCCCAATATTTTTGGCAATATAGTTTATATAGTAATAGTATAGAATGGAAAGGGGTTGGGACTTTATATGAGGCCTAGGACAGTTACGTCAAATTGCCTCCATCCCTGTTGGCGCAAAAGAAAGAGGTTGGGACTTCGAATGAAGCATGCAAATTGGGAAGCAAGGATGAGCCGTGTAGGTTTGAGAACGTTGAATTTATTAAATATTACACAATGAATTACATAGGACAAGTGGTTCATAGTTCATATTCCATCAAAGTTAATTGATTTATATATTAACACATAGGAAGAGTAAATATGGTAGGTAAAACAATAAGTAAATTGTATGTAGAACTGCATAGTTTGAGTAGAATTATAACATCTGAAGCTCGACGCGTTTCGTGACTATATTGCCACTCATCAGGAGCTGATGTATGTTGGATGTCTAAGAAAAGAGAGATATTATACCAAACAATGAGTCAGACTTGCGTAAAAAAGGAGGAGGGGGGGAGGGAATGTATTGAACCACCCCCCCCCCCATACTTACAGGTCAAGTGATGATAAAATGTAGCTGAGGACATCGTCCGGCACGGGAGCTGAGGCGGCACACCATGCGGCGAAGCATGATATCGTGGAAGCATGGGTGTAAATTAATAAATAACCCTCACCATATGAAAAACGATGATGTCAGAGCATAACTATTGTCACCTATACCATCTGTGAATAAATGCGAATGACGATGTGTTCGTATTGTTTGTTGGATTAATAAAGGGTGCTGAACATTGTGTTAACACATTGAGGTGCTGAATAAATTAGATATACAGTTGAACCTCTGATTACGAGCATGATCCGTTCCAGGAGAATGCTCGTAATCCACAGTACTCGCATATCAAAGCGAGTTTTCAAGTCAATGGAAACGAAAATAATTTTTTCCGCATTGACTTCAATGGGATGCAATACCGAATGCGGCCAGAGGTGGGGGGTGGCACCAGAGAGCAGCCAAAAACGGCCGAAATTAGATACTGCCAAATGAGGTGCTGCAGGTGTTCGGCTTTTCTCGGCAACTGCGCCCCGTACACCAGGCCAAATGAGGTACTGCAGGCCTATTTTTGGCTCTGCTCAGCTCCTGCTCCCCCGTACCTCAGGCCAAATGAGGTACTGTAGGCCTATTTAGCTTGAATTCTGCTTGTCTTGCGAGTCAACACTAGCAAACAAATCAAAACGCTCTTAAACCAAGTTACTCTTAAACCGAGGTTCCACTGTAGTATTAGTATTAAATATAAAAAAAACTCAATTAGTCTAAAAAAATAAAAATAAATACTCAACATTTATTTGGGTACTGTGTTGCATGATAGAGTAATTGTTGGTCAAAATATCACAGCAATGGCCTGATAATGAAGGGGTATTATAGTCTGGAACTGAAGGGGTTAATTAATCACTTAACCACTTGGCGCCCAGGGTACGTCATATAACGTCCTGGGCTTTGTGAGGGGGGGGGATATCTGAATGATGGGTGCAGCTACAGGCATCATTCAGATATTGACGGTTTGAGCCGGCGATTCTCTACACCATGGGTCTTCAAACTACGGCCCTCCAGTTGTTCAGGAACTACAATTCCCATCATGCCTAGTCATGACTGTGAATGTCAGTGTGTTACAATGCCTCATGGGATGTGTAGTTCTGCAACAGCTGGAGGGCCGTAGTTTGAGGATCCCTGCTCTACACCATAAAAACGATCATGGCGGCTGTTCTGCCGCTTGATCGTTCTTACGGGCAGCGGGAGAGGACATTCCCCCCCCCTCTTGCCACCCTCTGGTGCTGCGATTGGTGAGTCGGAGACGGGTTCTGCCAGCCTCTATGAGTCTCTATGATTGTCGGAGGCCAGGCGCTATGTATTTTTTGCGCTATAAACAAAAATAGAGCGACAATTTTGAAAAAAATTCAATATTTTTTCCTTTTTGCTATAATAAATATCCCCCAAAAAGATATAAAAAAACGTTTGTTTTCCTCAGTTTAGGCCGATACGTATTCTTCTACCTATTTTTGTTAAAAAAATAGAAATAATCGTTTATCGATTGGTTTGCGCAAAATTTGTAGTGTTTACAAAATAGGGGATAGTTTTCTTGCATTTTTATTAATATTTTTTTTTTACTACTAATGGCGGCGATCAGCGATTTTTTTCATGACTGCGACATTATGGCGGACACATCTGACAATTTTGACAAATTTTTGGGACAATTGCCATTTTCACAGCAAAAAATGCTATGAAAATGCACTGATCACTGTGAAAATGACAATTGCAGTTTGGGAGTTAACCACTAGGGGGCGCAGAAGGGGTTAAGTGTGACCTCATATGCGTTTCTAACTGTAGGCGGGCGGGGCTGGACGTGTGACATCATTGATCGTGCTTCCCTATATCAGGGAACAGACGATCAATGACGGCGCCACAGTGAAGAACGGGGAAGCTGTGTTTACACTCACCTCTCCCCGTTCTTCAGATCCGGGGACCAATCGCGGGACTACAGCGGCGATCGGGTCCCGCGGCCACGGAGCTTCGGACCGGGTGGCGGGCGCGCGCCCACGACCCACGGCTAGGCACTTAAAGAGGACGTACAGGTACGAGCTTGTGCCCAGCCGTGCCATTGTGCCGACATATATGTGCAGGAGTCGGTCCTTAAAGCGGGGTTTCACCCTATAAACAAAAAAAAAAAACATTTTTTTCTTCTAGCATAAAATTAGGCATAGTAGCGCGAGCTACAGTATGCCTGTCTTGATTTTTTTAGCGCGGTACTCACAGTGCAATCCTACATTGAAGATTCCGACTCCCCGCGGGGAATGGGTGTTCCTATCCAGACGGAGGATGATTGACGGCCGGCTCTGGCACGTCACGCTTCTCCGGAAATAGCCGAAATAGGCTTGGCTCTTCACGGCGCCTGCGCATAGTCTGTGCGCAGGCGCCGTATATCGCCGTGAAGAGCCGAGACCTACTCCGGCTGTCTTCGGGGAGCGTGACGTGCCAGAGCCGGCCGTCAATCCTCCTCCGTCTGGATAGGAACGCTCATTCCCCGCGGGGAGTCGGAATCTTCTATACAGGATTGCACTGTGAGTACCGCGCTAAAAAAATCAAGACAGGCATACTGTAGCTCGCGCTACTATGCCTTAATTTATGCTAAAATGTTGCTATGGAGGGTGAACCACCGCTTTAAGTGATTAAAAAAAACATTTTTTTCTTGAAACTTCCCTCATAAATTGGGGTGCGTGTTATACGCCGATAAATACGGTATATAGCGTCTGGGGGTTCTATGTAATTTTCCAGCAAATTTTTTTTTTGACATGGAGGAGCGAAGTGTCAGAATTGGCCCGGGCCTGAAGTGGTTAATGAAGATTTTTTGCATTATAAAATTATTGATTTATTTTTTGCCAATGTGGTCGTTTGCCTTTAATTTTTAATATTTTTTTATTTTTTTTTGCACATTTACAAAAGTGGGATCTGGGAAATGCGTCCTTTTCTCTTCTCCGTTATATTTTATTCTATGAGTAAAAAGCATATCATGATAGGTCATACGCCAAGGCGCTGGTGATTGAAGAATGGTTTTTATGCCGACTTAGGTTATCATTACAACAAATTAAGGGTCTCTTAACGCTATTATTTTCCATTGGATCGGTCTAACGTCTATTGTCCCGCATTGCTTTACATTCGCTCAAATTATTGGCTATGTATGGCTACGTTGTGTCTGTTTGTAACGCTGATTTGCCGTCTGCCCGCTGCCCTGTGATTATAATGGGTCTGAGAATTGGTAGAGACATATGATTACAGGTATTGCTTTATTTCACAGAAATCTACCTCCAAACCACCCATTATTAAATAAGATGGAAATCAATAATGCCAGGAAAATCAGCAATGGCCCATAATACAAGTCCTTTTCAGGACGTAAATAAGGGGGGGGATAAGGGGGTCCATTATATGGTACAGAAACAAGTAAGTGTATGATAGTAGGAACCTTTCCTTGCAGCATTTTTTTATTTAAATTAAATATGTTTTATTCACTTACATCATGCCTTTAAACTTCCTTGAAAATGTAACTACTCTAGGAAGAGTATATTTCCTAGCACAGCCCCCCCTCCCTCCTCGCAACCTTAGCGTGTTTTTTTTTTATTTTACTTTTAAACCGGGACAATTTTTAAGATTTAAAAATTTGATTTTTGATTTTAAAGGTGGAGTTCCTCTTTAAAAAAAACTGAGGGGCAGATTCACGTACAGCCGCGTAAAATTGTGCGGGCGTAACGTATCTTATTTACGTTACGCCTCCGCAACTTACACGGGCAAGTGCTGTATTCTCAAAGCACTTGCTCCGTAAGTTGCGGCGGCGTAGCGTAAATCGGCCGGCGTAAGCCCGCCTAATTCAAATTTGGATCAGGGGGGCGTGTTTTATGTTAAACTACTGTGACCCGACGTGATTGACGTTTTTTGCGGAACGGCGCATGCGCCGTCTGTGGAATTTCCCAGTGTGCATTGCTCCAAAGGACGTCATTGGTTTCGACATGAACGTAAATGACGTCCAGCCCCATTCACGGACGACTTACGCAAACGACGTAAAAATTTAAAATTTTGTCGCGGGAACGACGGCCATACTTAACATTGGCTGCGCCTCATATAGCAGGGGCAACTTTACGCTGGGAAAAGCCTAACGTAAACGTCGTATCTGTACTGCGTCGGCCGCACGTACGTTCGGGAATTCGCGTATCTAGCTAATTTGCATACTTAACGCGGAATTCGACAGAAGCGCCACCTCGCGGTCAAAAAATAAATGCAGTTAAGATCCGACGGCGTAAGAGACTTACGCCTGTCGGATCTAATGGATATCTATGCGTAACTGATTCTATGAATCAGGCGCATAGATACGACGGCTCGGATTAAGACTTACGACGGCGTACATGGCGCTGCGCCGTCGTAAGTCCTCTGAGAATCCGGGCCTGAGGGTTTAAATTCAAGTAATAAATAATTCATAAAGATACAAAAAAAAAATGACAAAATTCAATCTACAGATGGGCATCAAAGATAGATATTTGCCATAAGGTAGTTGAAGATCATTCAGAAAGATACAATAAAGATACAAAAAAATATATAAAATAAAACACAAAATTCAGTCTATCTGCCAATATAGATTGGATTTTGTATTCTATTTTTTATTTTATTTAATTTTTTTATGCTTATTGTATCTTTTGGAATTAACTTTAATTATCTAGCAAATAAATGAGCATTAACCACTTAAGACCCGGACCTTTAGGCAGCTAAAGGACCCGGACAGTTTTTGCTTTTCGGCACTGCTTCGCTTTGACTGACAATTGCGCGGTCGTGCGACGTGGCTCCCAAACAAAATTGGCCTCCTTTTTTTCCCACAAATAGAGCTTTCTTGTGGTGGTATTTGATCACCTCTGCGGTTTTTATTTTTTGCGCTATAAACAAAAATAGAGCGACGAATTTTGAAAAAAAAATGCAATATTTTTTACTTTTTGCTATAATAAATATCCCCCAAAAATATATAAAACATTTTTTTTCCTCAGTTTAGGCCGATACGTATTCTTCTACCTATTTTTGGTTATAAAAAAATCGCAATAAGCGTTTATTGATTGGTTTGCGCAAAATGTATAGCGTTTACAAAAAAGGGGATAGTTTTATTGCATTTTTATTAATTATTTTTTTTTACTACTAATGTCGGCGATCAGCGTTTTTTTTTCGTGACTGCGACATTATGGCGGGCACTTCGGACAATTTTGACACATTTTTGGGACCATTGTCATTTTTACAGCGAAAAGTGCTATAAAAATGCATTGTTTACTGTGAAAATGATAATTGCAGTTTGGAAGTTAACCACAAGGGGGCGCTGAGGGGGTTAAGTGTGACCTCATTTGTGTTTCTAACTGTAGGGGGTTGTGGCTGTAGGTGTGACGTCATTGATTGTGTTTCCCTATAAAAGGGAACACGCGATCAATGACGGCGCCACAGTGAAGAATGGGGAAGCTGTGTTTACACATAGCTCTCCCCGTTCTTCAGCTCCAGGGACCGATCGTGGGACTCCAGCGGTGATCGGGTCCGCGGGTCAAACGGTCACGGAGCTTCGGACCGGGTCGCGGGCGCTTGCTGCAGGCGCGCGCTCGTGACCCACGGCTGGGCACTTAAAGAGGACGTACAGGTACGTGCTTGTACCCAGCCGTGCCATTCTGCCGACGTATATCTGCAGGAGGCGGTCCTTAAGTGGTAAACAGGGACAATTTTTAAGATTTAAAAATTAGATTTTTGATTTTAAAGGTGGAGTTCCTCTTTAAAAAAAGCTGAGGGTTTAAATTCAAGAAATAAATAATTCATAAAGATACAAAAAAATTAAAAAAATTAAAATGACAAAATTCAATCTACAGATGGGCATCAAAGATACATATTTGCCATAAGGTAGTTGAAGATTATTCAGAAAGATACAATAAAGATACAAAAAATATATATATAAAAGAAAACACAAAATTCAGTCTATCTGCCAATATATAGATTGGATTTTGTATTCTATTTTTTATTTTATTTCAATTTTTTTATGTTTATTGTATCTTTTGGAATTATCTTTAATTATCTAGCAAATAGATGGGCATTAAAGATATATATTTGCCATAAGATAATTGAAGACCCCGGGGGCTAGATTCACATAGATTAGCGGATCTTTAGATCCGCGTAATCTATGTGATTTACGATCCGCCGGTGCAATTTTGCGAGGCTAGTGCAAGATTCACAAATCACTTACCTCCAAACTTGCGTCGGCGGATCGTAACTCCCCCGGCGGAATTCAAATTCCGCGGCCAGGGGGAGTGTACAATTTAAATCAGGCGCGTTCCCACGCCGATTTAACTGCGCATGCGCCGCCGGCGAAATTTCCCAGTGCGCATGCTCCAAATGACGTCGCTAGGACGTCATTGTTTTCGGCGGCAACGTAAATTCCGGCCATCCGTATTCCAGACCGACTTACGCAAACGACGTAAAAATTTGAAACTCGGCGCGGGAACGACAGCCATACTTAACATTAGCTACCCCTCATATAGCAGGGGTAACTATCCGCCGGAAAAAGCCGAACGCAAACGACGTAAAAAAAAAGCGACGGGCGGGCGTTTGTTTCTGAATCGGCGGAAATCGGAATTTGCATATTCCTCGCGTAAAAAACCGAAGCGACACCTAGCGGCCGGCGGGATATTGCAGCCTAAGATCCGACGGTGTAAGTCACTTACACCAGTCGGATCTAAGGGAGATCTATGCGTAACTGATTCTTATGAATCAGTCGCATAGATCCGACCGTCGGATCTCAGAGATACGACGGCGGATCAGGAGATACGCCGTCGTATCTCTTGATGAATCTGGCCCCATGACTCCAATGTCTTTCTTCTTGTCACTCTTCCATAAAGGGCAGATTTGTGGAGAGACCACTAATAGTTGTCCTGTGGACAGATTCTCCCCCCTGAGCTGTAGATCTCTGCAGCTCCTCCAGAGTTACCATGGGCCTCTTGGCTGCTTCTCTGATGAATGCTCTCCTTGCCCGGCCTGGTCAGTTTAGGTGGACGGCCATGTCTTGGTAGGTTGGCAGTTGTGCCATACTCTTTCCATTTTCCGATGATGGATTGAACAGAAGCTCCGTGAGATGTTCAAAGCTTAGGAGATTTTTTTTTTATAACCCAACCCTGCTTTATACTTCTCCACAACTTTATCCCTGACCGGTCTGGTGTGTTCCTTGGCCTTCATGATGCTGTTTGTTCACTAAGGTTCTATAGCAAACCTCTAAGGGCTTCACAGAACAGCTGATTAAATTACACAGAGGTGGACTCTATACAGGGGTGGTGCTTCCATTAAGGGCACACGGGCACCGCCCCCTCTCTCCAGCCAGCCCCTATTTGTCAAATGGATAGATTCATGCATTGTATGAATCTATCTATGGCCGCTGTAGCCACCCCCTATTCAGGCATCTGGCCCCTTTTTGGATGCCAGGCTCCTGAATTACAGCAGCGGGGGTGTATTTTTGAAGCACCTGATTAGAGCCATAGGCTCCAATAGGCTTCAAAAAATGTGTACTTTTGGTGCAAAGCATTGCGCCACCCAAGTGTGTAAGCAATATTTGCTTTTGTAACACTAAACAACCTCTCCACCAATCAGGGAGTGTGGGTCTAATACCCGTCACCTGATTGGCTGAAGGCACAGACATCCCTATTGGATGCCTAGAGGAATGGAGGAGGAGATGCACGAGAACCATGTAGGATGCAGAAGCTGTCGCCTGCCTGTCCCACAGCTCCCTGCCGTCACCCGCTGCCTAACCCGCCACCAGGATGGGGTAAGTGCTGGCCAGACGGCAGGCGAGTGGGGGTGGGGTCACAGTGGCTGCCTATGATGGCCACAGAAGCTGCATATGGTGGGCAATGAAGATTCATATGGTGGGCACAGAAGCTGCATATGGTGGGCAATGAAGCTTCATATGATGGGCACAGAGGCTTCATATGATGGGCACAGACTGCATATGTTGGGAACAGAGGCTGCATATGATGAGCACAGAGGCTGCCTATAATGGGAACAATGGCTGCATATGATGGGCACAGAGGCTGTATATGGTGGGCACAGAGGCTGCATATGATGGGCAAAAAAGCTGCATATGGTGGGCACAGAAGCTGCAAATGATGGGCACAGTGGCTGCATTTTATGGGCAGTGTGGCTGCATTTTATGGGCACAGAAGCTGCATATGATGGGCACAGAGGCTGCATATGGTGGGCACAGAGGCTGCATATGATGGGAACAGTGGCTGCATTTTATGGGCAGTGTGGCTGCATTTGATGGGCACAGAGGCTGCATATGAGGGGCACAGTGGCTGCATTTTATGGGCAGTGTGGCTGCATTTGATGGGCACAGAGGCTGCATATGAGGGGCACAGTGGCTGCATTTTATGGACACAGTGGCTGCATTTTATGGGCACAGAAGCTTCATATGGTGGGCACAGAGGCTGCATATGGTGGGCACAGAAGCTGCATATGGTGGGCACAGAGGCTGCAAATGATGGGCACAGAGGCTGCCTTTTATGGGCATAGTGGCTTCTATTTTATGGCAAATATCTATAGTTGATTCCCATCTATTTGCCATAAGATAATTAAAGATGATTCAGAAAGATACAATAAAGATAAAAAAAATATATTGGCAGATAGATTGAATTTGGAGTTTTTTTGTTGTTGTTTTTTTCGTATCTTTATTGTATATTTCTGAATGATCTTCAACTATCTTATGGCCAATACCTATCATTGATGCCCATCTATTTGCCATAAAATAAATAAAGAGTATTTAAAAAGATGCAATAAAGGTACAAAATATATATATATATATATATATATATATATATATATATATATATATATATATATATATATATATATATATATATATATATATATATACAGTGAGGAAAATAAGTATTTGAACACCCTGCTATTTTGCAAGTTCTCCCACTTGGAAATCATGGAGGGGTCTGAAATTGTCATCGTAGGTGCATGTCCACTGTGAGAGACATAATAAAAATAAAAAAAATCCAGAAATCACAATGTATGATTTTTTTAACTATTTATTTGTATGATACAGCTGCAAATAAGTATTTGAGCACCTGAGAAAATCAATGTTAATATTTGGTACAGTAGCCTTTGTTTGCAATTACAGAGGTCAAACGTTTCTTGTAGTTTTTCACCAGCTTTGCACACACTGGAGGAGGGATTTTGGCCCACTCCTCCACACAGATCTTCTCTAGATCAGTCAGGTTTCTGGGCTGTCGCTGAGAAACACGGAGTTTGAGCTCCCTCCAAAGATTCTCTATTGGGTTTAGGTCTGGAGACTGGCTAGGCCACGCCAGAACCTTGATATGCTTCTTACAGAGCCACTCCTTGGTTATCCTGGCTGTGTGCTTCGGGTCATTGTCATGTTGGAAGACCCAGCCTCGACCCATCTTCAAAGCTCTAACTGAGGGAAGGAGGTTGTTGCCCAAAATCTCGCAATACATGGCCCCGGTCATCCTCTCCTTAATACAGTGCAGTTGCCCTGTCCCATGTGCAGAAAAACACCCCCAAAGCATAATGCTACCACCCCCATGCTTCACAGTAGGGATGGTGTTCTTGGGATGGTACTCATCATTCTTCTTCCTCCAAACACGGTTAGTGGAATTATGACCAAAAAGTTCTATTTTGGTCTCATCTGACCACATGACTTTCTCCCATGACTCCTCTGGATCATCCAAATGGTCATTGGCAAACTTAAGACGGGCCTTGACATGTGCTGGTTTAAGCAGGGGAACCTTCCGTGCCATGCATGATTTCAAACCATGACGTCTTAGTGTATTACCAACAGTAACCTTGGAAACGGTGGTCCCAGCTCTTTTCAGGTCATTGACCAGCTCCTCCCGTGTAGTCCTGGGCTGATTTCTCACCTTTCTTAGGATCATTGAGACCCCACGAGGTGAGATTTTGCATGGAGCCCCAGTCCGAGGGAGATTGACAGTCATGTTTAGCTTCTTCCATTTTCTAATGATTGCTTCAACAGTGGACCTTTTTTCACCAAGCTGCTTGGCAATTTCCCCGTAGCCCTTTCCAGCCTTGTGGAGGTGTACAATTTTGTCTCTAGTGTCTTTGGACAGCTCTTTGGTCTTGGCCATGTTAGTAGTTGGATTCTTACTGATTGTATGGGGTGGACAGGTGTCTTTATGCAGCTAATGACCTCAAACAGGTGCATCTAATTTAGGATAATAAATGGAGTGGAGGTGGACATTTTAAAGGCAGACTAACAGGTCTTTGAGGGTCAGAATTCTAGCTGATAGACAGGTGTTCAAATACTTATTTGCAGCTGTATCATACAAATAAATAGTTTAAAAAATCATACATTGTGATTTCTGGATTTTTTTTTTTGATTATGTCTCTCACAGTGGACATGCACCTACGATGACAATTTCAGACCCCTCCATGATTTCCAAGTGGGAGAACTTGCAAAATAGCAGGGTGTTCAAATACTTATTTTCATCACTGTATATATATAATACATTTAATTTAGATTGTCAGATAGATTGAATTTTGTATTTTATTTAAAAAAAAATTGTATCGTTTGTTGTATCTTTCTGAATTATTGTCAATTATATTATGACACATATCTATCTTTGATGCCCATCTATTTGGCACAAGATTATTAAAGATAATTCAGAAAGATACAAAAAAAAATCAAAACTAAAATACAACATTATGGGCCAGATTCTCAGAACAAGTACGCCGGCGTATCTACTGATACTCCGGCGTACTTTCAAATTTGCCGCGTCGTATCTTTAGTTTGAATCCTCAAACCAAGATACGACGGCTTCTGGCTTCGATACGACAGGCGTACGGCTTTGTACGCCTTCGGATCGTAGGTGCAATACTTCGGCGCCCGCTGGGTGGAGTTTGCGTCGTTTTCC
Organism: Rana temporaria; assembly: GCF_905171775.1. Lineage (NCBI taxonomy): Eukaryota > Metazoa > Chordata > Amphibia > Anura > Ranidae > Rana > Rana temporaria. The sequence goes on from NC_053497.1 coordinate 10,517,433, forward strand.
GCGTCAGGTATGCTAATTAGATTTTTCCTTCGTTTCACGAAGGTACGCGCGGCCGTCGCATTCTCTTACGTCGTCGCTAGTCGGCTTTTCCCGGCGTATAGTTAAAGCTGCTATTTTGTGGCGTATAGATAGACTTGCCATGTTAAAGTATGGCCGTCGTTCCCGCGTCAAATTTTTTTTTTTTTTTTTGCGTAAGTCGTCCGTGAATAGGAAAGGACGTAACTCACGTCGAAGTTCAAAAAATGACGTCGGTGCGACGTCATTTTGCGCAAAGCGCGGCGGGAAATGTCAAAACGGAGCATGCGCAGTACGTTCGGCGCGGGAACGCGTCTAATGTAAATGATCCACGCCCCCTACCCGGATCATTTGAATTAGGCGGGCTTGCGCCGGAGGAATTTACGCTACGCCGCCGCAACTTTACAGGCAAGTGCTTTGTGAATCAAGCACTTGCCCGTAAAACTTGCGGCGGCGTAACGTAAATGCGATACGTTACGCCACCGCAGATCTACCTGAATCTGGCCCTTAATCTATATTGGCAGATAGATTGAATTGTGTATTTTATTTTATATTTTTTTTGGATCTTTATTGTATCTTTCTGAATGATCTTCAACTATCTTATGACAAATATCTATATCTGATGCCCATCTATTTGCCATAAGATAATTAAAGATAATTCAGAAAGATACAATAAAGATACAAAAAAATCTCAACTAAAATACAAAATTCAATCTATATATATATTGGCAAATAGATTGAATTTTGTATTTTATTTTACATTTTTGTTATATCTTTCTGAATTATCTTCAATTATCTTATGACAAATATCTATATTTGATGCCTATCTATTTGCCATAAGCCAATTATATATACCGTATTTATCGGCATATACCGCTCACTTTTTTCCCCTCAAAATCAGGGGAAAATCGTGGGTGCGCGATATACGCTGATCCCCGCTGTCTCCGACATTGTCTGAGCCGAGCCGAGTGTACTGCGCACTCGGCTAGGCTCGGCCACGCTCGGCTCCGCCCAGCTCCACCCGCAGCCACGCGAGAGGAGACGAGAGGACCCGAGTGAAGCCGAGTGCGCAGAAAATCCGGCTCTGCACAGCACGCCAAATTCAAACACACAACGCTGCAACCCCGCAAGACTCGACGGACCCCGCCGCAGACGGACACCCACAAGGCTCGACGGACCCCGCCGCAGACAGACACCCACAAGGCTCAACGGACCCCGCGCAAGGCCGCAGACGGACGCCGGACAAGGCCGCCGATGGACGCCGGGCAAGACAGCAGACAGACACCGACAAGGCTGGACAGACCCAGCGCAAGGCCGCAGACGGACGCCGGACAAGGCCGCCGATGGACGCCGGGCAAGACATCCAAAATGTAAGTTTTTTCCCTGAACTTGCCTTCTCAGCTTGGGGTGCGCGCTATACGCCAGCGCGCGGTATATGCCGATAAATACGGTAATTCAGAAAGATACATTTAAAAAGATCAAAAATAAAATTCAATCTATCTGCTAATTGTTTCCTTTTAAAAATAAAACCACATGTACTGACTATCGTCTTATACAGGAGTACGGTGTCACTGAAAGGCTCCGTAGCACCAGCTGGGGTCGCGATAAGACGAGGAGGACGATCGTTATAAAGTGTCCTGCCACATGATGTGTTTTTTTTATCAGCGTTTTTCCTCATGTACCTCCCTTCCTGGGAAGGGTTCCTATGATTTCCCTCCAAGTGTACTGATGTGTAATCTACAGGAATAAGAGTATCCTGAGTGGGAATGGAGCTGTGAAGCGGGCGTCAGCGTCACGCTCTAGATTTATGAGCGACGAATGGTGATCACATCACAAGACTGGATGGAGATCAACATTCCTCAGGCCCGTAACATCCACTTATTCTTTCCAGTTCTCTCCAAGTCTTGTGGGAATTCAAGGAAGGGAAGTCATGGAATGAGGGAAATGCGCTATGGAGAGGTTTGTCGTAGCTGAACTCTGAGATTAAAGATGATGGTCTGTAAAGTGGGAGATGTTGGCTCATGACCCGTTAGTCCTATGACATAGGAGATATCAGCCAACATTTAGGTTCACAAAATTAAATCAAATCTTGAACTTCAGATGAGATCCAACTATTCCAGGTGACCCCTTCCATAGTACAGGGGGTGATGCCAACAGAGCCCCAGACAATGGTGAGTAGAGATGGGCTTGAGCTGGGTCTGAAACTCATGTTTGGCCGAGCCTGGAAGGAAGCTGCTGGGTTGAGAATGCCCTGAGATTTAGCTGATTGGGCCCGCAGTGACAACGTCCTTTGGGGTTCGGCTGAACATGGCAACAGACTGAACCCAGGATTAAAGATGTATCCTGGCCTAGGCCAACAAGGCCCAGGCCTAGGGTAGAACTTTGCAGGGGGGCAGCATGGAAAGAGTCCCCACCGGTTTGCGATACACTGTAAGTGTAGCGCCAGTCTTATGGGGCGGACTGGGCTGAGAGGCAAATTAGTCTACCGCCCCCATAAAGCTACCGCACTGCTTCCGGTATGCAGGCAGCCGGCATTCCGCAACTGTAGGGGGGGGGGGCGCTGCTTCTAATTTTGACTGACCTATCATCGTGGACCACAAACCTTCGGCCCCGTACACACCATAGAATCCATCCGCAGATAAATCCCAGCAAATGGGTTTCAGTGGATAGATCCTATGGTGTGTACACGCCAGCGGATCTGTTTCCGCGGATATTTCTCCCCTGGGATGGATTCCAGCAGATCGAATATTTGCTGACATGCAGAACATATCCATCTGCTGGAGTCCATCCCAACGGATGGATCCGCTGGTCTGTACAGACTCACCGAATCCATCCGTCCGAAGGGATCCCCCGCATGCGTCGTAATGATTCGACGCATGCGTGGAATTCCTTATATGACAGCGTCGCGCACGTCGCCGCGTCATAATCGCGGCGACGGCGCGACACGTCATCGCAAGAGGATTTCGGCGCGGATTTCAATGCGATGGTGTGTACACACCATCGCATGAAAATCCGCCGAAATCCACAAGAGGATTTATCCGCGGAAACGGTCCGCTGGACCGTATTCGCGGATAAATTCTATCGTGTGTATGGGGCCTAACTCACTGTGCTATATGTTTTCTGCTGAACCATTGGCATGGTTATATCCTCTTAGTCCTCTGCATAAAATTATCAGAAATGTGTGCTTAAAGTAGAACTATAGGCAACACTTTGTTTTTTTCATTTTGGATAGAGTAAGAGAGTTATAGCCCTTGTCAGTTTATTTTTTTTACCATCCCTGTCCCGTTGCAGAGATTTCCCTTCACTTCCTGCCCCATAGCCAAACAGGAAGTGAAAGGAAATCTATGCAAATTAAGGGAATTCATTGCCCCCCCGGGCCCTCAGAACTAGTGTCCCCACTCGAAAATTTTAGGCCGGGTTTTAACCACTTAAGGACCGGACCAATATGCTGTTAAATGACCCAAGGGGTTTTTACAATTCGGCACTGCGACGCTTCAACTGACAATTGCGCAGTCGTGCGATGTGACATCCCAAACAAAATTGGCGTCTTTTCCCCACAAATAGAGCTTTCTTTTGGTGGTATTTGATCACCTCTGCGGTTATTATTTTTTGCGCTATAAACAAAAATAGAGCAACAATTTTGAAAAAAATTCAATATTTTTTACTTTTAGCTATAATAAATATCCCCCAAAAACATATATAACATTTTTTTTCCTCAGTTTAGGCCGATACGTATTCTTCTACCTGTTTTTGGTAAAAAAAATCGCAATAAGCGTTTATCGATTGGTTTGTGCAAAATTTATAGCGTTTACAAAATAGGGGATAGTTTTATTTATTTATTTATTTTTTACTACTGATGGCGGCGATAAGCGATTTTTTTTCGTGACTGCGACATTATGGCGGACACTTCGGACAATTTTGACACATTTTTGGGACCATTGTCATTTTCACAGCAAAAAATGCATTGTTTACTGTGGAAATGACAGTTGCAGTTTGGGAGTTAACCACTAGGGGGCGCTGTAGGAGTTAGGGTTCACCTAGTGTGTGTTTACAACTGTAGGGGGGTGTGGCTGTAGGTCTGACATCATCGATCGAGTCTCCCTATAAAAGGGATCACACGATCAATGCAGCCGCCACAGTGAAGCACGGGAAAGCCGTGTTTACATACGGCTCTCCCCGTTCTTCAGCTCCGGGGAGCGATCGCGAGGGTGCGGCTAGAAACTAATAGCCGCGCCGTCGTCCTGGATCGCTCGGACAGCCACGGGAACCGCCGCATGTACGGGGGGGGGGGGGTCCCGATCGGACCCCCCGACCCACGTCTAGGCAGGGACGTACAGGTACGCCAATGTGCCTGTCCGTGCCATTCTGCCAAAGTAAATGTACATGCGGCGGTCCGGAAGTGGTTAAAAAGCTAGGGGTGTGGCCTTGACAGAAAGGGTGTGTCATATTTAAATTAGGGGGTGCACAAGTTTAGACAGGCCTAGGGCAGCACAAAACCTAAATACACCACTGCCCAGGATTAAAGATGCTGATCTGTAAACTGGGAGATGTTGGATCTCAGCCTTACTTAACATGCATCAACTCTTCAGTCCTATGATATTGGAGATATCTGCCAATGTGTAGCTTCACAAAATTAAAGAGGACCTTGAACTTCAGGTGAGGTCCACTTTTTCAAGGTGGCCCCTTCCATAGTACAGGGGGTGATGCCAACAGGGTCCCAGACAATGTTGAGTAGAGATGGGCTTGAGCTGGGTCTGAAACTCACATTTGGCCGAGCCTGGAAGGAAGCTGTCAGTGTGGGTGGATGGTTCACAAAATTAAAGCAGACTTTGAACTTCAGGTGAGGTCTAGTTATTCAAGGTGACCCCTTCCCCAATGCTGGGGGTGATGTCAACGTCTTGCCAACTAGATTGCAGGAAATGGTGAGTAGGGATGAGCTTGAGTTGAGTCTGAGTCTTTTTGTGATTCGGCACTGCGTCGCTTTAACTGACAATTGCGCGGTCGTGGGACGTGGCTCCCAAAAAAAATTGGCGTCCTTTTTTGCCCACAAATAGAGCTTTCTTTTGGTGGTATTTGATCACCTCTGAGGTTTTTATTTATTGCCCTATAAACAAAAATAGAGCGACAATTTTGAAAAAAAATGCAATATTTTTTTCTTATTGCTATAATAAATATCCCCCAAAAACATATAAAAAAAAAAATTTTTCCTCAGTTTAGGCCGATACGTATTCTTCTACCTATTTTCGGTAAAAAAAATCGCAATAAGCGTTTATCGGTTGGTTTGCGCAAAATGTATAGCGTTTACATAATAAGGGATAGTTTTATTGCATTTTTATTATTTTTTTTTTTTTTACTGCTAATGGCGGCGATCAGCGATTTTTTTTCGTGACTGCGACATTATGGCGGACACTTCGGACAATTTTGACACATTTTTGGGACACATGTCATTTTCACAGCAAAAAATGCATTAAAAATGCATTGTTTACTGTGAAAATGACAATTGCAGTTTGGGAGTTAACCACTAGGGGGTGCTGAAGGGGTTATGTGTGACCTCATATGTTTTTCTAACTGTAGGGGGGTGTGGCTGTAGGTGTGACATCATTGATTGTGATTCCCTATATAAGGGAACACACAATCAATGCGGGCGCCACAGTGAAGAACGGGGAAGGTGTGTTTACACACGGCTCTCCCCGTTCTTCAGCTCTGGGGACCGATCGCGGGACTCCAGCGGCGATCGGATCCGCGAGTCCCGTGGTCCCGACCCACGGCTGGGCACTAACAGAGGACGTACCTGTACGTGCATGTGCCCAGCCGTGCCATTCTGCCGACGTAAATGTGCAGGAGGTGGTCCTTAACCACTTCCGGACCGCCGCATGTACATTTACGTCAGCAGAATGGCACGTACAGGCACATTGGCGTACCTGTACGTCCCTGCCTAGACGTGGGTCGGGGGTCCGATCGGGACTCCCCCCCGGTACATGTGGCGGTTCCCGTGGCTTCAGGAGCGATCCGGGACGAGGGCGCGGCTATTCGTTTCTAGCCGCCCCCTCGCGATCGCTCCCCGGAGCTGAAGAACGGGGAGAGCCGTATGTAAACGCGGCTTCCCCGTGCTTCACTGTGGCGGCTGCATCGATCGAGTGATCCCTTTTATAGGGAGACTCGATCGATGACGTCAGACCTACAGCCACACCCCCCTACAGTTGTAAACACACACTAGGTGAACCCTAACTCCTACAGCGCCCCCTGTGGTTAACTCCCAAACTGCAACTGTCATTTTCACAATAAACAATGCAATTTAAATGCATTTTTTGCTATAAAAACTGACAATGGTCCCAAAAATGTGTCAAAATTGTCCGAAGTGTCCGCCATAATGTCGCAGTCACGAAAAAAATCGCTGATCGCCGCCATTAGTAGTAAAAAAAAAAATAATAAAACTATCCCCTATTTTGTAAACGCTATAAATTTTGCGCAAACCAATCGATAAACGCTTATTGCGATTTTTTTTTACCAAAAATATGTAGAAGAATACGTATCGGCCTAAACTGAGGAAAAAAAATGTTATATATATTTTTGGGGGAATATTTATTATAGCAAAAAGTAAAAAATATTGCATTTTTTTTTAAATTGCCGCTCTATTTTTGTTTCTAGCGCAAAAAATAAAAACCGCAGAGGTGATCAAATACCACCAAAAGAAAGCTCTATTTGTGGGGGAAAAAAGGACGCCAATTTTGTTTGGGAGCCACCTCTCACGACCGCGCAATTGCCTGTTAAAGCGACGCAGTGCCGAATTGTAAAAACCCCTTGGGTCATTTAGCAGCATATTGGTCCGGTCCTTAAGTGGTTAAAGCGGTTAAGTAATGCCCAATGGTAATTCCTGAAAGACCTGAAATCCAATTAATGAAAGAGGTGGGCCAGGGACAGTCGGGCTGGGGAGGATAGAGCTTCAGCTTCCAATGCACATTGTGAGAAGCTCACAGGGCCAGATTCACAAAAGAAGTACGCCGGCGTATCTACTGATACTCCGGCGTATTTTCAAATTTGCCGCGACGTATCTTTAGTTTGAATCCTTAAACCAAGATACGACGGCTTTTGGCTTTGATCCGACAGGATCGTAGGTGTAATAGGTGTAATTCTTCTGCGCCCGCTGGGTGGAGTTTGCGTTGTTTTTCCGAGTCGGGTATGCAAATTAGCTGTTTACGGCGATCAACGAAAGTACGCGCGTTCGTCGCATTCTCTTACGTCGTCGCTAGTCGGCTTTTCGCGTCGCAAAGTTACGGCTGCTATTTAGGTGGTGTAACAATAGACAGCCCATGTTAAAGTATGGCCGTCGTTCCCGCGTCGAATTTCACTTTTTTTTTTTGCGTAAGTCGTCCGGGAATACGAAAGTACGTTACGCACGTCGCCGTTCAAAACATTACGTCGGGGCGACGCCATTTCGCGCAAAGCACGGCGGGAAATTTCAAAACGGAGCATGCGCAGTACGTCCGGCGCGGGAACGCGCCTAATTTAAATGGTCCCCGCCCCATTTGAATTAGGCGGGCTTGCGCCTGACGGCTTTACGCTACGCCGCCGCAAGTTTACACGCAAGTGCTTTGTGAATCAAGCACTTACGATGAAAACTTGCGGCGAAGTAACGTAAAGGACATACGTTACGCCGCCGTAATTGTTCGTGAATCTGGCCCCTTGTGTTCAGTGAAATCAGAGTAAACCATTTCAGTCCAGGAGAGGAGCCGTTACAACTGAAGGGAAGGCCGGGGGGGTTCCAAAATCAGCCAAAAATGTAAGTCTCACTTTCAGTGGAACATTCCTGCAACGTTTCGTGGCGCGTGCCGTATTTTGGAGTTTACAGAGTCCTAATTGACTTTGTACACAGACCTTTCCATGAATGGCAGTGTTAGTATACCACTTCCCAAAATATTATTCTTCCCTCTTAGACCATAACAAATAACATTTACTTTGTTCTTCCTCTGATTTATTTTTTTTTTACCAACGGCGTGGCGGGAGTTAACGGCGATATATATATATATATTTTTTTTTCTATCTGTTTTAATCAAAATGGAAATCGCCGCTTGAAAAATGAACTACGCCACCATTAGCCTGAAATTGTTACGCTGCCTTACTCAATGTTGTAGTCTGCGGGAAAAGCTGATTAAAGTGCATAATAGTCCCCGAAGGCGGCGGGTCGTAATTTCAGGTGCGTTCAAGTAGGCCGATAGCAATGACTTCTCAATGACTTTCTTTCAAAGCTTGATTTTTTTTTTTTTTTTTTTTTTTAAATGGTAATTTAGCTAATTTGAAATATCTCTATAAGTATAGCCGTACGACTTTTTTTTTTTTTTTTTTGCAACATTCATATTTGATGAAACTGTAAACAAAGGATATAGTATATAATCCCAAGTCAAACAGGGGTGTGTAGAGCGACTCTAATTATACGCGGGCCTGGAAATAATTATATCATACGCTCACAATGTATTGCTTGATGTGTACAGTGTAAGGAGGCTGTGTGGTCTGAGACGGCTACTTTATTACTGAGAGTGTGCTAGGCGAGTTGTCAAGCAGATCGGGGAGAAGTCGAAAAAAAAGGGATATACAGACAGGAAATCGAACGCATCGAACAAGCATGTGCGATGGATAGAAGGCGAAGTCAACGCAGTCAGCGCTCCTTCTGCAAAATCCAAAAAACGTCAAGTAGTTATACTGGGCCAGATTCAGATAGATCAGCGGAATCTATAGTGTTTCTCACGAATATTCGCATTTCGAATATTCGTTACGAATATGGCATATTCGAATATTCGCAAATAACTCGAATTTCGCTGCCAATATTCGCGATTCCGAATATTCGTATTTTTTTCAAATTTATTTTTAAAACAGATCACATCCTATCGACGTCTAAAAGCATTGCTGGTATGATTAGAGACCCTGGGCCGAGTAGCTAAGCTGAGGCGATCCTTTTATGTTGCCGAATATTCGCAATCGCGAATATTCGATTTCCGAATATTCGCGAATACTTTCTCCGCCCTTCTTTTGCATCAGAGCCAATCAGAGTTCTCCTACCACAGTTGTCAAAATCTCGCCATCAATTTCGCATTCGCATTAGCAAAATTTCGATAAAATATCACCAATATTCGATTTCCGAATATTCGCGAATACTTTCTCCGCCCTTCTTTTGCATCAGAGCCAATCAGAGTTGTCAAAATCTCGCAATCAATTTCGCATTCGCATTAGCGAAATTTTGATAAAATATCACCAATATTCGATTTCCGAATATTCGCGAATACTTTCTCCGCCCTTCTTTTGCATCAGAGCCAATCAGAGTTCTCCTACCACAGTTGTCAAAATTTCGCAATCAATTTCGCATTCGCATTAGCGAAATTTCGCAATTTTTTTTTTTTTATAAAATATCACGAATATTCGATTTTAGCGAATATTTCACGAATATTCGGCTATATATTCGTGATATATCGCGAAATCGAATATGGCGTATTCCGCTCAACACTAGTAATCTATCTGATTTACGATCCGCCGGCGCAATTTTGCGAGGCTAGTGCAGTATTCACAAAGCACTTACCTCGAAACTTGCGCCGGCGGATCGTAAATCCCCCGGCGGAATTCAAATTCCGCGGCTAGGGGGAGTGTAGTATTTAAATCAGGCGCGTCCCCGCGCCGATTTAAATGCGCATGCGCCACCGGCTAAATTTCCCAGTGCGCATGCTCCAAACTTTAACGTAAATTACGTCCGGCCGTATTCGCGAATGACTTACGCAATCGACGTAAAAAAATTCAAAACTCGGCGCGGGAACGACGGCCATACTTAACATGGGATACGCCGCACTTACCCCTGCTATAGCAGGGGTAACTTTCCACCGGAAAAAGACGAACGCAAACGGCGTAAAAAAAAAAGCGACGGGCGGGCGTTCGTTTCTGAATCGGCGGATCTCCTCATTTGCATATTCGTTGCGTATACAAATGGATGCGCCACCTAGCGGCCGGCGGGAGATTGCAGCCTAAGGCCCCGTACACACGACCGGATCTATCCGCTGGGATTTATCCGCGGATCAGTTCCAGCGGATAGATCCGGTCGTGTGTAGGCCCGAGCGGACATTTTCCAGCGGATAAAAATCCAGCCGACGGATTTCCAACGGATAAAAATTTTGTAGCATGCTGCAAAATCTATCCGCTGGGATCCTGTCCGTCGGACTTATCCGGTCGTCTGTACAGACTCACCGGATAAGTCCGTCCGATCCCCATCCCTCGCATGCGTCGGAATGATTCGACGCATGCGTGGAAGTATTTACCTTCCAGAGTCGCGCACGTCGCCGCGTCATCGTCGCCGCGACGGCGCGGATACGTCACCGCGGATGTTTTCCGCGTGGATTTTGATCCGATGGTGTGTACAGCCATCGGATCTAAATCTGGAGGAGAAATATCCGGCGGACCGTTTCCATCGGATATCCCCTCGTCTGTACGAGGCCTAAGATCCGACGGTGTAAGTCACTTACACCTGTCGGATCTAAGGGAGATCTATGCGTAACTGATTCTTATGAATCAGTCGCATAGATCCGACCGTCGGATCTCAGAGATACGACGGCGTATCAGGAGATACGCCGTCGTATCTCTTTGTGAATCTACCCCACTGTTGCGAATGATGGACCCGCGCGATCAATACACATCTGCAAGACAAATACCTGAATGGTCATAGCTGTCAACATTTTTGTGATTCTGTTCAGCAAATCCTGTGATACCTCTTCCCAGAGGCGGCTCCAGGCTTTGTGAGGCCTTAGGCAAGGCCCCACTCACAGTCATAATCAGTGCCGATCCTGACCACCCTGGGGCCCTAAGCAAAATTACATGTCACATTAAAATTGAGAAGCCGAAATTGACATTAAAGTTGAGAAGCGGGGGGGGGGGGCATGTCACATTAAAGTTGAGAAGGGAGTGTTCTGCTGTCGGAAATGACATCTTACATTAGAGTGAGAAGCTGGGGGTGCTGGCTTCTTGCCTCTTCTCCCATGCAGCCAGCGAGTTGAGAAGCATTGTGAGGGGCCGAAAGTGACTTCTCACCAGGCGAGGCCTCTAGTAATTTGGGGGGCCCTCCGCAGATCTGCGGGGCCCTAAGCTGCTTGCATAGTTAGCCTATAGGGCGGATCGACCCTGGTCATAATGGGAAAGATAATTCAAGCAAGAAAAATGGCTGCAGAAAATGCACGGATCTAGCACACAGGTGATCAGCACCACTTCCAGGGCACCCTCCTCACCCATCAGACATATTCAGCCAATGCAAGAGGGGGGGGGTGAGAAAGAGAGACGGGTGATAGAGAGATTCGATTGCGTCGACATTAGTATTGATCATAGGCAAATGTGAGCGTGAGGCCTTAGGCGACCGCCTAATTTGCCTAATTAGAGAGCCGCCTCTGCCTCTTCCCCACTTGAAGGTTTGGAGGGTAACATTTTTGCTACTGTCTGGCATAGGTTGGGCCCCCTAGACTCCCTGAAGCACTAAGGGCATGGAATCCTTCCCTGGAAACCATGCAGAGGCACCGCCTTCTAGGCCACTGACCTGGCTTGGACCAAAGTTATCAATGCACAACTGAAAGACTGGAGGGTAACACTGTTGAGTAGCCATAACAGGTTGCATGTCCTTCACATGAACAATCTGCTGGTATGGGGCAACTCTACTGTTTACCCTTTTCTTCCTGGCATACATTGGGCATGGGATCCTTTTCTGGGGGCCATGCAGAGGCACCAAACTGCCAAGCATAAGTTGGGACATTGACTCCCCGAGGCAGTAAGGGCACGGGATCCTTCCCTGGGAGTCATACAGAGGCCATACTACGTTGCATTTCCTCCACATTGTGGTGAGGGAGCAACTGTAATCTTTAAGTCATTTCTGCCTGGCGTAAGTTCGGCCCCCTAGACTTCACAAGGCACTAAGCGCATGGAATCCTTCCCTGGGAACCGTACAGAGGCACCACTTGTAGGCCACTGGCCTGGCTTGGACCAAAGTGATCAATACACAACTGAAAGACAAATGCCTCAATGGTCATAGTTGTCAACTTTTTTGTGATTCTGTTCAGCTAATCCTGTGGTACCTCTACCACACTGTAAAGTCTGGAGGGTAACACTGTTGAGTAGCCATACCAGCTTGCATGTTCTCCACATTTACAACCTTGTGCCGGGGGAGCAACTGTACTCTTTAACCCATTTCTGCCTGGCATAAGTTGGGCCATTAACTCCCGAGGAACTAAGGGCACAGGATCCTTCCCTGGGAACCATACAGAGGCACCGCCCTTATAGGCCACTGGCGTGGCTTGGACCAAAGTAATCAATACACAACTGCAAGACAAATACTTTAACAGCCATAGTTGTCAACATTTTGGTTATTCTGTTCAGCTAATCCTGTGATACCTCTTATACACTGCAAAGTCTGGAGGGTAACACTGTTGAGTAGCCATACCAGCTAGTATGTCCTCCACATGTACAACCTTGTGCTGGGGGAGCAACTGTACTCTTTAACCCATTTCTGCCTAGCATTAGTTGGGCCATTGACTCCCGGAGGCAGTAAGGGCACGGGATCCTTCCCTGGGAGTCATACAGAGGCACTGCCTTGTAGGCCACTGGTGTGGCTTGGACAAAAGTGATCAATACACAACTGCAAGACAAATACTTTAACAGTCATAGCTGTCAACATTTTGGTGATTCTGTTCAGTTAATCCTGTGTTACCTCTTCCACACTGTAAAGTCTGGAGGATAACACTGTTGAGTAGCCATACCAGCTTGCATGTTCTCCACCTGTACAACCTTGTGCTGGGGGAGCAACTGTACTCTTTAACCTTTTTTCTGCCTGGCATAATTTGGGACCCCTAGATCCCCCCCCCCCCCAGTCACTGTCAACATTTTTGTGATACCTCTTCCGCACTGAAAAATCTGGAGGGTGATACCGCGTACACACGACCGTTTTTCGGGTTCTAAAAAATGACTTTTTTAAGGGTCTAGAAAAAACAAAATTTTTTTCAACCCGATCATTAAAACGGCCTTGCCTACACACGATCGTGAAAAAAAAAATGCTCTAGCAAAGCGCAGTGAGTGACGTACAACACGTACGACGGCACTATAAAGGGGAAGTTCCATTCGGATGGCGCCACCCTTTTGGCTGCTTTAGCTGATTTTGTGTTAGTAAAAGACGATTCGCGCTTTTCTGTCTGTTACAGCGTGATGAATGTGCTTACTCCATTACGAACGGTAGTTTTACCAGAATGAGCGCTCTCCCGTCTCATAACTTGCTTCTGAGCATGCGCGGGTTTTTCACGTAGTTTTTTACAACCTTAAAAACGACAACGTTAAAAACATTGTGAAAAAATAGAGCATGTTTTAGAACCCGAAAAATGCTCTAAAGCCCACACACGATTGTTTTTAATGACATTAAAAAAAAACGTAATTTTCTAGAACCCAAAAACGGTCGTGTGTACGCAGCATCAAAATGTTGAGTAGCCATACCAGGTTGCATGTCCTCCACATGTACAACCTTGTGGGGGAGCAACTGTGCTCTTTAACCCATTTCTGCCTGGCATAAGTTGGGTCCCCTAGACTCTACGAGGCACTAAGGGCATGGGATCCTTCCTTGGGAACCATACAGAGGCACCACTTGTAGGCCACTGGCCTGGCTTGGACCAAAGCGATCAATACACAACTGCAAGACAAATACCTGAACAGTCAGCATTTTGATGATTCTTTTCAGCTTATGATACCTCATGAACAACCTGGTGGTCAGGGGCAACTATACTGTTTAACCCTTTTCTTACTTTTCTTCCTGGCAAAAGTTGGGCCCCCTAGACTCTTTAAGGAACTATGGGCATGGGATCCTTCCCTGGGAACCCTACAGAGGCACCACCTTGAAGACCACTAGCCTGGCTTTGGACCAAAGCGATCAATACACAACTGCAAGACAAATACCTGAACACTTATAGCTGTCAACATTTTAGTGATTCCCTTCAGCTAATCCTGTTATACCTCTTCTACACGGCAAAGTCTGGAGGTTAACACTGTCGAGTAGCATTGCCAGGTTGAATTTCTCCACATGTACAACCTTGTGGTGGGGAAATAGGTTGGCACCCTAGACTCCTGGAGGTACTATGGCATGGGATCCTTCCGTGAAAACCATACAGAGGCATGGCCTTACAGGCCACTGGCTTGGCCAAAAGTAATCAACACAGAACTGCGAGACAAATACCTGAACAGTCACAGCTGTCAACATTTTGTTGATTCTGTTCAGCTAATCTTGTGATACCTCGTCCACTCTGTAAACACTGTTGAGTAGCAATAACAGGTTGTTTGTCCTCCACATGTACAACCTTGTGGTGGGGGAGCAATTGTACTCTTTAACCCATTTCTTCCTGGCATAAATTAGGCCACCTAGACTCCCTGATGCACTAAATACATGGGATCTTTCCCTGGGAACCATACAGAGGCATCAGCTCAGAGGCCCCTGGCCTGGCTTGGATCAAAACAATCATTACACAACTGAGAGAAATATACCTGACCGGTGATAACTATTAGCTTTTTTGTGATTCTGTTCAGTCAACCCTGTGATACCTCTTCCACACTGCAAGGTCCGGAGGGTAACACTGTTAAATAGCAATGCCAGGTTGCATGCCTTCCACATGTACAACATTGGTGGTGTACTCTTGAACCCATTTTTGCCTAGCATAGGTTCACCCCCTAGACTCCCTGAGGCATTATGTGCCTGGGATCCTTCCCTGGGAACCATAACGAGGCACCACCTCAGAGATCCCTGGCCAACAGTAGTCTGTGCCATAGCTGGCACACCCAGGGGAGCTTTATAGCTGTGCCCACACTGCAAGGGTTAACTGCCCATTTATTCTAGGGGAAGCTGAAAGCAGTTTTACTTAACCTGATCCTGATCCAATAGACAGTGCTCCCCAGATAGACAGTACTCCCCCTTGCTCGGGTGGTGGATTGTCACTTAGAGTCATCAAATCTTATGCAAGGCTATGGGGAGAAGATGCTTTCTGAGGATAATGATCTAGCAGCATGGAGGATCGGATGAGTAAGTCTTCTTTTATATGATCCCTAGACTCAAACAAGCAATTAACCCTTGCAGTGTAGGCACTGCCCAACTCCTAGAAAGAACTTTCAGGTTTCCCAGAGTTTAGAGGCAATTCTTACACCAACGGAGTTGGAATTACAGGCAATTCTTACACCAATGGAGTTGGAATTACAGCCAATTCCTACACCAATGAAGTTGGATGTTACAGGAAATTCCTACACCAATGGAGTTGGACGTTACAGGAAATTCCTACACCAATAGAGTTGGACTTTACAGGCAATGCCTACACCAGTGGATTTGGACTTAACAGGTAATTCCTACACCAATGGAGTTGGACTTTACCGGCAATTCCTTCACCAATGGAGTTGGACATTACAGGCAATTCCTACACCAATGGAGTTGGACTTTGCAGGCAATCCCAACACCAATGGATTTGGACTTTACAGGCAATGTCTACACCAATGGACTTGAACTTTACAAGCAATGCCTACACCAGTGGAGTCGGACTTTACAGGCAATTCCTTCACCAATGGAGTTGGACGTTACAGGCAATTCCTACACCAATGTAGTTGGACTTTACAGGCAATTCCTTCATCAATGAAGTTGGACGTTACAGGCAATTCCTACACCAAAGGGCCCCCCTTTGCTGTGCCGGATCCTTTAGCAGTCACATGGGTTGTTATTAAACCTAGATCCCTCCGGTGTTTGTAAAATACTTTTATGACCCACCAAACAATCACTAACATTTCCTATGGTGAATTTTCTATGCATCATGTGAATTTTGGATGTTGACAATAAAAACATTCAATTTAGTTCTCGAAACACTTCCCATTGTTCACATTTTTCAAAATCCTTAAAAAAAAAAACACTGCAAGTACAACAAATCACCTGCTGATCTGCCAGAAACTCAGTGAGCTCCTAACTTCCTTTTCGGGGGCTGACAACACAAGTATCTTTTCTACACTGAAATCCCAACTGGTGTTGTCCTCCCTACTTGCTGGACTACAGAACTTTGCCCATCGGAATCTCTCTCTGTCCCTCTCCACATGCATACCAGGGCCATCTTAATAGCATCATGCGGCCCTTGGGCAAAGTAATGCTCTGGGGCCCCTACTAGCTTGCCCCAATTTACACACCTACTTTCAAGAAATAAAGATAAATAGTTGATAGAATTAAACATGTATTCATTAGTACTTTCTCTAAAATCGATTTTACAAAAGGAAAACATTCAATAAATCAAAGACTAGTCAACACAAAGAGCACAGTACAGAGGGGGGGGGGGGGGAGAATGCAGAAGGGCACAGTACAGGGGGGTCAGGAGGGCACAGTATAGGTTCTGGGACGCTTCGAGACACGACCCTAGCGAGACAGTTTAGTAAAAAGCGTAACTGTCCCAGCAAATCCGGGACAGTTGCTCCAGAGCTTAGTAAGCTTCACTTTGTAAACAATATCCAATCAGATACAAGGAATAAAAAAAAAGAAGCATATCTGGGATAGGAGAATGGAAGTCAGCCAAGCTTCCCCTCATCTATGTTTTACTAAGCTCTGGAGCAACTTGCACTTGCCTTTATTAAATCTACCCCATTGAGTTATTTTCAATGAAGCTGTCAACATGTTATATACAGTGGCGGTGCGTCCATTAAGGGCACAGGATTGCCGCCCCCTCTCTCCTGCTCACCCGCCTCTCCTGCTCTCTCACATAGATAGATTCATGCATTGCATGAATCTATCTATAATCGCCGCTGCTGTCCCCTATTCATGTGCCCGACCCCTTGTCTGGCCATGGGCATATGAAGTCGTAGATGAGGACGGTGTCGAAGTGCCCACTGGAGACATGAGGGACCCCGCTTGTCACCGTCACCCTCTGCCCCACCAAGACAGGATAAGTGTAGGGCAGACGCCGAGTGGACGGGGGTCACACTGGCAGCATTTAATGGGGACACTGGCAGCATTTGGCACAGTGGCAGCATATGATGGGCACACTGGTAGCATTTGATGGGCACCCTGGCAGCATTTGCTGGGCACACTCGCAGTATTGGGCACAGTGGCTACATTTGATGGGCACAGTGGCAGCATTTTATGGGCACAGTGGCTGCATTTGATGGGCACAGTGGCAGCATTTGAAGGGGACAGTGGCTGCGTTTGATGGCACAGTGACAGCATTTGATGGGCACGGTGGCTGCCTTTGATGGACACAGTGGCTGCGTTTGATGGGCACAGTGGCTGAATTTGATGGGCACAATGGCTGTGTTTGATGGGCACAATGGCTGCGTTTGATGGGCACACTCGTCGTGTTGGGCACAGTGGCTACATTTGATGAGCACAGTGGCTGCATTTTATGGGCACAGTGGCTGCATTTGATGGGCACAGTGGCAGCATTTGAAGGGGACAGTGGCTGCGTTTGATGGTACAGTGACAGCATTTGATGGGCACGATGGCTGCATTTGATGGGCACAGTGGCTGCGTTTATGGGCACAGTGGCTGCATTTGATCTGCACAATGGCTGTGTTTGATGGGCACAGTGGCTGCGTTTGTTGGGCACAGTGGCTGCGTTTGATGGGAACAGTGGCTGCATTTGATGGCACAGTGGCTGCGTTTGATGGGCACACTGGCTGCGTTTGATGGGCACAGTGGCTGCGTTTGATGGGCACAGTGGCTGCGTTTGATGGCACAGTGGCTGCATTTAATGACACAGTGGCTGCATTTGATGGGCACAGTGGCAGCATTTGATGACATAGTGGCTGCAATTGATGGGCACCCTTGCAGCATTTAATGGTCATCCTGGCAGCATTTGATGGGCACACTGGCAGCATTTGATGGGCACACTGGCAGCATTTGATGGCACAGTGGCTGCGTTTGATGGGCACAGTGGCTGCGTTTGATGGGCACAGTGGCTGCAATTGATGGTTTTCTTTTCAAAAAAATGTTCAGTTTGTTTTTCGCCCCCCAAAAATTTTGAGCACCAGCCGCCACTGGCTATATGTAGAAAAAAGCTCTTGGGAGATGTAGTTCCGGAGGCATTTCTACATCAACAGGAAGGGAGCTCCCAGCATGAATTTTAATGACATCACAGGGGGTCATAAAAGACCTTTCTCACTATAGGAACAATGTAAACCAAATGAATAATGATGAATACGAGAGGGGGGGTTGGGGATAAGTCATGTCTGGCCATACCCTTTGAACTAACTTCTCCCGAATTGCTGACAACATGTAAAACGCTACAACATTATTATTCTGCATATTTTAGATGGATGATGACGGTTCAAACCACACTGGCCCGGATTCAGGTAGATTTGCCCCTTAGTTACGGAGGCGCAGGGCAGCGTTTTTGCCCTGCGCCCCCGCAAATTTCCTGCGCTACCCGCGATTCACGGAGCAGTAGCTCCGTAAATTGCGTGTGCGCTGTGTAAACTTGCCCTGCGTAAGGGCGCCTAATGTAAATGATCCCGTAGGGGGCGGGAATCATTTAAATTAGGCGCGCTCCCGCGCCGAGCGTAGAGCGCATGCTCCGTCGGGAAACTTTCTCGACGTGCATTGCGGCAAATGACGTCGCAAGGACGTCATTTGCTTCAAAGTGAACGTGAATGGCGTCCAGCGCCATTCACGAATCACTTACGCAAATTACGTAAAAATCGAACTTCGCGACGCGGGAACGGCGGGTATACTTTAGCATTGGCTGCCTCTGCTATTAGAAGGGGCAGCCTTACGCTAAACACGCCGTACGTAAACGACGTAAATTGCGTACGCAGGGCTCGCGCAACATTGTGAATCGGTGTTAGTATGCAATTTGCATACTATACACTGAGCACAATGGGAGCGCCCCCTAGCGGCCATCGCAAGAATGCAGCCTAAGATATGCGTGGCATAAGAGCCTTATGCCACGCAGATTTTAGGCTGCAGTCGGCGTTACGATGTTCCTGAATCAGGAGCATTCGTAACGCCGGGGCAAGTAAGCAATTGCGCTGTGTAACCTATGGTTACACAGGCGCAAT
This sequence comes from Rana temporaria, assembly GCF_905171775.1. NCBI lineage: Eukaryota > Metazoa > Chordata > Amphibia > Anura > Ranidae > Rana > Rana temporaria. The sequence goes on from NC_053497.1 coordinate 10,536,504, forward strand.
TGCTTCTTGAATCCGGGCCACTATTATTGAGCAAGTTGCTCTGAGCATACATAACAATCTTTTTTTTTTCGCCCCGGTGGGTGGCCTCCACAATCAGGAAGTAATTATAGTTGCCGGCTAGTTTTTGCTGCCCGGCTCTTTCAGCCCGTCGTCTGCGGAATGTCTCTTTGAGTACCTTGTGAATAGAAAGACCAGCAAAGTTATTAAGATTTTTTTTTTTCTTTGAACAAAGCAAAAAAAAAGAAAAAAGTTGTCTGCATTGTAACATACAATTATACCGTACAGGAGGTGCCGAGGATTCTGGGATAGTCACACCATTCCGTGAACTCGTGTTAACCTCCTCCCTGCTGACGGCCTTTAAATAAAAAAAAAAAAAAAACAATCAGAATTACAAATTGGGTGTATTTGGCGCTTTTGGTATAAAAAATAAAAATCTAAGTAAAAAAATATATGCCACGTTAACCACTTAAGAACCTGGACCAATATGCAGGTAAAGGACCTGGCCCCTTTTTTTGCGATTCGGCACTGCGTCGCTTTAACTGACAATTGCGCGGTCAATATTTAATATTCAATATTTTTACTTTTTGCTATAATAAATATCCCCCAAAAAAGAGTTTAGGCCGATAAGTATTCTTCCACCTATTTTTGGTAAAAAAGCGTAAGTGACGCCAGAAAGCCCCGCCCCAACGCATTTTGTCGCAATGATGTCATCAGGCGGAAGTGACGCCAGAAAGCCCCGCCCCAATGCGTTTTGTCGCAATGATGTCATCAGGAGCTGCGCCATGATGGTGCACTTACTTCTAATTTATACTGTGTACTTCATGAACCCTTCACTGTATCTCCACATATGTTTGCCAATTATTTGCTGTGAAGTTAATGCTCATTATAATAAACTCCTCCTCTCTTTTCAGCCTCACGATCGGTTGATCATAAAGGGGAACTCCACCTTTTAAGGGAAGCTCCACATATACTCCACATATACACACTACATGAAAAATATATATATATATATATATATATTAGACATGTGCAATTAGTTTAGTTTCTAATTATTTTTTAACGCATTTTGAGAAATTCGTTAATTCCGAATTTTTGAATTTTCGAATTTTTGAATTTCCGTATTTCCGAATCTCTGAATTTCGGAAATTTACAAATATCCGAAATACGGAATTTCGGAAATTGGAAAATTTTAGGTTTTCGAATTTTAGATTTTCAAAATTTCGTATTTTAGAATTTAAAAATTCGAAATTTCAAAAATTTGAGATTTGAAATTGCAAAAATCTAAAATTCGGAAATTCCGAATTCTGAATTTTTTGAATTTCCGAGTTTCTGAAAATACTTTTTTTTCGTTTCGTTTCATTGGGCCAGATCCTCAAAAACCCGGCGCAACGTAATTTTTGGCATTTAAGTTACACCGCCGCAAAATCTCTACCTAAGTGCCCGATCCACAAAGCACTTACCTAGAAATTTTGGGCTGTGTAACTTAAATCCGTCCGGCGCAAGGCGTTCCTCTTCAACAGGGGGCGATTCCCATTTAAATTAGGCGTGCTCCCGCGCCGGCCATACTGCGCATGCTCTTGACGTCATTTTCCCGACGTGCATAGCGCGAAATTACGTTACGCCGAGCTTTGTGGATCGCGACGGGTCAATAAAGTTGCGTCGAAAAAAAAAAAGATACGGCGAAAAAAAAAATTCAAAACAAAAAAAAAAAACGCGTCGCTGGACAGAAGGGTCTGCTTTTACATGGTGTAAACAGTTTACAATTTGTAAAAGCAGCCCTAATTTTGCGTTTGCAAACTAAAACTTACGGAGAAAAAATGAAGCTGAAAAGCTTTGTGGATCTCCGTAAGTGCTAATTTGCACTTTGAGGATCTGGCCCATTATTTTTTTGCTTTTTTCGGAAATTCGAAAAAAAAATATTTTTCGTTTTTATTTGTTTTTTGCTTTTTCGGAAATTCGGAATTTGGAATTTTTGAATTTCCCGAATTTCCAAAAAGGCAAAAAAACAAATAAAACGAAAAAAAAATCGAATTTCGGCAGGGCACATGTCTAATATATATATATATACACACACAAATATAAATGAAAAATAAAGATTTCAATGAAAATTAAAAATATTTATATTATACCTCTTTCTGGTATCTAGTGATTCTTGGTCACTTCCATTGTGGAATTGTAGACCAGAGTCTAAGAAAAAGAAAACCCTTCCCTCCCGCCGCTCGCTGGTATGGCCGGCTGGTCACATAGAGGCGGTAAATGACCAGATCGTCTCTGATCACCTCTATGCCCTTGGAGGACCAGAGCGACGTCATGACGTCACTCCCGGACCAGGGTGGAGGTAAACCCATTTATTTAACCTTTTGTTTTAACTTCTAAAAGGTTTCCAGGGGCCCATGAGCCGCTCGGAACACTTTCACGAAAAAGCCAGCTGCCGGCTGATAAAAAAAAGGTTAAGGACGATGTCTTCAGCCATTATCCGGTGAGCCACGTGCAAATTGCAACGTACAGTTGTGCTCATAAGTTTACATACCCTGGCAGAATTTATAATTTCTTGGACATTTTTCAGAGAATATGAATAACACAAAAACTTTTGGCTGAAGCCATTTATTATCAATCAACTGTGTTTACTCTTTTTATATCATAATGGAAACAGAAACTACCCAAATGACCCTGATCAAAAGTTTACATACCCTGGTGATTTTGGCCCGATAACATGCACACAAGTTGACACAAAGGGGTTTGAATGGCTACTAAAGGTAACCATCCTCACCTGTGATGTGTTTGCTTGTAATTAGTGTGTGTGTAAAAGGTCAATGAGTTTCTGGACTCCTGACAGACCCTTGCATCTTCCATCCAGTGCTGCACTGACGTTTCTGGATTCTGAGTCACGGGGAAAGCAAAAGAATTGTCAAAGGATCTGCGGGAAAAGGTAGTTGAACTATATAAACCAGGAAAGAGATATAAAAAGATATCCAAGGAATTGAGAATGCCAATCAGCAGTGTTCAAACTCTAATCAAAAAGTGGAAAATGAGGGGTTCTGGTGAAACCAAACCACGGTCAGGTAGACCAACTAAAATTTCAGCCACAACTGCCAGGAAAATTGTTTGGGATACAAAGAAAATCCCACAAATATCTTCAGGTGAAATACAGGACTCTCTGAAAACATGTGGTGTGGTTGTTTCAAGATGCACAATAAGGAGGCACTTGAAGAAAGATGGGCTGCATGGTGGAGTCTCCAGAAGAAAGTCATTACTACGCAAATGCCACAAAGTATCCCACTTACATTACGCCAAACAGCACAGAGACAAGCCGCAAACCTTCTGCCACAAAGTCATTTGGGGTGATGAGACCAAAATTGAGCTTTTTGGCCACAACCATAAACGCTACATTTGGAGAGGAGACAACAAGGCCTATGATGAAAGGTCCACCATCCCTACTGTGAAACACGGAGGTGGATCGCTGATGTTTTGGGGGATGTGTGAGCTACAAAGGCACAGGAAATTTGGTCAGAATTGTTGGCAAGATGAATGCAGTATGTTATCAAAAAATACTGGAGGAACATTTCATTCATCAGCCAGGAAGCTGCACATGGGACGTACTTGGACATTCCAACATGACAATAATCCAAAACACAAGGCCAAGTCCCCTTGTCGCCGTTCTAGTGACCCCCTCCTACTTCTCACAAAGGGAGGAAGGCGGATCAGTGCAGGGGATCAATGGAGAGGAGCAGGGGCGGGCTGACAACTCATAGGGCCCCCGGGCAATAGGAGATTATGGGGCCCCCAGGCGATAGGAGATTATGGGGCCCCCGGGCGATAGAAGATTATGGGGCCCCCGGGCGATAGGAGATTATGGGGCCTCCGGGCGATAGGAGATTATGGGGCCACACAGAATACACACACTGAAAAGGTACTGGACTATAATCTTGGGATTTTTTTTAAAACACAGATTTTTACATACTGTCCCTGGTTTTACTGAGGCTGGCAACCCTGATGGGGCCCCCTACTGGCATGGGGCCCTCAGGCAGTGCCCGAGTGCCCGAATGGTCAGTCCGCCCCTGGAGAGGAGAGAGAGCCTGAGGTGGGGAAAGGCTTCATTCAAGGTGTGCGAGTAGTAGGATGACCTCATCAGTCTGCGGCTGCTCGTTTACTGTCCAGTAAGCAGGCTGGGGGTGGGGAGAGGACACCACACTATCCCTTCTACAGTCCTAATGTGTCATCCAGCAGAGCTGAGCAAAACTCAGAACTGGATGGACAGAAACCCAATTCTCTTTTTTCAGGTGGCCCTGATCGAAGTGCACCTGTTGTTAATTTCAATTAACAGCAAAGCAGCTGAAACTGATTAACAACCTCCTCTGTATACACCCCTCCCCCTCTGTATACACCCCTCCCCCTCTGTATACACCCCTCCCCCTCTGTATACACCCATCCTCCTTCTGTATACACCCCTCCCCCTCTGTATACACCCCTCCCCCTCTGTATACACCCATCCTCCTTCTGTATACACCCCTCCCCCTCTGTATACACCCCTCCCCCTCTGTATACACCCCTCCCCCTCTGTATACACACATCCTCCTTCTGTATACACCCCTCCCCCTCTGTATACACCCCTCCCCCTCTGTATACACCCATCCTCCTTCTGTATACACCCCTCCCCCTCTGTATACACCCCTCCTCCCTCTGTATACACCCCTCCCCCTCTGTATACACCCCTCCTCCCTCTGTATACACCCCTCCTCCCTCTGTATACACCCCTCCCCCTCTGTATACACACCTCTCCCTCTGTCTACACCCCTCCCCCTCTGTCTACACCCCTCCCCCTCTGTATACACCCCTCCCCCTCTGTATACACCCATCCTCCTTCTGTATACACCCCTCCCCCTCTGTATACACCCATCCTCCTTCTGTATACACCCCTCCCCCTCTGTATACACCCCTTCTCCCTCTGTATATACCCCTCCCCCTCTGTATACACCCCTCCCCCTCTGTATACACCCCTTCTCCCTCTGTATATACCCCTCCCCCTCTGTATACACACCTCCCCCTCTGTATACACACCTCTCCCTCTGTATACACCCATCCTCCTTCTGTATACACCCCTCCCCCTCTGTATACACCCCTCCCCCTCTGTATACACCCCTCCCCCTCTGTATACACACATCCTCCTTCTGTATACACCCCTCCCCCTCTGTATACACCCCTCCCCCTCTGTATACACCCATCCTCCTTCTGTATACACCCCTCCCCCTCTGTATACACCCCTCCTCCCTCTGTATACACCCCTCCTCCCTCTGTATATACCCCTCCCCCTCTGTATACACACCTCTCCCTCTGTATACACCCCTCCCCCTCTGTCTACACCCCTCCCCCTCTGTATACACCCCTCCCCCTCTGTATACACCCATCCTCCTTCTGTATACACCCCTCCCCCTCTGTATACACCCATCCTCCTTCTGTATACACCCCTCCCCCTCTGTATACACCCCTTCTCTCTCTGTATATACCCCTCCCCCTCTGTATACACACCTCCCCCTCTGTGTACACCCCTCCCCCTCTGTGTACACCCCTCCCCCTCTGTATACACCCCTCCCCCTCTGTATACACCCCTCCCCCTCTGTATACACCCCTCCCCCTCTGTATACACCCCTCCCCCTCTGTATACACCCATCCTCCTTCTGTATACACCCCTCCCCCTCTGTATACACCCATCCTCCTTCTGTATACACCCCTCCCCCTCTGTATACACCCCTTCTCCCTCTGTATATACCCCTCCCCCTCTGTATACACACCTCCCCCTCTGTATACACCCCTCCCCCTCTGTGTACACCCCTCCCCCCTCTGATACTTAACTGACCAGATCAATATCCCAGGAGTTCTGATTCAAAAGTGTTACTTTAATTCTTTTGAGGAGTGTGTGTGTATATATATATATATAAAATATTTGGGGGTTCTAAGTAATTTTCTAGCAAAAAAAATATATTTTCAACTTGTAAACACCAAATCTCAGAAAGAGGCTCGGTCCTTAAGTGGTTAAGGGCAGAGGAGTGATCTGGGGTCTTATAGACCTCATATCTCTCCATAAAGAGGACCTGTCACATGCCTATTGCTATCACAAGGGATGTTTATGTTCCTTAAAAAGAAATGAAGGGTCTATAATTGTTATCATTGGTGTATTTTATATGATAGAGACAGAATTTTAACCAAAAATTCTGAAAAAAAACACACAATACAAATGTTATAAATTGAGTTGCAGTTCAGTGAGTAAAATAAGTACCGTATTTATCGGCGTATAACGTGCGCGTTATACGCCGATTTGCGCTGTCTCTGAGCGCCGACGCCGACATATACCGAGCGCAGTACACTCGGTTACACTCGGCCACGCTCGGCTCCGCGCGCGGTCACGCCCTGTGCCGCCTCCTAGCCTTTATGCGAGAGGAGCCGAGCGTGGCCGAGTGTACTGCGCTCGGTATATGTGGGCGGCGGCGCTCGGAGACAGCTCGGGAGAATCGGGGAGGACGGATCAACCTGATTGGACAATTGAAAACGGCACTTAATCCCGGGATTGTTTGAATGACAGCCGGGGAGAAGCGGGGAGGACACCAACAAGGCCGCAGACGGACGCCGGACCGGACAAGGCCGCCGGGCAAGACACCATGTTTGATGTAAGTAATTATTTTTTCCCCTGAAATTTCCCTTCTAGACTTGGGCTGCGCGCTATACGACGGTGCGCGCTATACCCAGATAAATACGGTATTTGAACCCCTACCGACCAACCATAATTCTGCCTCCCGCAGACTGGCTACAGGGGGCGCTCATGTGGTACACAGATTAGTCCTGTCAATGTAAGAAGGTTCTCCTAACGACAACTCGTTATGTGTATAAAAGACACCTGTCCACAGAATCTCTTTCTTCCAATCAAACCTCATCATTATGGGCAACACCAAAGAGCTGTCCAAGGATGTCGGGGACAAAGATTGTAGACCTACACAAGGCTGGAATGGGCTACAAGACCATCAACAAGAATCTTGGTGAGATGGAGACTGTTGGATCGAAGAAATACAGAATAACCAATTGATCGCCCTCGGTCTAGAGCTCCATGCAAGATTTCCCCTCATGGGGTGAGGATGGTCATGAGAAAAGTAGGGGATCCGCCCAGAACTACAGGGGAGGAGCTTGTGAACGATCTCAAGACAGTTGGGACCACCGTCACCAAACAAACCGTTGGTAATACAATACACCGCCATTGATTGAAATCCTGCAGCGCCCGCAAGGTCACCCTCCTCAGGAAGACACATATACAGCCCATTTGAAGATAAACATCTAAATCAGGGATCCTCAAACTATGGCCCTCCAGCTGTTGCGGAACTACACTTCCCATGAGGCATTGTAAAGCTCTGACATTCACAGACATGACTAGGCATGATGGGAATTGTAGTTCCTGAACACCTGGAGGGCCGTAGTTTGAAGACCTCATGATCTAAATGATTCAGAGAAGGATTGGGAGAAAGTTCTGTGGTCAGATGAGACCAAAATTGAGCTCTTTGGCATCAACTCGACTTTCCGTGTTTGGAGGAAGAAGAATGCTGACTATGACCCTAAGAACACCATCCCTACAGTCACACGGAGGTGGGAACATTGATGCTTTGGGGCTGTTTCTCTGCTGAAGGTCCAGGCCGACTTTGCCGCATTGGGGGGCCAATGGACGGGGCCTTGTATTGTAAAATCTTGGGTGAGAACCTTCTTCCCTCAGACAGAACACTGAAGATGGGTCATGGATGGGTCTTCCAACATGACAATGACCCAAACACACGGCCAAGGCAACAAAGGAGTGGCTCAGGAAGAAGTACATTAAGGTCCTGGAGTGGCCTAGCCAGACTCCAGACCCTAATCCTATAGAAAATGTATAGGGGGAGCTGAAACTTTGAGTTGCCAAGAGAGACAGCCAAGAAACCTTAAAGCGGAGTTCCGGCCACAATTTCACTTTTTAAATATAAATTCCCTTGTAATACACAAGCTTAATGTATTCTAGTAAAGTTAGTCTGTAAACTAAGGTCCGTTTTGTTAGGTTGTTACAGCATTTAGACACTTTATAAAATAGAAATTGACTGGGGCCATCTTAAGTGTGGGCATCATGAAGCCAGACTGTATGACTTCCTGGATTTCAGCCTTGCAGATCTTGCACATGCTCAGTGCTGCACAAGCAGTGTAATAGGTTTCAGATCAGGTTTCAGCACCTGTACTGTCCAAGTCACATGATTCTTCGAGACTGGGGAGTGCACAGACTCCTGGAAAGTTACACCCACTACATTCCCAGGAGTCTGTGCGGTGTAGTTTAGGAAGCTTAAGCACCTAGGTGCAGGAAGAGGGAAGATTAACTATTCTGCCTAGCAACAACACTTTGAAGGCATCTAAAAAAATGTTTTTTTTTTCTTAAAGGACTAATGACATTTTTTTAAAACTACTGATGTAATGTTATATTTATGGGTGGAACTCCACTTTAAGGATTTAGAGAAGATCTGTAAAGAAGAGTGGAGACCAAAATCCCTCCTGAGATGTGTGGAGACCTGATCACCAACTACAAGAAACGTCTGACCTCTGGGCTTCCCAACAAGGGTTTCTCCACCAAGTAATAAGGGGATCAAATACTTATTTTACTCACTGAACTGCAACTGAATTTATAAAATTTGTGTGATTTTTCTGGATTTTTGGTTGATATTCTGTCTCTATCATATAAAATACTCCTATGATAAAAATTATAGACCCTTCATTTCTTTGTAAGTGGGCAAACCTACAAAATCTGCCGGGGGTCAAATCATTATTTTCCCCACTGTAGAGAACAAAAAACAAAGATGGATTGCTTCACTTTACATTTAATATAAAATTATTGAATTTTAGACTAAATTTCAAGTGCAGCAAACCTTCCTCATTTTATTTCTGTATTGGGAAGGCCTGATTGCTCTGCACTGTGACTAATTATTGATGTGCCCTTCACCATGCTTGTTACATATATATATATATATATATATATATATATATATATATATATATATATATATATATATATATATTATATATATTTATAAACACAGTATAAAAAACAAAAAAAGTATATACATATATATATATATATATATATATATATATATATATATATATATATATATATATATATATATAATGCAGTGTAAATATAAACAGTATGGGCCAGATTCACGTACGAGCACGTAACTTTGTGCAGGCGTAGCGTATCCTATTTACGCTACGCCTCCGCAATTTGGACGGGCAAGTGCAGTATTCACAAAGCACTTGCTCCGTAAGTTGCGGCAGTGTAGCGTAAATGGGCCGGCGTAAGCCCGCGTAATTCAAATGTGGAAGAGGTGAGCGTGTTGTATGTAAATCAATCGTGACCCCACGTAAATGACGCGCCTAACGAATGGCGCATGCGTGCGCATGCTCAGTATCACATCGAATTTACTCCATAAGATACGCCAGGCCTATTGCCTGTGACGTGAACATAACCTACGCACAGCCCCATTCACGTACGACTTACGTAAACAACGTAAAAAGATACACTTGTTCCGACGTCCGTACTTTGCGTTACCTACGCCTGATATAGCAGGGGTAACTTTACGCCTTACGTAAACGGCGTAGCGGCCGCAAGTAGGATCGTGAATCGGCATATCTACCTAATTTACATACTCAACGCGTAAATCTACGGAAGCGCCCCTTGCGGCCAGCGTAAATATTGCACCCAAGATACGACGGCGTAGGAGACTTACGCCGCTCGTATCTTGGCCAAATCTATGCGTAACTGATTCTAAGGCCCCATACACACGATAGAATCCATCCGCTGAAATTTATCCGCGGATCGGTTTCAGCGGATCGACGGATTTATCTGTTGATCCGCTGGAACGTACACACTAGCGCCCAAAAATCTCCGCGAACCAGAACGTATGCAACGTAAACAACGTAAAACGTCACTATAAAGGGGAAGACCAAAGTCAACGGCGCCGCCCTCTGTTCCGCTTTTGCTAGTTCCGTGTGACCGCGTGCTAGTGAAGGTTTGGTTAGAGCCGATTCGTGCTTTTCATTCTCCGCGTTTTGACAGTAGGTATTCTCGGGTTCAGTGCGTTTGCTTGCGGGTTTGCAGTTGGCATTCGGGCACAGGCTTTCAGCACGTTTCCGCGTACTGTGCGCTCGTATCTGTGTGTCGTGCGGGCTTAGCAGGTTGTGCTGGATTTGCGAGTGCTTTCTGTTGGAGTGTGTTCTTGACTGACCAGCCGGCCGGTTTGAATCCATGATGGAGCAGCAGCGTCGATTCTCGCGAATTGGTGCTGGTTATGGGATTGCTAATGGACAGGCTCAGCGAATCAGTTGTTGGGCCAAGAATTGGTTGCGCCAGCGTGACCATTTTTCTCATATGCCTCTGCTTAGGGAACTCCAGGAGAATAATCCGGATGATTTTCGGAATTTTCTCCGCATGACGGACCCCGTATTCAACCGTCTGCTGGAACTTCTGTCCCCCTATATCACGAGGCAGGACACTGATGCGCCAAGCCATCACGGCCGAGCAGAGGCTTATTGCCACGTTGCGGTACCTGGCGACTGGGAGGAGCCTGCAGGACCTCAAGTTCTCGACAGGCATCTCTCCCCAGTCACTTGGGGTCATCATACCGGAGACGTGTACTGCCATCATACATGTTCTGCAGGAGGAGTATCTTAAGGTAAGTTCCCTAATTTGAACAACACAATTTTGTTTTTTTAAATGTGTGAGAAAGTCTTTATTTTTTTCTTCCCTAATAACCATGAGATTGTAATCTGCTGTGTGTGGGATGTTCCCTTTTCTCCCCAGGCATGTTGTTAACCTTTACATGTTTGTTTTGGGCCTAGCTGCATATTTTTTCCTTACCCACCATAAACCTGTCCAGCATGCTTTCCTAGGCCCAAACCCACCTAGCCTAAATTCTCGTTTATTTTTAGGATAATCAATTGTAGCTCTGCCCCCCCCCCCCCCCCCCCAAAATAGTTTCTTGCTCTATCATCAGAGGGATGTGGAGTCTGATAATTAAGTGGGTCTATATTTTTACCCAAAAATAAAAAAATTCACAATGCTTGTGTGAAATGTGAATCCTGTTGTTGATGTTGCACAATGATGGTTTTTCGATTATGTTTGCAATGTTTATGTGCCAAAGTAGTAAATCTCATTTTTTGTTTGTCCCCACAGCTACCCTCCACCCCACAGGAATGGCAGTCTGTGGCTTCCCAATTTGCCCAGCGGTGGGATTTTCCTAACTGCGGTGGAGCAATAGATGGGAAACACGTCCGCATTGTGCCCCCACGCCACTCGGGGTCCTACTATTTTAACTACAAGGGTTATCATAGTATTGTGTTGATGGCGGTGGTGTCGGCACAGTATGAGTTTCTATATGTGGACGTGGGGAAGAATGGCCGGATGTCAGATGGGGGAGTGTTCTCACGGACTGAATTCTACGATCGTCTCCAAACTGGTGATCTGGCACTGCCACCAGATGAAGACAATGTGGAAGGACTTCCGTTTGTGTTCCTAGCGGACGAGGCTTTCGGGCTTGGACCTCACCTAATGCGGCCTTTTCCCCAGAGGACCCTCACCTCAGAGAGGAGTGTGTTCAATTTTCGGTTGTCCAGGGCTCGGAGGGTAGTCGAGAATGCCTTTGGGATCCTCAGCAACCGGTTCCGCCTGTTCCTGACATCGATACATTTGGCGGAATATAAATTGAACACCGTTGTATTTGCCTGCTGCATTTTGCACAACTTTTTACGCAGGCATTCCCAGACGTACCTATCAGACAGCGTTTCTGAGGCAAGACTACTCTCAGATCCTCTCCCTGGGCTGGTCACTGGTCGCGCTGGCATTGGCACCCCATCTGCTCGTGAGGTACGCGACAAATATGTTGAGTACTTCATGGGTCGGGGGGCCATTGCTATGCCAGATCATATTTCTTTCTAATTTGGCCCCCCAAAGAAAGGAATATTCTCAGAAAAAATAAATAATTAGACCATTGGACTTTATACAGTTGTTTGTCATTACTGCTTTTTCTATTTTTTTCTGTCTTCCTGGTTAGCCCAAAAAATAGTGCACTTCTAGTGCCAAATGTAGGGTTCAGGTTTTAGTAAATAAACACAATTGCACATTATTCACTCATCTCCAAACTGGGTATTCAGCATCTTAAAAAATCAAGCCACTCCTTGTAATGTTTTAAAACCAACTTTTTTTATTGTCAGCTTTTTTCTATGTTTTTGGCAAAAGGTTTTTTTTGTGCTCTTAAACATGCCAACTTTTTTACGTTTCACGTTGATTAGTTATTTTTTTTTTTTTTAGTAAGTATCCTTTTTATTTTTTTTTGGGTTCCAAACAATTTCTTCAATATTTTTTGTCGTAATAGTGTGTAAAAATATATTCAAAATTTTTTTTACATATTTGTTCACCAAATAATCGTTATTATTTTTTTTGGGGAAATATTTTATAACAATATAATTTTTTTTTTTTTTTTGGGTGTTGTTTTTTTTGGAAATCAATTAAAAATATTGATCATATTTTTGGGATCGATGTGTTAAACAATCTTTTTTTTTAATTTTTGGTTAAATTTTTTTGTTTTTTGTACATTTTTTTTTTTTATTTTTGTTTACTTTTTCTGTTTTGTATGGCTTGTTGAATGGAAGCCATTTTTAAACTATACAATAGAAAACATGTCCCAAAAAATACAAACCCAAATGTGTCACTTTTGCATTCCCAAAAACAGTCATGGTGTGAGGTCACACCGGAACACGCCAAAATTTCAAGATGCACACATTCAGTGCTTTTCGCCAAATGTCAGTTCTACCACAACAAAAGACTTTAAAAAGGCGACATGTGCTATCTGCCATCATGGGTGAACAATGTCTGTGTTTTGTGGGAGCAAACCTTTCCTCGAAAATTATTTAATAATCGAGGAGGGGGTTGTACCCACAAAGCACAGATATTCTATATTCTGTGATGGCAGATAGCACATGTTGACACACTGTGTGTGCATCTTCAAATTTTGGCGTGTTGCTGAGTCAGACATAAAAACAGGTTGGGGGATGGGCGGGGGGGGTTGGTTTATTCTTTCACACGGCCCATCATGTCAATGATGTTCTTATAGTTTTGCTCTATAACCACCATTCGTTGCCGCATAGTGTCCAGCTCGGCACAGCAGTCGACTATTATATTGCGCACATTCTGTTCCATCTGAACCATCTGTTGCCGCATATTTTCCATTTCGCTGCTGCACTCCATTACTTGCTGGATTATAATTCCCGCACTTGCCCGAGAAAAATGGGGAACAGCATCTTCATCCCCTACAAAATTAGTAAAAAATATAAAATTAGACATTTGACCGGACGAGATACATCTAGGGTTGCCAGCTCATCACTTTAAACCAGAACACAGATTAATTACACAGGTTCTGTGGCTGATTAAAAGGTGGTAATTTTACTCACCTGGTGCCATATCAGCATTACATTAGCCACAGAACATGTGTAATCCATATGTGTTCTGGATTAAAGGGATGAGGTGGCAACCCTATCTACATCTGTTTTGCCCTATCAAGCTGGGATGACACTGACCTGATGTCGTGTTGATTTCCTCCTCCTCCACCACTTCTCCATCTTCAATAACTCCTCCTTCTTCTTCTTCCACCAATCCACCATCTTCAAAATCTGCTAAATCTTCTTCTTCAATTTCATCTTCCTCCTCAACAACTACCAGATCTAAAATTACGCCATCATCCTCTCTTCCTTCCTCCTCCTCCTCCACATCCTCCTCTCTTCCTTCCACCTCCTCCTCAACATCCTCCTCTCTTCCTTCCACCTCCTCCTCAACATCCTCATCTCTTCCTTCCACCTCCTCCTCAACATCCTCATCTCTTCCTTCCACCTCCTCCTCAACATCCTCCTCTATTCCTTCCTCCTCCTCCACATGGCCAGATGGCAGATCCCGGGCATGTCTGGCCCTCTCTGCCTCCTCAAATTGCTGGCGTCTTCTTTCCCCTAGAAAAAAATAAAAAAATAAAGATATTGTAGAGCATAAATCGCACACATTGCATAGAGGTTTAGAGGCTTTTTTGAAAAATATTTAGTTGTCTTATGAACACAAACCTATATTTTAGGATGACTTCTAGGCCAAGCTCTGATTAATTCCATTTTTAGCAAAGTGACACACATGGATGTCCCCCCCTTATAATTTAGAGCTGAGACCATCCAAATTTTCTGGTAAGATTTTGAGGGAGACACAGGTGCTATGGATTACAGATATGGAAACACCTGCTTAGTAGCACTGTTTGCATTTCCCATTCTTGGATTTAATTGTTCAATTAAAAAATTTGACCACAATGTTTACAAACAATGTTTTTGGCAAGAGAGGCATGTCCAGGTGTGTTGTTCCTGGGCCAACATCGTATTTTTGCGAAGCAACCTGATGTGAACAAGGTTTCCTATTAACAGTCGTTGGCCAAGCAAATGAGATTTTGAGAAATACAATTATTTAAACATATTTTCAGAAGTACAACCAGGCCAAGGATACAGATGTAGAAATGTACCTGACCAAACATTCAAATAATAAAATTGTCCCCACCCCTCAAAACAAAAAATAACTTACGTTTTTTGAGTATTTTTTTTATTTTCTTTAGTTGATGTGGCTCACGAAGCTTTAAGTCGGACCACCGCTTCCGTAGCTGCTCCTTGGACCTTGCGATGCCAAACATCCTCTGCATTTTACGTGCCACCTTCTCCATAATTTTCCCCTTCCTGCGGTTGGGGGTCTTGTATGGGCCATATTGCCCATCATAGTCCTTCCTCCGCATAATGTCTACCAGCTCAACCATTTCGTCAAAGGACATATTAGTTGCCTTATAACGTTTAGGCCGGGATCGGGACGTTCCTGCCTCTGTCCCCTCACTTCTGGCCTGAGAGCTCCGTGCATGCTCGCCTGTCATCGCCATCTTTCATCCCCACAGAGATTAGGGGCGTGGAAATCTGGAAATGTCCCGTCATGGGCGGGGACCAGGGCGGCGGGTACTACATACGCGGAGTCTAGAGAATGAATAAGACGTGATTACGTAGGTTACGCGGAGATAATGCGCCCGTTTCTGCTCAGTTGCTTACGCGGAGATTAGTAAAACATTTGACTGCAAGTAACACAGTTAACGCCAGATTTACATAATTAACATTGAGTAGGGGGCAAGACGAGGTGTCACGCACACGCGGAGTCTATAAAAGGGAACCGACGTGATTACGTAGGTTACGCGGAGATTTGTAGAACATTTGACAGCAGTAACACAGTTAACGCCAGATTTTGAGAATTAACATTGATTAGGGGGCATGGCAATGGTGACGATGTGTCACGCACACGCGGAGTCTTTTAAAGGGAACCTACGTGATTACGTTGCTTACGCGGAGATTTGTAGAACATTTGACAGCAGTAACACAGTTAACGCCAGATTTTGAGAATTAACATTGATTAGGGGGCATGGCAATGGTGACGATGTGTCACGCACACGCGGAGTCTTTTAAAGGGAACCTACGTGATTACGTTGCTTACGCGGAGATTTGTAGAACATTTGACAGCAGTAACACAGTTAACGCCAGATTTTGAGAATTAACATTGATTAGGGGGCATGGCAATGGTGACGATGTGTCACGCACACGCGGAGTCTTTTAAAGGGAACCTACGTGATTACGTTGCTTACGCGGAGATTTGTAGAACATTTGACAGCAGTAACACAGTTAACGCCAGATTTTGAGAATTAACATTGATTAGGGGGCATGGCAATGGTGACGATGTGTCACGCACACGCGGAGTCTTTTAAAGGGAACCTACGTGATTACGTTGCTTACGCGGAGATTTGTAGAACATTTGACAGCAGTAACACAGTTAACGCCAGATTTTGAGAATTAACATTGATTAGGGGGCATGGCAATGGTGACGATGTGTCACGCACACGCGGAGTCTTTTAAAGGGAACCTACGTGATTACGTTGCTTACGCGGAGATTTGTAGAACATTTGACAGCAGTAACACAGTTAACGCCAGATTTTGAGAATTAACATTGATTAGGGGGCATGGCAATGGTGACGATGTGTCACGCACACGCGGAGTCTATAAAAGGGAACCGACGTGATTACGTTGCTTACGCGGAGATTATTTCATTGAGCTGCACGAGGAGCTAGAGATAAGGTACAAACTTGAAACATGGGATCAGCAGAGGCCTAGAAACTTGAGAGCCATGGGATTGTGGTTTTGTCTGTTGTTTGCAGCCTTTTAACGCAAATTAGTATGTTTATTGTGTCCCCACAAACTGAATTAAATTCTCACAATGCTTTTACACATCACTTAAATCTAGATGTGAAGAATGCTCTACCTAGTTTTACTTTTTGCCAGGTGTATTGTGATCATGCAAGTATTGTTCTGTGTTGGTTGGCCAAAGGTTATTAGGAAGTGTATTTAGATTTCAGGAATGATGAGTGGCAGGCTAAGTACACATTAAATACTGCCTTCATGAAAGGTCGCAATCTGTAAATTTGGGGATGGGTCTAGATTACACGTATTTAGCAAAATGATTTTAAAAAGGGTCTGCATGTGAACTAATTTTGGGTCACAACAATGGGGCAGAGCTGGCCAGCATTTTGGCTGCAGGAGACACTGTGTTTGCATAGTACAAGATCAATCTGGGGCCACATATGAATACAATGTGAATGATGGGCATTTTCTAATTTATAACATTTTTGGTTTAACAGTGTTCATCAGAAATTTACCTTCGAAAACTCACAAATGGAAAATATCGTGGGAAAGGAGATAATTTCTAGGCTAATAGAGAAGTTTAGGGAAATGCCCCTACTTTGGGATTCAAAACATCCTCATTATTCAAACCGGGACCAACGAAAGGCAGCACTTGCTGAAATAGCTAGATATCTGCAGACATGGGTTCCCGGCTGCACAGGCAACATGGTGAAGAACAAAATGAATAACCTGAGGGCCGCATACAGAGCAAAAAGAAGAGAACTTCGGGAGCAAAGATCAGGAGCAGCAGCAAGAGAGTCCACGTTGCCAAGTCTGTGGTACTACCAGGAGATGGAGTTTTTGGGGGATCAAATAGAGGGCCGGCAATCAATGTCAAGCCTTCCACCCAGACAGCAGGGCAGCAGACCTTCCACAGATCACCCCAGCCAGGAGGAGGACGGTGAGGGGCTGGCTGGCAGTCAGGAAAATCTGCGACTCTCCACTTCTGATGAGGTAGAGTATTTTAAAAAATGTTTTTGGCCTGCTAATTCTTGTTTGTTTATTGAGTTGATATTGTAATCCCAAACAAAAAAATGGACTTGAAAAGTCATGGTCATAAAAATAGGGGTGATGGATGCCAAGTACAGGGATCAGAAGGAGAGTCTATTCAAGTTTAAAGTAAGATAAAACAAACCAGTCTAGAGCATGAAAATGTGTGTGATTTGCTTGTGCCAAATTTTTAAACATGTCACTTTTTTTACACAGGAAGAAGGGAGCAACCAGGAAAGATTGGCTCATGATGCTGAGCTGCCTGCCAGCCAGGAGGAAGGGGTCATTGTCAGCCAGGAGGAGGAGGCCGGGCCCAGCACCAGCCAGGAGGGCCCCAGGCCCACGGTCAGCCCCACCAGGCAACTCCCTCCCCCCAGGGTCAGGCAAACTGGCCTAATGAGGCGCAGGAGGCAGGTGGAGGATGAGAGCCTCCGAATGATTAGGGAAGCTAGCGCCTTAATGAGGGCCCCCCTCAACCCCACTGAGGCCTACAGTGCCTATGTGGCCCATGAATTGTCCCAAGCGGGGGAGGACGGTCAGAGGCGTGCCAGGAACCTCATGAACCAGGTGCTTTTATGGCTGCACCAGGGCTGGCTGACCGATGACACTGAGCTGAGTGACCCGGCCTATCCTGCACAACACCTGCTAATTCCTCCTGCTGCCACATCATCCCGACCTGCAAGGGGCCGTGGACGGGTCCGTGGAAGATCTGCTGCAAGGAGTGTTCCAAGGAACAGGAGACGATGATTGCCGGCCTTCTATTTGATCCCCCAAAAACTTCATGTTTTTTGGAGTACCACAGCCTGGGCTCCATTGGCTCACTTGCTGCTGCTCCTGGTTTTTGTTTTTGTTGTTCTTTTTTTGTTCTCGGTATGCGGTCCTCAAGGTTATTCATTTTGTCCTTGACTATGTTGCCTGTGCAGTCTGGAACACAAGTCTGCATTTATGTTGCTATCTCAGCAAGTGCTGCCCTTCTTGGTAATTTAATTTTCTTTATGTACCAAATAAATGGTTATTTGATTTACTGAAATACCTTGTCTATTGTGTTTTAATACTGTGGTGATTAGGCATGAAACATTTTAGCAAATAATATGTGTCATTTAGAAAGGACACCAACTCCTTGGGGGGGGGGGGGGGGAATTTGGCGTACCAACTTGGGAAAAGAAAAGAGGAAAAACACACGCCTACATAAAATGGTGACATAACTTTACCAAAACAAAACCAAAAAAAAAGGGTAAAAAAATGGCCAAGGGAAAAGAATGGGGACATAATTAGCTAAACCTAAAAAAAGGGGAAAAAATGGACAAGGGAAAAGAATGGGGACATAATTAGCTAAACCTAAAAAAAAGGGTAAAAAAATGGCCAAGAAAAAAGAATGGGGACATAATTAGCTAAACAAAAAAAAAAGGGTAAAAAAACGGCCAAGACAAAAGAATGGGGACATAATTAGCTAAACCAAAAAAAAAGGGTAAAAAAATGGCCAAGGGAAAAGAATGGGGAAAATAATTTACTAAACATAAAAAAAAGGGGAAAAAAATGGACAAGGGAAAAGAATGGGGACATAATTAGCTAAACCTAAAAAAAAGGGGAAAAAAATGGCCAAGGGAAAAGAATGGGGAAAATAATTTACTAAACATAAAAAAAAGGGTAAAAAAATGGCCAAGGGAAAAGAATGGGGACCTAATTAGCTAAACATAAAAAAAAGGGTAAAAAAATGGCCAAGAAAAAAGAATGGGGACATAATTAGCTAAACCTAAAAAAAAGGGTAAAAAAATGGCCAAGGGAAAAGAATGGGGAAAATAATTTACTAAACATAAAAAAAAGGGTAAAAAAATGGCCAAGGGAAAAGAATGGGGACCTAATTAGCTAAACATAAAAAAAAGGGTAAAAAAATGGCCAAGAAAAAAGAATGGGGACATAATTAGCTAAACCAAAAAAAAAGGGTAACATAATGGCCAAGGGAAAAGAATGGTGAAAATAATTTACTAAACATAAAAAAAAGGGTAAAAAAATGGCCAAGGGAAAAGAATGGTGAAAATAATTTACTAAACATAAAAAAAAGGGAAAAAAAATGGCCAAGGGAAAAGAATGGGGACCTAATTAGCTAAACATAAAAAAAAGGGTAAAAAAATGGCCAAGAAAAAAGAATGGGGACATAATTAGCTAAACCAAAAAAAAAGGGTAACATAATGGCCAAGGGAAAAGAATGGTGAAAATAATTTACTAAACATAAAAAAAAGGGAAAAAAATGGCCAAGGGAAAAGAATGGGGACATAATTAGCTAAACATAAAAAAAAGGGTAAAAAAATGGCCAAGAAAAAAGAATGGGGACATAATTAGCTAAACCAAAAAAAAAGGGTAACATAATGGCCAAGGGAAAAGAATGGTGAAAATAATTTACTAAACATAAAAAAAAGGGTAAAAAAATGGCCAAGGGAAAAGAATGGTGAAAATAATTTAATAAACATAAAAAAAAGGGTAAAAAAATGGCCAAGGGAAAAGAATGGGGACATAATTAGCTAAACCTAAAAAAAAGGGTAAAAAAATGGCCAAGGGAAAAGAATGGGGAAAATAATTTAATAAACATAAAAAAAAGGGTAAAAAATGGGCAAGGAAAAAGAATGGGGACATAAATTGGAAAAGAAAAACAAAGACATTCACATGTGGATGCAAAAAATAAAGTTCAAACATCTGGATAGATGGCATCAGCGAGAGAACGGGTTTATTCTAGCAAGAGAACGGGTTTATTCTAGCAAGAGAACGCGGAAAAAACAAGAGGAAATAAACGACACACTATATAGTTAAAATGACGAATGTGCCATATCACAAACAAACGAGAGTTTTACCTGAACGAGTGCTCCCATCCCCTTATTTTGTCTGAGCATGCGCGTGGTTCTTATCCGCGGATAATGTGTACTAACCAACGGATCTATCCGTCGGATAGATTCGCAGCGGATAGATTTGTTCAACATCTCAACAAATATTCGATCTGCTGAAAAGCCATTCGACGGAGAAATATCCGCGGAAACAGATCCGCTGGAGTGTACACACCATAGAATATATCCGCTGAAACCCATTTGCGCGGATTTATCCGCGGATGGATTCTATCGTGTGTATGGGGCCTAAGAATCAGCCGCATAGATACGACGGCTCACATTCGGACTTACGACGGTGTACGTGGAGACACGCCGTCGTACGTCCGCTGTGAATCTGGCCCAATAGATATAGATATGTATATATTTGTGTATATATATATATATATATATATATATATATATATATATATACTGTGCAAATGCATTGTAAATATTTAGGAATCTATAGCAAGAGTACATAAATTAATAGTAATAACAAAAGTAATAATTATAATATTATAATCATAAAATAATATAATATTTTGTAAAGCGCATGCCAAAGTAAAATGTAAATTATATATAATAATAGTAATAAAAATAATAATATAAGCCTAATGTCTTAATTGTAACAAGGATAGTAAAAACTAATATGTCTAAAGACATAACACAAAGTAATTGTGTTTTCTTGTGTAAAGATAAAGGACAATGGCAGTATTAAAAAACATTTTGGTTAAAACAAAAAATTGTAATGTATGTGTGATATGTAAAAAAAAAAAATATATATATATATATGTATGTATATATATATATATATATATATATATATATATATATATATATATATATATATATATATATATATATTATAGTTTTTATTATTAATTAGGAACAAGTATATCATGGTATACACTTTATAGTTTTGCCACTTCTACCATGTTGTTTTCAAACAAATTCAAAAGCTGATTTTCTTTCTTTTTTTTTTTTACATAAATGACTTCATTATATAAAAAAAAAAATACTGTTGCCTTAAATCTGAAACGTATTTCATTTTTCTTCCATGGCACAAAGAACAGGATTCCCTAATTGCACTGGATTAAAAAAAAAAAAAAGAAGAAGAAAAGTACAATAAAAAAGAACATAATTTCAATAAGTGTCCTCTGTCTTCGAAACTTCAAAACAACGCATATCTAAAAAAAAAAAAAAAAAAAATTATAAAAATGTATCTCTTTTTATAGCAAGAAAAGTTGGAGTTTCAACTCATGGCCACGGGCACAAAAGAAAGTTTTTCTCTGTCACAGATGCTCACGACAGTGGAGTGATTGGCAACGAGAAGAGCATGAAAATAAAATTGTTCACACACTAATGAATAGAAGCTTGATTGCAAGATCCTGTTTGGAAAATTATAGTGCTACACACCAGCCATACAATTACATCAAAAATGCTGCATATTCATTTCATCTACTTTGCATAGAGATTAACAAGCAGACTCTAAAATCAAAGCTAACACCAAATTTAGTCACAGGTTAGAAACAAAATCGCATTGTTTGATGGATATGAATCCGTACCACCTGCCTGCTTTCTGATTGCTCGCAGCTTAACACGGGCACACAAAACTTGTTGTGGTTTTCTTTTTTCTTTTTTATTCTAAGAAAACCGCCAAGGATGTAGGGCTATAAAATATTTCCAGTTGGATTTAATTATTTTAAAGTAATAAAAAATATATATATATATATATATATATATATATATATATATATATATATATATATATATATATATATATATATAAAATATTTATATATAAAATATTTATTTATATTTTATTTATATTAGACTCTGGTTTACAATTCCACAATGGAAGAGATCAATAATCGCTAGATACCCAGAAGAGGTAACAACAAAACTTGTTGTGTGTGTGTGTGTTTTTATAATTCTAAGTAAAACATACAAGGGCAGATCCACAAAGCGAGTACGCCGGCGTATCTACTGATACGCCGGCATACTTTCAAATTTCCGGCGTCGTATCTTTGTTTTGAATCCTCAAAACAAGATACGACGGCATCTGTGTTAGATCCGACAGGCGTACATCTTCGTACGCCTTCGGATCTTAGATGCAATTCTTCGGCGTCCGCTGGGTGGCGTTCCCGTCGTAATCCGCGTTGAGTATGCAAATGAGCTATTTCCGACGATCCACGAACGTACGAGCGGCCGTCGCATTCTTTCACGTCGTCAGTCGGCTTTTTCCGGCGTATAGTTAAAGCTGCTGTTTCGTGGCGTATAGTTAAACCTGCTATGTTAAGTATGGCCGTCGTTCCCGCGTTTAATTTGAATTTTTTTTTTTCGTTTGCGTAAGTCGTCCGTGAATCGGGATGGACCTAATTTACGTCCACGTCAAAACCAATGACGTCCTTGCGACGTCATTTAGCGCAATGCACGGCGGGAAATTTAGGGACGGCGCATGCGCAGTTCGTTCGGCGTGGGGACGCGCTTCATTTAAATGAAACACGCCCCCTTACTCGCCGATTTGAATTAGGCGCCGTTACGCCGCGAGAGATACATTACGCCGCCGTAACTTACGGGCGCAAATTCTTTGTGGATTCAAAGCTACAAAAAGTAAGTTACAGCGGCGTAGCGTATCTCACATACCCATGCAATTCTTTCTGGATCTGCTCCTTAGGATGTAGGATTAGAAAAAAATTCCAGTTAGATTTAAGTATTTTAAAGTAAAAAAAAAAAACATTTTATATATATATTAGACTCTGGAAGCGATCAATAGGTAATAACAAAACTTTTTTATTTTTTTTATTCTAAGAAAGTCATCAAGGATGTAGAGCTAGAAAATGTTTCAGTTGGATTTAATTAATTTAAAGTAATAAAAAAAAATATATGTATATATATATATATATATATATATATATATATATATATATATATTAGACTCTGGTTTACAATTCCACAATGGAAACGATCAATAATCGCTAGATACCTAGAAGATGTAACAACAAAACTTGTTGATTTCATTATTTTAAAGTAAAAAAAAAAACCATTGTGTATATATATATATATATATATATTTTTTTTTTTAATTACTTTAAATTAATTAAATCCAACTGAAATATTTTCTAGCTCTACCTCCTTGATGGCTTTCTTAGAATAAAAAACAAAAAACAAAAAAAAACTAGTTTTGTTATTACCTCCTCTGGGTATCTAGTGATTATTGATCGCTTCCAGAGTCTAATATTTTTATATATATATATATATATATATATATATATTAGACTCTGGTTTACAATTCCACAATGGAAGCAATCAATAATCGGTAGATACCCAGAAGAGGTAACAACAAAACTTGTTGATTTCATTATTTTAAAGTAAAAAAAAACAAAAACATTGTGTATATATATATAAATATTAGACTCTGGAAGCGATCAATAATCAATAATCGCTAGATACCCAGAAGAGGTAATAACAAAACTTAACAAACTTAATTATTTTAAAGTAAAAAAAAATATATATATATATATATATATTAGACTCTGGTTTACAATTCCACAATGGAAGCAATCAATAATCACTGGATACCAGGAAGAGGTAATAACAAAACTTTTTTTTGTTTTTTTATTCTAAGAAAACCATCAAGTAAGAAGGACTAGAAAATATTTCTGGTTGGATTTAATTATTTTAATGTTAAAAAAATATATATATAACATTTTCTTTTCTTAGACTATGGTCTACAATTCGACAATGGAAGCGATCAAGAATCGCTAGATACCCAGAAGAGGTAATAACAAAACTTGTTGTGTTGTTTTTTTTTTTTATTCCAAAAAAAACAAACAAGGATGTAGGACTAGAAAATATTTCCAGTTGGATTTAATTATTTTAAAGTAAAAAATAAATAATTATATATATTTTTTTCTTAGTCTCTGTTCCACAGAACCACAATGGAAGCGACCAAGAATCACTAGATACCAGGAATAGGTAACAACAAAACTTGTTCTGTTTTTTTTTTTTTTTTTTATTATTATAAGAAAACCATCAAGGATGTAGGACTTGAAAATATTTCCAGTTGGATTTAATTATTTTAACGTTAAAATAATATATATAATTTAATTTTCTTAGACTCTGGTCTACAATTCGACAATGGAAGCGACCAAGAGGAAGTAATAATAAAACTTGTGTTTTTCATTTTTTTTTTTTATTATTCCAAGAAAACCATCAAGGATGTAGGACTAGAAAATATTTCCAGTTGGATTTTATTATTTTAAAGTAAAAAAAAAAAATTATGGGCCAGATTCACGAAAAATTACGGTGGCGTAACGTATGTCCTTTATGTTACTCCGCCGCAAGTTTTCATCGTAAGTGCTTGATTCACAAAGCACTTGCGTGTAAACTTGCGGCGGCG
Source organism: Rana temporaria (assembly GCF_905171775.1). Taxonomy (NCBI): domain Eukaryota; kingdom Metazoa; phylum Chordata; class Amphibia; order Anura; family Ranidae; genus Rana; species Rana temporaria. The sequence goes on from NC_053497.1 coordinate 10,561,083, forward strand.
TAGCGTAAAGCCGCCCGGCGCAAGCCCGCCTAATTCAAATGGGGCGTGTACCATTTAAATTAGGCGCGTTCCCGTGCCGGATGTACTGCGCATGCTCCGTTTTGAAATTTCCCGCCGTGCTTTGCGCAAAATGACGTCGCCCCGACGTAATGTTTTGAACGGCGACGTGCGTAACGTACTTTCGTATTCCCGGACGACTTACGCAAAAAATTTTTTTTTGAAATTCGACGCGGGAACGACGGCCATACTTTAACATGGCCTGTCTATTGTTACATCACCTAAATAGCAGCCGTAACTTTGCGACGCGAAAAGCCGACTAGCGACGACGTAAGAGAATGCGACGAACGCGCGTACCTTCGTGGATCGCCGTAAACGGCTAACTAGCATACCCGACGCGGAAAACAACGCAAACTCCACCCAGCGGCCGCCGAAGTATTGCATCCTAAGATCGGAAGGCCTACGAAGCCGTACGCCTGTCGGATCTTAGCCAAATGCCGTCGTATCTTTGTTTGTGAATTACAAATAAAGATACGATGCGGCAAATTTGAAAGTACGCCGGAGTATCAGCAGATACTCCGGCGTACTTATTCTCTGAATCTGGCCCCAAGGATGTAGGACTAGAAAATATTTCCAGTTGGATTTTATTATTTTAAAGTAAAAAAAAAAAAAATTATATCTATATAAAATGTATTTGTATTTTTTTCTTAGGCTGCTTTCACATTGCAGCGTGGAGCAGCGGTGACGGTATAGCCGCGCTATTTGTAGCGCGGCTATACCGTCGTATTTACCGCGATATTCGGGCGCTAGCGGTGAGGTTTTAACCCCTGCTAGCGGCCGAAAAAGGGTTAATACGCCCGCGTTGCGGTTTTAAGGCGCGGTATAAGGCGCGGTGAACACACTGCTCCTATACCGCGGTAAAGATGCGGCTAGCAGGACTTTTGGTGCGCTCCTGCTAGCGCACCGCTTCAATGTGAAAGCCTTCGGGCTGCAGGGCATGATTTTTCATGCGGTATAGCAGCGCTATTTTTTGCGCTGTAGTTGCATGAAAAACGCCTCAATGTGAAAGGGGCCTTAGACTCTGATCTACAATTCCACAATGGAAGTGATCAAGAATCAATAGCTACCAATTATGCCAAAAGATTCCAAGACAACCATCAAAGATGTAGAACTAGAAAATATTTCCAGTCGGATTTTATTATTTTAAAAAATAAATAAATATATATATATTTTTTCTTAGCCTCTGTTCTATAGAACGACAATGGAATTGACCGAGAATCTCTATCAGTTAATATAAATGTATTTAGAGAAGTCTAGAATGTAACTTTGTTTTACAAATAAATGTTGTTACTTAACTTAAAAATAAATATATATATATATATATTTTTTTTACTTTGAAAACATTAAATGTAAAAATAAATCATTTTATTATATATAAATACACAAACATATTGGATATCTAAACCATAAAGCAATATACGACAGCTCCGCATCAAAGTCTCCTTACATCAGAGTCCCCATAAGAGCCTCCTCTTACATTCACCTTCCCCTTACATAAGGGTCCCTATCAGATTCCTCCTTTATATCAGAGTTCCCATCAGATTCCCCCCCTTACACCAGGACCCTATCAGAGTCGTCTTTTACATCAGGGTCCCCATCAGAGTCCCCCTTTACATCAGGATCCCCATCAGAGTTCCCTCTTAGATCAGAGTCCCCATCAGTGTCTGCCTTCAATAAGAGTCCCCCATCAGAGTCCTCTTTACATCATAGTCCCCCCTTACATCATAGTGCTGTCTTACAACAGAGTTCCCACCAGAGGCCCCCTTTACCTCAAAGTCCCCTTCAGAGTCTCCCCCTTATATCACAGTCCTTATTAAAGTCCTCATTATGTCAAAATATTTTTACATCCGAATCCCCCCTTACATCAGAGTCCCCATCAGATTACCCCCTTACATAAGTACTGTATCAGAGTCACCCCTTTACATCATAGTCCTTATTAAAGTCCTTTTTATGTCAAAATCTCATTACATCCAAACCCCGTCAGATTCCCCCTTACATCAGGACCCTATCAGAGCCCCCCTTAAATGAGGGTTCCCATCAGAGTCCCCCCTTACATCAGGGTTCCCATCAGAGTCCCCCCTTACATCAGGGTTCCCATCAGAGTCCCCCCTTACATCAGGGTTCCCATCAGAGTTCCCCTTTACATCAGGGTCCCCATCAGAGTTCCCCTTTACATCAGGGTCCCCATCAGAGTTCCCCCTTACATCAGGGTTCCCATCAGAGTCCCCCCTTACATCAGGGTTCCCATCAGAGTCCCCCTTTACATCAGGGTCCCCATCGGAGTTCCTCCCCCTACATCAGGGTTCCCATCAGAGTTCCCTCTTAGATCAGGGTTCCCATCAGAGTTCCCCCTTACATCAGGGTTCCCATCAGAGTCCCATTTACATCAGGGTTCCCATCAGTGGCGGCTGGTGCTCCAAATTTTTGGGGGGGCGCAAACAAACAAAAAAAAAAAAACAATTGCAGCCTCACAGTGCCCATCATACACAGCTACTGTGCCCATCAATTGCAGTCACTGTGCCCATCAAAGGCAGCCACTGTGCCCATCATACACAGCTACTGTGCCCATCAATTGTCGCCACTGTGCCATGCCATCAAACGCAGCCACTGTGCCAATCAACTGTCACCACTGTGCCATGCCATTACACGCAGCCACTGTGCTATCAATTGTCACCACTGTGCCCATCAATTGTCACCACTGTGCCCATCAATTGTTGTCACCACTGTGCCATGCCAAACGCAGCCACTGTGCCATGCCATCAAACGTTACCACTGTGCCCATCAATTGTTGTCACCATTGTGCCCATCAATTGTTGTCACCACTGTGCCCATCAATTGTTGTCACCACTGTGCCTATCAATTGTTGTCACCATTGTGCCCATGAATTGTACTCGCCACTGTGCCCATCAATTGTACTCGCCACTTTGCCCATCAATTGTACTCGCCACTGTGCCCATCAATTGTACTCGCCACTGTGACCTGTTAAATTCTGGCAATGTGCCCTGTAAAATGCCCCCTCCCCATTTCAGCCCGGCACTTACCTTTTTGGGGTCAGCCATCCTGCTTCCACCGTCCCTCGATGTCTTCTCCCGCCCTCGATGACGCTTCAGCCAATCAGGTTACCAGGTTACCAGAACCGGTGAACCTGATTGGCTGAGACGCCTGTCAGTCTTATACAAGGAGCGCATCCCTAGAGCGTTCCTTGTATAAGCTTCCGGGACCCGAGGGCTGTACTCGGAAAGCCGTTGGCTCTGATAGGCACTTCCGTACAGCCAACCAGCTGCCGTTATTCAGATGGCCGGACATGAGCGCCGACCATCTGAACAGAACAGCGGCAGCGGCGATAATAACATAGATTCGTGCAATGCAATGAATCTATGTTATTAGACTCAGTGGCGGTGAGAGCCAGAGGGGGCGGCGCTCCAGCGCCCTCTATGGACGAACCGCCACTGGTTCCCATCAGAGTCCCCCCTTACATCAGGGTCCCCATCAGCGTTCCCTCTTAGATCAGAGTCCCCCCTTATATCAAGTCCCCATCAAAACCCTCTCTTACATTGAGTCCCCTTTACATAAGGGTCCCTATTCGATTCCCCCCTTACATCAGGACCCTATCAGTCCCCACTCACTTCAGGGTCCCCATCAGAATCCTTCCTTACATCAGAATCCCCATCAGAGTCACCCCTTATTTGAGAGTCCCTTCTTACATGGGAGCCCCCATCAGAGTCCCACTCCCCCCCCCCCTTACACCAGAGCCCCAGTAACATCAGGGTTGCTATTTAAGTCACTTAGGCTCGATTCACACCTATGCATGTTGCTTTTGAGCGTTTTTGCAATGCTTTTTGCGGTGCTTGCTGCGTTTTTTGACGTGCGTTTCAACCGCGATTTGCGTTTTGAGTTTTTTTTTTTATTTTTTTAGCCAGTAATTTTTTTTTTTTTTACTTTTTCTTTAACAACCAGCTATAAACAGGTTGAAAAAAAACTGCAAAACGCAAATCGCGGCAAAAACGGGGCAAAAAAAGCATTAGTGTGAATGGAGCCTTACAGCATGAAAGACTCCTAATTCAATAAAAAAAAAGGTATATTACCTATAATTACATAATTAGTTGGGTTGTTAAAAAAAAAAAAAAAGACGCATCCAGTTCAACCAATAGAAAACCTCCATATACAGAATCCTAATTCCACAGCTGATCCGGAGGAAGGCAAAAAAATAAATAAAAAAAAAATCCTGGTAACGCATGATCCAAATTTAGGAGATTAAAATAAATCATAAAATAAATAAATAAAATAAATAAATAAATAAATAAATAAATAAATAAATAAATAAATAAAATAAAATAAATAAATAAAATAAAATCATTAAATAAATAAAATTAAATAAAATCATTAAATAAATAAATAAAATAAAATCATTAAATAAATAAATAAAATAAAATAAATAAATAAATAAAATAAATAAATAAATAAAATAAAATCATTAAATAAATAAATAAATAAAATAAAATCATTAAATAAATAAATAAAATAAAATAAAGTCATTAAATAAATAAATAAAATAAAATCATTAAATAAATAAATAAATAAATAAATAAAATAAAGAAATAAATAAAATACAATCATTAAATAAAGAAATAAATAAAATAAAATAAAATCATTAAATAAATAAATAAAATAAAATAAATAAAATAAAATCATTAAATAAATAAATAAATAAAATAAAATCATTAAATAAATAAATAAAATAAAATAAATAAAATTAAATCATTAAATAAATAAATAAATAAAATAAATGAAGTGACATGTTTGGCGTCTGTAATGCGATTTGTAACTAGCACTGTACTTAGCTCACCTTCCCGGGCCGACCAATCACCAACTGACCCATTCATTGGCTGACCCCATTCATTAACTGACCAATCACCGGACACCCACTGATCCCGGACCTGCTATAATGAGCTCATCAGACGATGTCAGACCTCTGATAATGCGGCTGATAAATAGAATTACCGCCTCCTGTGTGCGTCCGCGTCTGCAGTGTTTATGGTTGGCGAGGTCACATTACATTCAATTAAAAATAATTTTGAAAATGATTTTGTTTTATTTCCGCAGCTCAGAAGGCGCTCCTATCAAATCATCAGTTTAACCACTTTAAGCCCACGGACCATTATGTGGCAAAAGGACCCGGCCCCTTTTTATGATTCGGCACTGCATCGCTTTAACTGACAATTGCGCGGTCGTGCGACGTGGCTCCCAAACAAAATTGACGTCCTTTTTTTCCCACAAATAGAGCTTTCTTTTGGTGGTATTTGATCACCTCTACGGTTTTTATTCTTTTGCGCTATAAACAAAAATAGAGCGATAATTTTGAAAGAAATTCAATATTTTTTACTTTCTTCTATAATAAATATCCCCCAAAAATATATAAAAAAAAAATTTTTTTTCCTCAATTTAGGCCGATACGTATTCTTCTACCTATTTTTGGTAAAAAAAAAAAATCGCAATAAGTGTTTATTGATTGGTTTGCGCAAAAGTTATAGGGGCAGATTCTGGTAGATTTGCGTAAAAAAATGCGGCGGCGTAATGTATCTCATTTACGTTACGCCGCCGCAAGTTTTACGGGCAAGTGCTTGATTCACAAAGCACTTGCCTGTAAAGTTGCGGCGGCGTAGCGTAAATCCCCCGGCGCAAGCCCGCCTAATTCAAATGATCCGGGTAGGGGGCGTGGATCATTTAAATTAGGCGCGTTCTCGCGCCAAATGTACTGCGCATGCGCCGTCCCTAAAATTTCCCGACGTGCATTTCGCGAAATGACGTCGCAAGGACGTCATTGGCTTCGACGTTAACGTAAATGGCGTCCAGCGCCATTCACGGACGACTTACGCAAACTACGTAAATTTTTAAATTTCGACGCGGGAACGACGGCCATACTCAACATTGGTTGCCCCTCATATAGCGGGGGCAACTTTACGCGTCGCAAAAGATACGGAAACGTCGTAAATTCACTGCGTCGACCGCGCGTACGTTCGGGAATTTCGCGTAAATAGCTAATTTGCATAGACGACGGGGAAAACGACGGAGGCGACACCTAGCGGCGAAAAAAAAAATTTGCATTTAAGATCCGACAGCGTAAGAGCCTTACGCCTGTCGGATCGAATGGTTATCTACGCGTAACGGATTCTAAGAATCAGTCGCATAGATACGACGGCCCAGATTAGGACTTACGACGGCGCACATGTCGTTGCGCCGTCGTAAGCCCTTTCAGAATCTGGGCCATAGTTTTTACAAAATTGTGGATAGTTTTATGGCATGGCTTCTCACCATGTGCATTAGAAGCTGCAGCAAGTCAGATGGAGCCCCGCCCCATTTCCTGGCCGGAGGACGCCCGGCATCATCTAGCAGACACGTGCCGTCCGTTTTCCTCCCAAATTGAAATTCAAACTGATTTTTTTCTTTATTCGGAAATTCAGATGTACCCAAATTTCCGAATTTACAATAGTAACAAATTTGAAACTAACCTGAATTAACAAAAAATAATTTTCAGACGAAATTTAAGTAGTTTTCAAACTGAATTCAAATTGTTTTCAAATTTGAATTTGAATATCCAAAGAGAATAAAATAGAATAGAATAGAAATTAATAGAAAATAAAATAATAGAATAGAGATAAAAAGAATAGAATATAAAATAAAAGAACAGAATAGAAAATAAAAGAATAGAATAAAACAGAACATAATAAAATAATAGAAAAAATAATTTAGAAAATAAAGGAATAGATTAGAAATTAATAGAATAGAAAATAATACAATAGAATAGAAAATAGAATAGAAAATAATAGAATAGAAAATAATAGAATACAGATTAAAAGAATAGGATAGAAAATAAAAGAATAGAATAGAGAATAATACACTAGAATAAAACAGAACAAAATAAAAGAACAGAAAAAAACAAATTAGAAAATAAAGGAATATAATAGAAAATAATATAATAGAATATAAAATAATAGAATATAAAATAATAGAATAGAGATTAAAAGAATAGAATAGAATAGAAAATAAAATAATAGAATAGAAAAAAATAGAATAAAACAGAACTAAATAAAAGAACAGAAAAAATTAATTAGAAAATAAAGGAATAGAATATGAAATAATAGAATAGAAATTAATAGAATATAAAATAATAGAATAGAATATAATATAATAGAGATTAAAATAATAGAATAGAAAATAAAATAATAGAATAGAAAAAAATAGAATAAAACAGAACTAAATAAAAGAACAGAAAAAAATGTAAAAAAAAAAATAGAAAATAAAGGAATAGAATAGAAAATAGAATATAATAGAAAATACAATAAAATAATAGAAAATAGAATACAATAGAAAATAATAGAATAGATATTGAAAGAATAGAATAGGATAGAAAATAAAATAAAATAATAGAATATAAAATAATAGAATCGAATAAAACAGAACAAAATAAAAGAACAGAAAACAATTAAGTAGAAAATAAAGGAATAGAATAGAAAATCATAGAATAGAATAGAAAAGACAATAAAATAATAGAATAGAAAATACAAGAATAGAATAAAACAGAACAGAATAGAAAATAAAATAATAGAGTAGAATAAAATAGAAAGAATATAACCAATTCAAATGTCAAATAGAATAGATTTAAATTTGAATAGAATAGAAAAGAATAGAATAGAAAGGGATAGAATAGAAATTAAAGAATAGAAAAGAATAGAGTAAAACAGAACAAAATAAAATAATAAACAAAAGAACAGAGATAAAATAGAATCCAAAATAAAGGAATAGAATAAAAAATAGAAAGAATATATCCAGTTCGAATTTCAAATAGATCAAATTCTAATTTGAATACATAAGAAAAGAATAGAATAGAAAATAAAACAATAGAATAAAATAGAAAGAATATAACTATCTTCTGAAATTTGAATTTCAAGTAGAATAGATTTGAATTTGAATAGAATAGAAAAAAATAGAATAAAAAATTATAGAATAGAATAAAATAAAATAGAATGAATATAACCTTCATCCAAAATTTACATTTCGAATAAGATAAATTCGAATTCGAATAGAAAAGAGTAGAATAAAAAATTGAATAAAATAGAAAGGACTTAACCATCTTCTGACATTTGAATTTTAAATAGAATATATATTTTTAAATAGAATAGAAATGAATAGAATATAAAAAAATTGAATAGAATAGAAAACAAATAATATGAACAGAATAAAATAAAATAGAAGGAATATAACCTTCTTCCGAAATTCAAATTTTAAATAGAAATGATTAAAATTTGAATAGAATAAAATAGAAAATGAAATAATAAAATAGAAAAGGATAGGATAAAAAATAGAAAGTAATAGAAAGAATATAACCATCTTCTGAAATTCAAATTTCGAATAGAATAAATTTGAATACAAGAAAAGAATAGAATAGAATAAAATAGAAAGAATATAACCTTCTTCCAAATTTCGAATTTTAAATAGAATAAATTCTAACTCGAACAGAATAGAACAGAAAATATAATAATAGAATAGAATAAACAATAGAAAGAAAATAGAATAGAAATAATATAACATTATAACTGTTCTCTGAAATTTGAAATTTGAATAGAATAAATTTGAATTTTGAATAGAATAGAAAAGAATAGAATAATATATAAAAGAGAAGAATAGAACAGAAAAGAAAATGATAGAATAAAACAAAACAATAGAATAGACTAGAAAATGTAACAATCTTCCAAAATGTGAATAGAATAAATTTGATTTAGAATGGAATTCAAATCGACTTTAATTTGAATAAATGAAACTAATTCCGAAAACAAATTGAACTCATTTATGTAAATAAGGGATGGACTGTCCCTGGCCCCGCCCCTTCCATTCATAGGGCTTCAGTTCTTTCCATCCCATGTGGGCAGGGCTTGCATGCAAACGCAGCCTGTCTAGGAACGCCCATGACATTTAGACATTTTGATATTTACATAACTCCTCCCACTATTTGCATCAGGGCTGAGAGGAGTACCGAGTCCGGGTGCTGCAATGTTTTCAGGACGTTATGTACAGCACCCTGCTGGCCCCTCCCACCAGCCATGATCTGTCTGCATTGCATAGAAAACAATGAGCAGAGAGCAGAGCTGTGGGAGGGTCACAACAGGCTCCACCCATTACAGGCTGCCTGTAGAAAACTACAGGAGGGGGCGGAGACAAAACCAGTCACTCTGTACAAGGAGAGAGAGCGGAGCTGTGGGAGGGGCCCAGCAGGCTCCACCCACTACAGAAAACTACAGGAGGGGGCAGAGACAAGACCAGTCACTCTGTACAAGGAGAGAGCAGAGCTGTGGGAGGGGCCCAGAAGGCTCCACCCACTACAGAAAACTACAGGAGGGGGCGGAGACAAGACCAGTCACTCTGTATAAGGAGAGAGAGCAGAGCTGTGGGAGGGGCCCAGCAGGCTCCACCCACTACAGAAAACTACAGGAGGGGGCGGAGACAAGACCAGTCACTCTGTACAAGGAGAGAGAGCAGAGCTGTGGGAGGGGCCCAGCAGGCTCCACCCACTACAGAAAACTACAGGAGGGGCGGAGTCAAAACCAGTCACTCTGTACAAGGAGGGAGAGAGCGGAGCTGTGGGAGGGGCCCAGCAGGCTCCACCCACTACAGAAAACTACAGGAGGGGGCAGAGACAAAACCAGTCACTCTGTACAAGGAGAGAGAGCGGAGCTGTGGGAGGGGCCCAGCAGGCTCCACCCACTACAGAAAACTACAGGAGGGGGCGGAGTCAAAACCAGTCACTCTGTACAAGGAGGGAGAGAGCGGAGCTGTGGGAGGGGCCCAGCAGGCTCCACCCACTACAGAAAACTACAGGAGGGGGCAGAGACAAAACCAGTCACTCTGTACAAGGAGAGAGAGCGGAGCTGTGGGAGGGGCCCAGCAGGCTCCACCCACTACAGAAAACTACAGGAGGGGGCGGAGACAAGACCAGTCACTCTGTACAAGGAGAGAGCAGAGCTGTGGGAGGGGCCCAGAAGGCTCCACCCACTACAGAAAACTACAGGAGGGGGCGGAGACAAGACCAGTCACTCTGTACAAGGAGAGAGAGCAGAGCTGTGGGAGGGGCCCAGCAGGCTCCACCCACTACAGAAAACTACAGGAGGGGCGGAGTCAAAACCAGTCACTCTGTACAAGGAGAGAGAGAGCGGAGCTGTGGGAGGGGCCCAGCAGGCTCCACCCACTACAGAAAACTACAGGAGGGGGCGGAGTCAAGACCAGTCGCCCTGCACAAGCAGGCCCCACCCACCACAGGCACTACAGAATGATTATTCTTAGCATTGGAGAGATTTGAAAGTGGGAGTGGTTGATAGCAAAAGACAATCGGGCAGGGCTGACACCACTCAGTCACAGCAAGACTTAGGCTTTTGGCACGATTTCCTGCAACACAGAAAGTCGTAAGATAAGTAAAAACGCATTCATTTCAATGGGCGCCGTCTTAATTGCTGCGATAGTTCCTGCCCTACGTGTCTTGTCTCTGTGGTGCCGTACACTGCAACTTTAAAAATCCGCAGAAGTCGCAAGGACGCAGTATCTTCGCAACTCTGGCTGCGACTCCACATGGGGGGGTTTTATATGAAACCAAAGAAGCAAAAACATCAAAGACGCATTAAAGCTGCACTGAAGCTGAATCAAGTCCCAATGCAAAGGTCGTAAGACTTTGATGGGGTCGCTGCGGTGTGAACCGCGCCCAAAGTCTTGGTGTAAGCGCCGTTTTCTACGGCCTGGTTCACATCTGTGCAGGTTCGCGGTTGATTTGCGTTTTTTTTTTCACACGTGCTTTTGTTTATATAAGAAAGGAAAAGAAAAAATTGATAACTGCGTTTTGCGTTTTTTGCGTTTGCATTTGTTGTCTTGCAGGAGAACCCAACAGAAACGCATCTGCGTGTTTTACAGCATTTTTGATGCGTTTCCACTGAATTTCCATTGAAGTCTATGGATATAATAAATTGTATATTGTATGTTACATTTTATTGTATATTAAATTGTATATTGTATATTAAAAATGGCATATTATATTATATTGTATATTAAATTGTATTGTTTTTTTAAATTGTATATGACATTTTATTGTATATTACACTTAAATTGTATATTGAGTTGTATAATGTATATACATTTTATTGTATATTAAATGTTATATTGTCTATTAAATTGTATATTATATTTTATTGTATATTAAATTGTACATTGTATATAAATGTTTATTGTATATTACACTTTATTATATAATAAATTGCATATTGTATAATAAATTGTATATTACATTTGTATATTAAGTTGTATATTGTATAAAACATTTTATTGTATATTAAATGTTATATTGTCTATTAAATTGTATATTATATTTTATTGTATATTAAATCGTATTGTTTTTTAAAATTGTATATTACATTTTATTGTATATTAAATTGTACATTGTATATTCAATGTTATTGTATATTACACTTTATTATATAATACATTGTATATTCAATTGTATTGTATATTAAGTTGTATAATGTATATACATTTTATTGTATATTACATTTTATATTGTATATTAAAAATTGCATATTATATTTTATTGTATATTAAATTGTATTTTTTTTTTAAATTGTATATTACATTTTATTGTATATTAAATTGTACATTGTATATTCATTGTTATTGTATATTACACTTTATTATATAATAAATTGTATATTGTATATTAAATATTATCTGATGTATATTGTATTGTATATTAAGTTGTATAATGCATATACATTTTATTGTATATTAAATTTTATATTGTCTATTAAATGGTATATTATATTGTATATTAAATTGTATTGTTTTTTAAATGTATATTAAGTTGTATATTGTATAAAACATTTTATTGTATATAAAATGTTATATTGTCTATTAAATTGTATATTACATTTTTTATTACATTTTATTGTATATTAAATTGTATATTGTATATTAAAAATTGTATATTATATTTTATTGTATATTAAATTGTATTGTTTTTTAAAATTGTATATTACATTTTATTGTATATTAAATTGTACATTGTATATTCAATTGTATTGTATATTAAGTTGTATAATGTATATACATTTTATTGTCTATTAAATTGTATATTAAATTGCATTGTTTTTTTTGTATTGTATATTACATTTTATTGTATATTAAATTGTATATTGTATATTATATTTTAAATTAAATTGCATTTTTTTTTTTTATTGTATATTACATTTTATATTGTCTATTAAATTGTATATTAAATTACATTGTTTTTTTTTTATTATTGTATATTACATTTTATATTGTCTATTAAATTGTATATTACATTTTATTGTATATTAAATTGTAAATTGTATAAAACATTTAATTTAAATTCATTGTAAAGCTTAATTGTTTGATAATGATTTGGCGGTGTAGCGCCCCTGTAGGGCAATCATTTGTTGTATTTGGGTGCAGGGTGCGGGGGGGGCGTTTCCTTTACCCCGCCATCAATATCGATGGACGCCTACCACCATCCCATTACAGCATTTTATAATCAATGTCACAAAATAATCAGATATGAAGTCTTTCTCTTTAACAACCCCGAATGACGACAAACAGATACTATAATCCACAAGAGCAATAACAGCAAAAAAAAATGTAAATAAAAAAACAGCAAAAAGAAAAGAAATCTGGAGGTCCCATCCAGGAATACTATCATGCCAATACATTACATCCTCTGCCCTATACTGCCCTCTTGTGGACAAAATGGAGATGAAAACCCTCCAATACATAATTGTATATTGGAGTATTTTATATCCATCGAATGGATCCCATTGGTATTAGTGATTGCGCTATTTGGGAGAAGCAATGCCCTCCCCCCGCCCCCCGCCATGAAGTGACGCACGTCTCCTTTATTGATACAAAGTTTCATTTTGTATGAAGACTCTCCAGTGTTCTGGAATCTGTAATAGGAAGTCGATGTAATCAGATGACGGAAGAGCGAAGTTATAATGCATCTAATCCCAAGAACAACAATGTAACATATTTTACCGATCCTTAGATGTTTCCTTTCCAATCGTTTTCTTTTTATAACCATTTAAGACCCGGACCTTTAGGCAGCTAAAGGACCTGGCCCCTTTTTGCGATTCGGCGCTGCGTCGCTTTAACTGACAATTGCGCGGTCGTGCGACGTGGCTCCCAAACAAAATTGGCGTCCTTTTTTCCCACAAATAGAGCTTTCTTTTGGTGGTATTTGATCACCTCTGCGGTTTTTATGTTTTGCGCTATAAACAAAAATAAAGCGACAATTTTGAAAAAAATGCAATATTATTTACTTTTTGCTGTAATAAATATCCCCCAAAAATGTATAAAAATTTATTTTTTTCCTCAGTTTAGGCCGATACGTATTCTTCTACATGTTTTTGGTAAAAAAAAAAATCGCAATAAGGGTTTATTTATTGGTTTGCGCAAAATTTATAGCGTCTACCAAATAGGGGATAGTTTTATGGCATTTTTATTAATATTTTTATATTTTTTACTACTAATGGCGGCGATCACCTCTGGGGCTGAAGTTGTTAATATGGCGTGACAGTTGCTATCTTCAATATGGCGGGGAAGTTGGTATTATCAATATAGCGGTGAATTTGATATCTTAAATATGGTGGGGAAGTTGGTATCTTTAATATTGCGATTAAGTTGGCAACTTCAATATGGCAGTGAAGTTGGTATCTTCAATATGGCGGTGAGGCTGTATCGTCAATACAGTAGTAAAGTTGGCATCTTCAATATGGCGGTGAAGTTGGCATCTTCAATATGGCGGTGAAGTTGGTATCTTCAATATGGCGGTGAGGCTGTATCTTCAATACAGTAGTAAATTTGGCATCTTCAATATGGCGGTGAAGTTGGCATCTTCAATATGGCGGTGAAGTTGGCATCTTCAGTATGGCGGTGAAATTGGTATCTTCAATATGGCGATGAGTTTGTATCTTTAATACAGTAGTGAAGTTGGCATCTTCAATATGGTGGAGAAGTTGGTATATTCAATGTGGCGATGAGGTTGCATCTTCAATACGGTAGTGAAGTTGGCATCTTCAGTATTGCGGTGAAGTTGGCATCTTCAATATGGTGGTGAAGTTGGCATCTTCAATATGGCGGTGAAGTTGGTATCTTCAATGTGGCAGTGAGGTTGTATCTTCAATACAGTAGTGAAGTTGGCATCTTCAATATGGTGGAGAAGTTGATATCTTCAATGTGGCGATGAGGTTGCATCTTTAATACGGTAGTGAAGTTGGCATCTTCAGTATGGCGGTGAAGTTGGCATCTTCAATATGGTGGTGAAGTTAGTATCTTCAATATGGCGGTGAGGTTGTATCTTCAATACAGTAGTGAAGTTGGCATCTTCAGTATGGCGGTGAAGTTGATGTCTTCAATATGGCGGTGAAGTTGGCATCTTCAATATGGTGGTGAAGTTGGTATCTTCAATATGGCAGTGAGGTTGTATCTTCAATACAGTAGTGAAGTTGGCATCTTCGGTATGGTGGTGAAGTTGGTATCTTCAATATGGCGGTGAAGTTGGCATCTTTAATATGGCGGTGAAGTTGGCATCTTCAATATGGCGGTGAAGTTGGTATCTTCAATACAGAAGTGAAGTTGGCATCTCTTCATCCAGGTCCGGGATCCAGCGCACGCATCGCTGCCTGTCCCCTTTCGGATGAAGCGGCTACAGCCAGTGACAGCTCTTATGTAGGTGAGGGCAGGGGCCACCCGTCACGTGACCCCGCCCCCCTCTGACGCACCTGTCACGTCACTGGGGAAGCCTGGGCTCTCCCTTACGTCAGAGGAGGACGGGGTCACGTGACGGGTGGCCTCCGCCCTCACCTACTTAAGAGCTGTCACTGGCTGAAGCCACGTCATTTGCCGGACTGTCTCCGGTGAAGACAGGCGGCCGGCGATGCTTGCGCTCTGAATCCCGGACCTGGATGAAGAGATCTTCTCATCGCTGGACCCCGGCGGAGAGGAGATCACCCGTCACAGGATACCGACAGCGTTGGAGCGGGGACCGAGAGTGGATTACTATTTTTCTTAATAAAGGACTTTTTCCACAGTGTGTGTTTTTTTTTACAATTCTTTACACTTCCTTAGTGAAATGGTAGAGGTACAATGTACCCCATTACCAATTCACATAGGGGGGCCGGGATCTGGGGGTCCCCTTTGTTAAAGGGGTCTTCCAGATTCCGATAAGCCCCCCACCCGCAGACCCCCACAACCACCGGGCAAGGGTTGTGGGGATGAGGCCCTTGTCCCCATCAACATGGGGACATCCTCCCCATGTTGAGGGCATGTGGCCTGGTACGGTTCAGGAGGGGGGGCGCTCTCTTTTGTCCCCCCTCTTTTCCTGCGGCCTGCCAGGTTGCGTGCTCGGATAAGTGGTCTGGTGTGGATTTTGGGGGGAACTCCACACCATTTTTTTTTAATTGACGGCGGAGTTCCCCTTAATATCCATACCAGACCTCAAGGGCCTGGTAATTGAATTTGGGGGGACCCCACGCATTTTTTTTATTTTTATGAATGACTTTTCTCTGTATTGCTGGGAGCCGACAATTCATTATAGCCGCGAGTGATTTTAAATGACTTTCTTCCTTCAGAAATTACACTTTGTGCAGAGACAGTTCTAAGCACGGAAAACATGCGCTATGTGACAGGCATACTATAGACACCCCCCCTAGGTACGAAATTTAAAGGAATATTTCACTTTTATTGTTTCACTTTAAGCATTATTAAATTCACTGCTCCCAAAGAAACGCCAGTTTTTAAAACTTTTTTTTGCATTGATACATGTCCCCTGGGACAGTACCCAGGTCCCCAAACCCTTTTTAGGACAATAACTTGCATATTAGCCTTTAAAATTAACACTTTAGATTTCATATGTTCGAGTGCCATAGACTTTAACAGGGTTTGCAGGTTCTGGTGAGAACCGAACGGGGGGGTGTTTGCCTCATCCCTAATGGTGATCAGTTAGAAGAATGTTCCTTACATTGGTGATCAGTGAGAAGAACGTTCCTTACATTGGTGATCAGTGGGAAGAATGTTCCTTACATTGGTGATCAGTGAGAAGAATGTTCCTTACATTGGTGATCAGTGGGAAGAATGTTCCTTACATTGGTGATCAGTGAGAAGAATGTCCCTTACATTGGTGATCAGTGAGAAGAATGTTCCTTACATTGGTGATCAGTGGGAAGAATGTCCCTTACATTGGTGATCAGTGAGAAGAATGTCCCTTACATTGGTGATCAGTAAGAAGAATGGGCCAGATCCTCAGCCAGCGGTGCAAATTTAGTTTGTCCTAACTTATGTCATTTAAGTTACGTTGCCCTAAGTTGGTGTCGTAAGTGCCGTATCCACAGCGCATTTGCGTCTAAATTTGCGCCAGCGTAACTTAAATTCAGAGGCGTAAGGCGGGGTTTTTTGCAAGTGGGAAGGAAGTGGGCGTGCTTCATTGTAATGAGCCGTGACCCCATGCAAATGAGGCGCCGGCCGTACTGCGCATGCGCGCACGAATCGGGACCTCACTGGGCATGTGCAGAACTGGTCTCGGCGCAATCAGTTACATAGTTAGTCAGGTTGAAAAAAGACACAAGTCCATCCAGTTCAACCACAAAAAACAAAATAAAAAAACACAGTAAAATCCTATACACCCAACTCCATACCCACAGTTGATCCAGAGGAAGGCAAAAAACCCCAGCGGAGCATGATCCAATTTGCTACAGCAGGGGAAAAAATTCCTTCCTGATCCCCCGAGAGGCAATCGGATTTACCCTGGATCAACTATACCTACAAATCTTAGTACTCAGTTATATTCTGTACATTTAGGAAAGAATCCAGACCTTTCTTAAAGCAATCTACTGAGCTGGCCAGAACCACCTCTGGAGGGAGTCTGTTCCACATTTTCACAGCTCTTACTGTGAAGAAACCTTTCCGTATTTGGAGGTGAAATCTCTTTTCCTCTAGACGTAAAGAGTGCCCCCTTGTCCTCAGTGATGACCGTAAAGTGAATAACTCAACACCAAGTTCACTGTATGGACCTCTTATATATTTGTACATGGTGATCATATCCCCCCTTATTCTCCTCTTCTCAAGAGTGAATAGATTTAGTTCTTCTAATCTTTCCTCATAGCTGAGCTCCTCCATGCCTCTTATCAGTTTGGTTGCTCTTCTCTGCACTTTCTCCAGTTCTCCTATATCCTTTTTGAGAACTGGTGCCCAAAACTGAACTGCATATTCCAGATGAGGTCTTACTAATGATTTGTACAGGGGCAAAATTATATCTCTGTCTCTGGAGTCCATACCTCTCCTAATACAAGAAAGGACTTTGCTCGCTTTGGAAACCGCAGCTTGGCATTGCATGCCATTATTGAGCTTATGATCAACTAAAACCCCCAGATCCTTCTCCACTACAGACCCCCCCAGTTGTACTCCCCCTAGTATGTATGATGCATGCATATTCTTAGCCCCCAAGTGCATAACTTTACATTTATCTACATTAAACCTCATCTGCCACTCAGTCGCCCAATCAGACAGAGCATTGAGGTCGGCTTGTAAATTGGAGACATCCTGCAAGGACGTTATTCCACTGCATAGCTTGGTGTCATCTGCAAAGACAGAAATGTTACTTTTGAGTGAGATAGGTAAAAGGCCAAGTGTACTTAGTTTGAGGATCGCCCTGTGTGTAAAAAGCACCACACACACACACACTTCCCTTGCAAAAGTATATCCCATTGTTCCCCTTCCATGAGCAATTTGCTTCTGCTCTGTTTGTTTGTGTGTTGGTAAGTTGTGTTTGTGAGAAAAGTGTTTGAGGAGTTGGAGAGTCTAGTTGTTGTTTGTTTTTGCGAAGTGTCTTTATTTAATTTGTTTGTTAGTGTTTTTGCTGATTGTTTTTTGGTGTTTGTTTTTTGTTTGTTTGTTGGTGCGTGTTTGTTTTTGAATTACTATTAGCTGTGTCCTTGTGTGGTTATATTTTGGTTAGTTTTTTGTGGTGTATATTTTTGTCTGGTTTTTGGGTGTGTATTGTAGATTGTTTGTCGGGTGTGTTTGTTGTTGCTGGGTGGTGTATGTGATGCCCCCCAAACGCAGGAAGCTTAATTTCACCCTGGGAGAGAAGCAAATTCTTGCTCGGGGCATTGTGAAATATGGGCGATTTCTGCATGGCCCTGAGAGCCAGAACACCACCCCGGCCAGGAGGAGGCAGCTTATTAAAAAAATCACGGACCAGATCAATGCGGGGGGGGGGGGGGGGGAGACCAGGACCCCCGCTGGCATACAGAAAAAAATAAATGATCTGAGGAGCGTCGTCCGGAATAAGATGGCAAGGATCGACGCCCATACCAGGGGCACTGGAGGAGGGGGACCCTGCCCAGTCAGACTGACGGAGGAGGAATGGGCAGTGGCCCAGTGTTTCCACCCACAGCAGGTGGTGGGCCTGCCTGGCTATACGTCAGATGTTCCTAGGAGGACAGGTAGGTTTTTTTGTTTATTCTCTGTTGATTAGCATGTGTGGGTGGGGGAAGGGAAGATGTGCCCAGTGTGTGGTTCCTCAAACATGTGATTGTTTTGTGTCCTCCACAGATGGCCAGGAGGTTGCACGCCAGGAGGTTGCAGGCCAGGAGGTTGCAGGCCCATCGGGCCAGGCTGCAGCACCACCCCCAAGACAGGCTGATGATGAGTCACAAGAAGGGCAGGATTCCCCAGGGGAGGGGATTGGCCAAACCTCCACTCATGAGGAGGTTGAGGGGGAGGAGGATGAGTGGGAGGAGGATGATGAGGGGGAGGAGGACGAAAATATGCAGATTGGCCGGGAAGTCCTCCTGGCCACTGATATGATGACCTTTGAGTCTTCCCCTGAGGCTGGCACCAGTCAGGCCACCATCAGGGGTAGCCCCTCCCACTTCTCCCCCAACAGGCCTCCAGTCACCAGGGTCACTCTCTCCCCTCCTCCAGGCCCGCAAGACTCAGCGGCAGCCAGGGGGCCAACCCAGGAGACCGTGGCTGTGGGCGAGCCTCTGTCGGCCAGTGTGGTGAAGGACAATGCCCGGCAGACCCGCACTCTTGGGAAAATTCTGGAAAAAATTACGCAGATGGAGCACAGCCAGGGTGAAATGATGGAGGCACTCGGTGATGTGGCCACCAACTCAACGGCGGTCATTACATGTTTGAACGACATACAGACCGCCACAACACGCATGGCCCATGAGCTGAGTGCCCTGACCCAGGCTGTGCAGGACAATACAAGGTCTGGCCAGGCCAATGCGGCTGCCCTCACTGCCTGTCTCACTCGCATTACAGGGGCCATGGAGGGCAGGCCAGCAGGGGCGGCTCCTCCTTCCCCAGCTCACCCCCCCAGGAGGCTCCTCCTTCCCCAGCTCACCCCCCCCCCCCAGGAGGCTCCTCCTTCCCCAGCTCACCCCGCCCAGGAGGCTCCTCCTTCCCCAGCTCACCCCCCCCAATGGACATCCTCCGCGACGGCGTGGCCGTGCCCGTGCCCGTGCCCCTGCCCAGCCAAGGCGTAGCAATCGCCGCCACTAATTAATTTGCTGGGATACTTTTGTTTTTTTGTTTATGCATTTTTTTTTATTATTATTTAATTTGGTCTTCTGTACTTATGATTTGATTTATGTGTGTGAATGATGTATGAATGTGGGGGGGTATCATTCCTGAGAAATTAAGGGTGTCACCCTCAGTTTTGGTGGAGTAGGGATCCCCAGGACCAGGGAGAAGTGCAATCCCAGGTTCATGAATGGTGTATGAATGCACAGTGACATAATTGGAGCCGTGGCGTGGCGTTACTGCTCCCAAGTCCCAAAGGGGGGGGGGGGGGACTTGGATCTAATCCAATTCGATGTGCATGTGATGTGTCTGTGCTAGGAACCACAGTGGTGTGCATTCATGCATTATCATTGTGACTTTATTGATGTGCATTTACAGGGAAAAGATACATTCTTATTGTGACATTAATCATGTATGTTTACTGGGAAAAAATGCCTTCTGCAAGGCGTCTCCTGGCTGCTGTGCCCTCAGCAGACCGGGTAGAGTTGGTTGGGGGGGTATTGCCTGGGTCGGGGGTCAGGTCATCACATAAGTCAATATGCAGTCCCCTTCTGAGGGCAAAGTTGTGGAGTATACAACATGCCCCAATTATTTGGCACACAAAGTCTGGGGAATACAGCAGTGTACCCCCAGTCTTGTCCAGGCATCTGAAGCGGGACTTCATAAGCCCAAATGTACGTTCAACCACTCCCCGGGTACGTATGTGCGCCTGGTTGTAGCGTTGCTCTCCTGGGGTTTGGGGGTTCCTGAATGGGGTCATCATGTGAGGTCCCAGGGCATATCCAGAGTCACCTGTAAGGGAAAAGACAGGAGGATATTAGTCATGCATGTGCCCCTTGTGATGTCAGCATCATGGGGGGGACATACCTGACACACATGTCACTCACCAATCAGCCAGCTGTCTCCATACATGTTCTGGTCCAAATCTCTGGAGATCTGTGTTTGCCTGAAAATATAGCTGTCATGGCAGGATCCCGGAAATTTAGCACAGACGTGCCAGATGAGGCCATGGGCTTCTACGATCACTTGCACATTTATGGAATGCCAGCCTTTACGATTCCGGAAGATGTGCTCAGTAGCATGGGGGGGTTGTAGTGCCACATGGGTACAATCAATGGCCCCGATGGTGCGTGGGAATCTGGCAATGTGATAGAAGTCTGTCATGGTCTTCAAACGCTGGTCCTCCTGGGTGGGTTTTTGAAATTGATTTCCCATGCGCCGCAGGATTGCAGGGACCACTTGGTGCACACACCTCCTGATGGAGGATTGTGCCATCCAAGCCACGCCTCCACCTGTGCGTTGGAAAGAGCCAGTGGCAAGAAAATGAAGAGTTGCCAGTACTTTCATGAGTGGCTGCAGTGCATGGGAGCGTTGTGTTGGGCTGGTAAGATCATCCTGAAGGATTGTGGTTAATTCCAGGATGGCCTCACGGTTAAATCTGAAGATGCGGAATACTTCAGAATCAGGCATGCCAAAGAGATCTTGGCGTGGGCGGTATACCCTCTCCTGTGCCCTCCTCCTCCTCCTCTGTGCCCTCCTCCTTCTTTGCGCCTCTATAGACACTAAGGCTGCATTCACACCTGAGCGTCGGTCGTTCGGACGTTTTTTTGGGCGTTTTTTTCTGGCGTTTTGTCGCGCGTATTTGCGCGTTTGCATACAGCGTCGTGCGACGTTTTTGTACTTCGGCGTTTTTTATTTTAGCCAATAGGAAAAATGATCATCTTTTCATCACTTGTTGCTATGTTGGTAGATTTTTTTAATCTTCTGCATGGGCGACAAGTTCTATTTATTAAAGCGACGAAACGCCCGTAGCAAACGCCCGTTGTCGCGCGATACGCTCAATTCGCACGTTTCCCATTACTTTCTATGGGGAAAAAAAAACGCTCAAATACGCCCAAACCGCACGATACGCGCGACAAAAAAAGGTCCGGGACTTGTTTGAGCTTCGCGCGACAGGCGTTTGGGCGTTCAGGTGTGAACAGTCACCATAGGGAATAATGTTAATTCTCCCCTCTGGCGTTTGTGAGCAGTGCGCTTCAGGCGTAAAAACGCCTAGGTGTGAATGGGGCCTAATGCAGCTAGGATCATTGATGGTCCTGGCATTTTGGCAGACAGATGTAGTCCTGAAAGTGTGTGTGTGCTGAGCTCTTCAGCAATGGTGTTGCTTCAGCAGACATTCAGACGGCATGTGTAAAATTAGGGCTGCTTTTATAAAGTGTAAATTCCCACCGGGAAACTAACAGGTGCGCACAGGGCGTAATCTACGGCGCACACACTTAATTCTGTGGATCGCCCTATCTCCCTCATTTGCATCTTTGCCTATCAAATAAAGCGGCGTGCCTAGCGTAATTTGCGCCGGAGAATGCGCCGGTGTAATTATTTTAGGTAGGACGGAAAAGCCCGAATTTCAGGCGCTTCTCGTTTTGAGGATCGGGCGCAAAGATACACGCCGTGTAAATTTAGAAAAATCGAGTTAAGTCGGCGTATCTCTTTTGTGGATCTGGCCCAATGTTCCTTACATTGGTGATCAGTGAGAAGAATGTTCCTTACATTGGTGATCAGTGGGAAGAATGTCCCTTACATTGGTGATCAGTGAGAAGAATGTTCCTTACATTGGTGATCAGTGGGAAGAATGTCCCTTACATTGGTGATCAGTGGGAAGAATGTCCCTTACATTGGTGATCAGTGGGAAGAATGTCCCTTACATTGGTGATCAGTGAGAAGAATGTTCCTTACATTGGTGATCAGTGGGAAGAATGTCCCTTACATTGGTGATCAGTGAGAAGAATGTTCCTTACATTGGTGATCAGTGAGAAGAATGTTCCTTACATTGGTGATCAGTGGGAAGAATGTCCCTTACATTGGTGATCAGTGAGAAGAATGTTCCTTACATTGGTGATCAGTGAGAAGAATGTTCCTTACATTGGTGATCAGTGAGAAGAATGTTCCTTACATTGGTGATCAGTGGGAAGAATGTTCCTTACATTGGTGATCAGTGAGAAGAATGTCCCTTACATTGGTGATCAGTGGGAAGAATGTTCCTTACATTGGTGATCAGTGGGAAGAATGTTCCTTACATTTGTGATCAGTGGGAAGAATGTTCCTTACATTGGTGATCAGTGAGAAGAATGTCCCTTACATTGGTGATCAGTGAGAAGAATGTTCCTTACATTGGTGATCAGTGGGAAGAATGTCCCTTACATTGGTGATCAGTGAGAAGAATGTTCCTTACATTGGTGATCAGTGAGAAGAATGTCCCTTACATTGGTGATCAGTGAGAAGAATGTCCCTTACATTGGTGATCAGTGAGAAGAATGTCCCTTACATTGGTGATCAGTGAGAAGAATGTTCCTTACATTGGTGATCAGTGGGAAGAATGTCCCTTACATTGGTGATCAGTGAGAAGAATGTTCCTTACATTGGTGATCAGTGAGAAGAATGCTCCTTACATTGGTGATCAGTGGGAAGAATGTTCCTTACATTGGTGATCAGTGGGAAGAATGCTCCTTACATTGGTGATCAGTGGGAAGAATGTCCCGTACATTGGTGATCAGTGGGAAGAATGTTCCTTACATTGGTGATCAGTGGGAAGAATGTCCCGTACATTGGTGATCAGTGAGAAAAATGTCCCTTACATTGGTGATCAGTGGGAGGAATGTCCCTTACATTGGTGATCAGTGGGAGGAATGTCCCTTACATTGGTGATCAGTGGGAAGAATGTCCCTTACATTGGTGATCGGTGGGAAGAATGTTCCTTACATTGGTGATCAGTGGGAAGAATGTCCCTTACATTGGTGATCAGTGGGAGGAATGTTCCTTACATTGGTGATCAGTGGGAAGAATGTCCCTTACATTGGTGATCAGTGGGAAGAATGTTCCTTACATTGATGATCAGTGGGAAGAATGTTCCTTACATTGGTGATCAGTGGGAAGAATGTTCCTTACATTGGTGATCGGTGGGAAGAATGTCCCTCACTGGTTGTAGGAGTGAGTTATAGTTCTATCTTCTTGTTGCTTCTCCTGGCAGGAAGAAGTCCGGAGAACATAAATCTTATTGCCACTATCAGGCTTGATGTTAACATGTCAGGAGGACGCAGAACATAACACACTTTATATTGCCCGGCATACAGACTGGTGGGAAGGATAGTGGGAAGTGAGTGTCACACAGACCCGGGACCTGACCTCCCCACCAATCATACTTTGTGATATTTCGCGGATCCGTCATTCCTGGAGACCTGCGACCATCCCATTAGAGGGCCACTGCTAAAATGCCTGCAATGTTATGAATGAGCCGCCATGCTGGTGTTTTCCTCCAGCGAGGATCAATGTTCTGACACATCACTTCAATCCATCTTGTGATAAAAGGACGAGGACAGCAGTACGTAATTCATCTAATTATTTTTATACTTGTGACATTCTAGATTGGAAAGTAACCAAAGTGAGAAAAGACAGAGGGACACGTCGTGTAGATGCCAGGTTTGTAGGTTCAAGACCAGTGGCGTCTGGTGCTCAAAAGTTTTGGGGGGGCGCAAACAAATTGAAAGATTCTGAAAAAAAAATCATCAATTGCAGCCTCACTGTGCCATCAAACGCTGCCACTGTACCATGAAATGCAGCGACTGTGCCCATCAAACACAGCCACTGTGCCCATCAAACGCAGCCTCTGTGCCCATCAAACGCAGCCACTGTACCATCAAACGCAGCCACTGTGCCCATCAAACGTAGCCACTGTACCATCAAACACAGCCACTGTGACCATCAAACGCAGCCTCTGTGCCCATCAAACGCAGCTACTGTGCCCATCAAACGCAGTAACTGTACCATCAAATGCAGCCACTGTGCCCATCAAACACAGCCACTGTGCCCATAAAACGCAGCGACTGTGCCCATCAAATGCAGCTACTTTACCCATCAAACGCAGCCACTGTGCCCATCAAACACGGTCACTGTGCCCATCAAACGCAGCCTCTGTGCCCATCAAACGCAGCTACTGTGCCCATCAAACGCAGCCACTGTGCCCATCAAATGCAGCCACTGTGCCATCAAATGCATCCACTGTGCCATCAAATGCAGCCAGCCACTGTGCCATCAAATGCAGCTACCATGCCATCAAATGCAGCCACTGTGCCCATCAAATGCAGCCACTGTGCCCATTAAATGTTGCCACTGTGCCCATCAAATGCAGCTACTTTACCCATCAAACGCAGCTACTGTGCCATCAAATGCAACCACTGTGCCCATCAAACGCAGCCACTTTACCCATCAATCGCAGCCACTGTGCCCATCCAATGCAGCCACTGTGCCATCAAACGCAGCCACTGTGCCCCAAATGCTGCCACTGTGCCCCAATCTAACCGGCACTTACCCTGTCTCGGGTGGGCAGCGGGTGATGGCGGCAGGCGGCGAGCAATGTCCGGTGTCCTCCATGTCTTCCTCAATGTCTTCCCCCGCCTGCCCTCTCCTATAGTTGGACACCTGATAGGCGGCGTCCAAACAAAGCGCTTGTCGTTTCAGCCAATCAGGTGACAGGTAACAGACCCGAGCACCTGATTGGCTGAGAGATGGTTCAGTGTTAGGAAAGCGATTCATTTGCTTTCCTAACACAACGCTGAGTGAACAGCGAACGCACAGCATGGTGTCCGCTGTTCGCCATTTTGGACGCCTTTTAGAGCCTACGGCTCTAATCAGGTGCTTAAAAAAAAAAAACTGCCGGCGACCATAGATGCAATGCATGAATCTATATATTGTTGATTGACGGGTGCAGGAGAAAGGGGGCGGCGCTCCTGCGCCCACTATGGATGCACCGCCACTGGCCATGACTGTTCCCTTGTGTACAAAGCCAGCTCTAACACATGAGTTTGATGAGTATGGTGTGGAGGAACTTGAGTGTCCTGACCTCATCCCTACTGAACATCTTTGGAATTAATCAGGTTTTCTCAACCAACATCTCTATAAAGTTATTATTTGATCAGTTTGGTGTGGAGGAACTTGAGTGGCCTGCACAGATCCCTGACCTCAACCCTACTGAGTACTTTTGGGATGAATTGTAACTCCAACTGTGAGCCAAGTCTTCACATCCAACATCAGTACATAACCTCATGAATACTTGTTTGCTCAAATGGACCACAATTTCCACAAAAACTGTTGAGAAGCAGAAGAGTGGAGGCTTTTATAGACAGAAAATTGGACTATCTCTATATTTATGCTCGAGGTTTTAGAATGGGATGTCCATCAAGCTCATATAGATGTGTGAGATGGTCAGGTGCCCACAAACCTTTGGTCATGGTATAGCACCTTACAAGTTGTGCGAGTAGGTCTGCTCTTCAAAGCTAGGTCTTCTCATCCACTGTCAGTACCTGACCTCAACCACACTGAACACCTTTGGGATCAGGTCTTCTCATCCAACATCAGTACCTGACCTCAACCCTACTGAACACCTTTGGGATCAGGTCTTCTCATCCAACATCAGTACCTGACCCCAACCCTACTGAACACCTTTGGGATCAGATCTTCTCATCCAACATCAGTACCTGACCCCAACCCTACTGAACACCTTTGGGATCAGGTCTTCTTATCCAATATCAGTACCTGACCTCAACCCTACTGAATGCTGAATTCAATATGGCGGTGAAGTTGGTGTCTTCAATATGTTGGGGAAGTTGATATCTTAAATATAGAGGTGAAGTTGGTGTCTTCAATATGGCGGTGAAGTTGGTGTCTTCAATATGGCCGTGAAGTTGGTGTCTTCAATATGGCGGTGAAGTTGGTGTCTTCAATATGGCCGTGAAGTTGGTGTCTTCAATATGGCGGTGAAGTTGGTGTCTTCAATATGGCCGTGAAGTTGGTGTCTTCAATATGGGAGTGAAGTTGGTATCTTCAATATGGCCGCGAAGTTGGTGTCTTCAATATGGCCGTGAAGTTGGTGTCTTTAATATGGCGGTGAAGTTGGTGTCTTTAATATGGCCGTGAAGTTGGTGTCTTCAATATGATCGTGAAGTTGGTGTCTTCAATATGGCCGTGAAGTTGGTGTCTTCAATATGGCCGTGAAGTTGGTGTCTTCAATATGGGCGTGAAGTTGGTATCTTCAATATGGGCGTGAAGTTGGTATCTTCAATATGGGCGTGAAGTTGGTGTCTTCAATATGGGCGTGAAGTTGGTGTCTTCAATATGGGCGTGAAGTTGGTGTCTTCAATATGGGCGTGAAGTTGGTGTCTTCAATATGGCCGTGAAGTTGGTATCTTCAATATGGGCGTGAAGTTGGTATCTTCAATATGGGCGTGAAGTTGGTATCTTCAATATGGGCGTGAAGTTGGTGTCTTCAATATGGGCGTGAAGTTGGTGTCTTCAATATGGCCGTGAAGTTGGTATCTTCAATATGGCCGTAAAGTTGGTGTCTTCAATATGGGCGTGAAGTTGGTATCTTCAATATGGGCGTGAAGTTGGTATCTTCAATATGGGCGTGAAGTTGGTGTCTTCAATATGGGCGTGAAGTTGGTGTCTTCAATATGGCCGTGAAGTTGGTATCTTCAATATGGCCGTAAAGTTGGTGTCTTCAATATGGGCGTGAAGTTGGTATCTTCAATATGGGCGTGAAGTTGGTATCTTCAATATGGGCGTGAAGTTGGTATCTTCAATATGGGCGTGAAGTTGGTATCTTCAATATGGGCGTGAAGTTGGTATCTTCAATATGGGCGTGAAGTTGGTGTCTTCAATATGGGCGTGAAGTTGGTGTCTTCAATATGGGCGTGAAGTTGGTGTCTTCAATATGGGCGTGAAGTTGGTGTCTTCAATATGGCCGTGAAGTTGGTATCTTCAATATGGGCGTGAAGTTGGTATCTTCAATATGGGCGGGAAGTTGGTATCTTCAATATGGGCGGGAAGTTGGTATCTTCAATATGGGCGTGAAGTTGGTGTCTTCAATTTGGCCGTGAAGTTGGTGTCTTCAATTTGGCCGTGAAGTTGGTGTCTTCAATTTGGCCGTGAAATTGGTGTATTTAATATGGCCGTGAAGTTGGTGGGGCAGATTCAGATAGAGATACGACGACGAATCATAAGAATCAGTTCCGCATAGATCTCCCTTAGATCCGACAGGTGTAAGCGACTTACACCGTCGGATCTTAGGCTGCAATCTCCCGCCGGCCGCTAGGTGGTGCTTCCATTTGTATACGCGACAAATATGCAAATGAGGAGATCCGCCGATTCAGAAAAGAACGCCCGCCTGTCGCTTTTTTTTTACGTCGTTTGCGTTCGGCTTTTTCCGGCGGATAGTTACCCCTGCTATATGCGGCGTATCCTATGTTAAGTATGGCCGCCGTTCCCGCGCCGAGTTTTGAAATTTTACGTTGTTTGCGTAAGTCGGTCGCGAATACGGATGGACGTAATTTACGTTCCCGTCGAAACCAATGACGTCCTAGCGACGTCATTTGGAGCAATGCACGCTGGGAAATTTAACCGGCGGCGCATGTGCAGTTAAATCGGCACGGGGACGCGCCTGATTTAAATACTACACTCCCCCTAGCCGCGGAATTTGAATTCTGCCTGGGGATTTACGATCCGCCGGCGCAAGTTGCGAGGTAAGTGCTTTCTGAATACAGCACTAGCCTCTCAAACTTGCCCCGGCGGATCGTAAATCAGATAGATTACCCGGATCTAAAGATCCGCTAATCTATCTGAATCTACCCCCAAGTCTTCAATATGGCGGTGAAGTTGGTATATTCAATATGGCGGTGAGGTTAGTGTCTTCAATATGGCAGTGAAGTTGGTATATTCAATATGGCGGTGAGGTTGGTATATTCAATATGGCGGTGAGGTTGGTATCTTCAATATGGCCGTGAAGTTGGTGTCTTCAATATGGGCGTGAAGTTGGTGTCTTCAATATGGCCGTGAAGTTGGTATATTCAATATGGCCGTAAAGTTGGTGTCTTCAATATGGTTGTGAAGTTGGTGTCTTCAATATGGCCGTGAAGTTGGTGTCTTCAATATGGCCGTGAAGTTGGTATATTCAATATGGCCGTGAAGTTGGTGTCTTCAATATGGCCGTGAAGTTGGTATATTCAATATAGGCGTGAAGTTGGTATATTCAATATGGCCATGAAGTTGGTGTCTTCAATATGGCCGTGAAGTTGGTGTCTTCAATATGGCCGTGAAGTTGGTGTCTTCAATATGGCCGTGAAGTTGGTGTCTTCAATATGATTGTGAAGTTGGTGTCTTCAATATGGTTGTGAAGTTGGTGTCTTCAATATGGGCGTGAAGTTGGTGTCTTCAATATGGCGGTGAAGTTGGTACCTTCAATATGGTCGTGAAGTTGGTGTCTTCAATATGGCGGTGAGGTTGTATCTTCAATACGGTAGTGAAGTATGCATCTTCAATATGGCCATGAAGTTGGTGTATTCAATATGGCAGTGAGGTTGGTATATTCGAAATGGCAGGGAAGTTGGTATATTCAATATGGAGGAAAAGTTGGTATCATGAATATGGCGGTGAGGTTGTATCTACAATTTGGCGGTGAAGTCTTCTTTGGGATCAGTTCTTCTCATTCATCATCAGTCCCCGACCTCGCCAACGCTCTTTTGGCTGAAGAGGCACAAATTCCCACAAACACCGACCAAAATCTGGTGGGAAACCCTTCCTAGAAGACTGGAGGCTGTTGGAGCCGTAACACAGGACCGCTCCATATTGATGCCGATGGTTTTGGAATGGGATGCCCATCCATCTTATCTAGGTGTGGGAAGGTCCGGTGTCCACGAGACTTTGGACATACAGCTCCTTGTGTGGGCCGGTCTGTTTTCCAAAGCCAAGTCTTCTCCGACATCAGTACCTGGCCTCACCAATGCCCTTTAGATCGAATGGACACAAACACAATGGGGTAGATTCAAGTAGGGGAGCGCACTACTACGGCGGCGCAGCGTACCGTTTTTACGCTACGCCTCCGTAAATTACTTGAGCTACGCTTCATTCACGAAGCATTTGCTCCGTAATTTGCGGCGGCGTTTCGTAAAAGGGGCCGGCGTAAGCGCGCGTAATTTAAATGATCCCGTAGGGGGCGTGGATCATTTAAATTAGGCGCGTTCCCGCGCCGAACGTACTGCGCATGCTCCGTCGGGAAAATTTCCCGACGTGCATTGCGGTAAATGACGTCGCAAGGACGTCATTTGCTTCGACGTGAACATAAATGGCCTCTAGCGCCATTCACGATTCACTTACGCAAACGACGTAAATTTTGAAAATCGCGATGCGGGAACGACGTGTATACTTACCATTGGCTGCGCCTCCTAATAGCAGGAGCAGCCTTACGCAGAAAGCGACGAACGCAAACGATGTAAAACATGACCGCCGGGCGTGCGTACGTTTGTGAATCAGCGTGAGTATGCAATTTGCATACTCTACGCTCACAACTACGGGTGCGCCACCTAGCGGCCAGCGGCAGAATGCAGCCTAAGATGCGATGGCATAAGACCCTTATGCCAGTGGTATCTTAGGCTACAGTCGGCGTATCGAGCTTTCTGAATACAGAAAGTCGATACGCCGGCGCTACTTAGCAATTACGCTGCGTATCTATGGATACGCAGGCGTAATTGCTTGCTGAATCCACCCCAGTGTTAACGAGCGTTTGGAATAATGAGCAACTTTTTTTTTTTTAAATCTGACTCGGTTTGCGAGTGTTGTCTTGCAAAACGAGCAGAATTCAAACCAATGGGGTGTGCAGTACCGCATTTGGCCAGAGGTGCGGGGCGCCAGTGACAGCCGGAACGGTTCGGAGCCGTTCCAAAACATTTGGAATCACTCAGAAATACTCCGTTCCCGAATGTTTCCGAATCTTTCAGAGGGTTTCCAAGATCAGCCGTGCTGTCCCCGAGTTTTTCTGAGGCTCTCCGATGCCCCCACCCCCCACCTCTGGCCACATGCGGTATTGCATGCCATAGAAGTCAATGCCGAACAAATTATCTTTGTTTTCCATTGACTTCTACAGAGAAACTCGCTTTGATATACAAGCATTCTCCTGGAATGGATTATCCTCGTAATCCAAGGTTCCACTGTACCCACAGATACCCTCCAAAATCCTATAGAATGCTTTCCCAGAAGAGTGGAAGATTTTAAAGCCACCAGCGCCCATCAAATGCAGCCTCACCAGCGCCCATCAAATGCAGCCTCACCAGCGCCCATCAAATGCAGCCTCACCAGCGCCCATCAAATTCATCCTCACCAGCGCCCATCAAATGCAGCCTCACCAGCGCCCATCAAATTCATCCTCACCAGCGCCCATCAAATGCAGCCTCACTGTGCCCATCAAATGCAGCCTCACCAGCGCCCATCAAATTCATCCTCACCAGCGCCCATCAAATGCAGCTTCACCAGCGCCCATCAAATGCATCCTCACCAGCACCCATCAAATGCATCCTCACCAGCACCCATCAAATGCAGCCCCACCAGCGCCCATCAAATTCATCCTCACCAGCGCCCATCAAATGCAGCCTCACCAGCGCCCATCAAATTCATCCTCACCAGCGCCCATCAAATGCAGCCTCACCAGCGCCCATCAAATTCATCCTCACCAGCGCCCATCAAATGCAGCCTCACCAGCACCCATCAAATGCAGCCCCACCAGCGCCCATCAAATTCATCCTCACCAGCGCCCATCAAATGCAGCTTCACCAGCGCCCATCAAATGCATCCTCACCAGCACCCATCAAATGCATCCTCACCAGCACCCATCAAATGCAGCCTCACCAGCGCCCATCAAATTCATCCTCACCAGCGCCCATCAAATGCAGCCTCACCAGCACCCATCAAATGCAGCCCCACCAGCGCCCATCAAATTCATCCTCACCAGCGCCCATCAAATGCAGCTTCACCAGCGCCCATCAAATTCATCCTCACCAGCGCCCATCAAATGCAGCCTCACCAGCACCCATCAAATGCAGCCCCACCAGCGCCCATCAAATTCATCCTCACCAGCGCCCATCAAATGCAGCTTCACCAGCGCCCATCAAATTCATCCTCACCAGCGCCCATCAAATGCAGCCTCACCAGCACCCATCAAATTCATCCTCACCAGCGCCCATCAAATGCAGCCTCACCAGCACCCATCAAATTCATCCTCACCAGCGCCCATCAAATGCAGCCTCACCAGCGCCCATCAAATTCATCCTCACCAGCGCCCATCAAATTCATCCTCACCAGCGCCCATCAAATGCAGCCTCACCAGCACCCATCAAATGCAGCCCCACCAGCGCCCATCAAATTCATCCTCACCAGCGCCCATCAAATGCATCCTCACCAGCGCCCATCAAATTCATCCTCACCAGCGCCCATCAAATGCAGCCTCACCAGCACCCATCAAATGCAGCCCCACCAGCGCCCATCAAATTCATCCTCACCAGCGCCCATCAAATGCATCCTCACCAGCGCCCATCAAATTCATCCTTACCAGCGCCCATCAAATTCATCCTCACCAGCGCCCATCAAATTCATCCTCACCAGCGCCCATCAAACGCAGCCTAACCAGCGCCCATCAAATTCATCCTCACCAGCGCCCATCAATGCATCCTCACCAGCGCCCATCAAATGCAGCCTCATTAGCGTCCATCAAATTCATCCTCACCAGCGCCCATCAAATGCAGCCTCACCAGCACCCATCAAATGCAGCCCCACCAGCGCCCATCAAATTCATCCTCACCAGCGCCCATCAAATGCATCCTCACCAGCGCCCATCAAATTCATCCTTACCAGCGCCCATCAAATTCATCCTCACCAGCGCCCATCAAATTCATCCTCACCAGCGCCCATCAAACGCAGCCTAACCAACGCCCATCAAATTCATCCTCACCAGCGCCCATCAATGCATCCTCACCAGCGCCCATCAAATGCAGCCTCATTAGCGTCCATCAAATGCAGTCTACCAGTGCCCATCAATGAATGTTTGCTTGCTTCCATTCATTCGAGAGTCTGGACACAGTCCTCCGCCGCCGCTGTGCCTCTGACAGTAGGAACACCATTGGCCGGGCGCCCCTAGGCAGCAGTGCGCCCTAGGGGGCTGTCTAGTTTGCCTAGTGGTAGCACCGGCCCTGCTTCGTAGGAACTCCTCCCAAGAGCCCTTAGCCCTGATATAAGCAGTGGGCGGACTCTTGGGAGGAGTTATGCAAATATTAAAATGCCTTTACAGTGGAACCTCGGTTTATGAGTAACGCAGTTAACAAGCATTTTGAAAGACGAGCAACTTCGTTTTCTAAATTCTGACTCGGTTCGCGAATTCAAGCTAATGGGGCGTGCAGTACCGTATTTGACCAGAGGTGCGGGGGCGCGGCAGCTGAGCTGTTCGAAACTGTTTGTAAAAACTCAGAAATACTCAGTTCCTGAGACTTTCTGAGGTTTTCTGAGTTCAGCCGAGCTGTCCCCGAGCCTTTTTCGAGTATTTCCGAGGCTCTCCATCGCCCCCCACCTCTGGCCACATGCGGTATTGCATGCCATAGAAGTCAATGCGGAACAAATTATCTTCATTGGGCCAGATTCAAGAAGCAATTGCGCCTGTGTAACCATAGGTTACACAGCGCAATTGCTTACTTGCCCCGGCGTAACGAATGCTCCTGATTCAGGAACCTCGTTACGCCAACTGCAGCCTAAGATCTGCGCGGCATAAGGCTCTTATGCCCGCATATCTTAGGCTGCATTCTTGCGGTGGACGCTAGGTGGCGTTCCCGTTGTGCTCAGCGTATAGTATGCAAATTGCATACTAACACCGATTCACAAGGTTGCGCGAGCCCTGCGTACGCAATTTACGTCGTTTACGTACGGCGGTATTCGCGCAAGGCTGCCCCTGCTATTAGCAGGGGCAGCCCATGTTACGTATACCCGTCGTTCCCGCGTCGCGAAATTTGAATTTCACGTCGTTTGCGTAAGTGAATCGTGAATGGCGCCGGACGCCATTCACGTTCACTTTGAAGCAAATGACGTCCTTGCGACGTCATTTGCCGCAATGCACGTCGGGAAAGTTTACCCGACGGAGCATGCGCTCTACGATCGGCGCGGGAACGCGCCTAATTTAAATGATTCCCGCCCCCTACGGGATCATTTAAATCGCGTGCTCTAGCGCCGGGCATTTTGCCGGCGCGCCCGCGCAATTCACGGGGCTTCTGCTCCGTGAATCAAGGGCAGCGGAGCAAATTTGCGGGGGCGCAGGGCAAAAACGTTGCCCTGCGCCTCCGTAAATAATGCGCAAATCTCTTTGAATCCGGCCCGTTTCCATTGGCTTCTATGGGGAAACTTGCTTTGATATACGAGTGCTTTGGATTACAAGCGTTCTCCTGGAACGGATCATGCTCGTAATCCGAGGTTCCACTGTATAGGTGAGTGTCAGCCTGGAGAAGTGGGCGTTCCTAGGCAGGCTTGGCCTCCCTTGGTAAGGCCTATGTGTGATGCTGAGCCTCCATGATTAACCACTTAACAACCGCCTTACGTACAGTAACGGCGGCACTTTAAAGATGGATATCTCGGTAACGGCAGCAGCTCCTGCCACAACCGAGGTATCCATCTTTAGTGCCAACGGTCCTGTAAACGATAGCGGCGGATTCGCCGCAAGATCGCCGTTATCGGTGGCGGGAGAGGGGCCCCCCTCCCGCCGCTCTCCCGCGCCCTCCGCCGCTTACCGGAGCCGTCGGTAGCGGCGGAGGCGATCAGGTCCGTTCGGCACCTGTGTGGGGTTGCGACTGAGGGAAAAAGCGCCCCCACCCGTCCCCATAGCTCTGCTGGGCGGAAGTGACGTCAAAACGTCAGTCCCGCCCAGCCTCTTAAAGCAACATTTTTTTTTTCTGTCATTTGAAAAAATGACAGTTTAATTTTTATTTATTTTTTTGCATTTAAGCCCAAATATGAGATGTGACGTCTTTTTGACCCCAGATCTCATATTTAAGAGGACCTGTCATGCTTTTTTCTATTACAAGGGATGTTTACATTCCTTGTAATAGGAATAAAAGTGATAATTTTTTTTATTTCAGTGTAAAAAATTATAAAAATAAATAAAAATAAATAAGAAAACAAAAAACTTTTTTTTAAAAACGCTCCGTCCCGACGAGCTCGCGCACAGAAGCGAACGCATACGCGAGTAGCGCCCGCATATGAAAACGGTGTTCAAACCACACAAGTGAGGTATCGCCGCGATCGTTAGAGCGAGAGCAATAATTCTAGCCCTAGACCTCCTCTGTAGCTCAAAAAATGCAACCTGTAGAATTTTTTAAACGTCGCCTATCGAGATTTTTAAGGGTAAACGTTTGACGCCATGCCACGAGCGGGCGCAATTTTTAAGCGTGTCATGTTGGGTATCATTTTACTCGGCGTAACATTATCTTTCACAATATATAAAAAAATTGGGCAAAAATTATTGTTGTCTTATTTTTTAATTAAAAAAAATTATTTTTTCCCAAAAAAAGTGCGCTTGTAAGACCGCTGCGCAAATACGGTGTGACAAAAAGTATTGCAATGACTGCCATTTTATTCTCTAGGATGTCTGCTAAAAAAAAAATATATATAATGTTTGGGGGTTCTGATTAATTTTCTAGCAAAAAAGTTGTGATTTTTACATGAAGGAGAGAAGTGCCAAAATAGGCCCGGTTGTCAAGTGGTTAAAAGAACTGAAATCCACTTAATAAAAAAGGGCCAGGGACAGCCAGGATGGTGAGGGAAGGGCTAGATGATGCTGGATGTTCTCCAGCCAGGAAATGAGGATGGTTCTACCTGACATGCAGCAGTTTCCAATGCACATTGTGAGAAGCTCACAGTGTGCAGAGAAATCAGAGGAAGCCATTTCAGTAAAGGAGAGGAGTCGCTACACCTGTGCACAAGGGAAGGGAAGGCCGGAGGCCATTTGCTGAAACAT
Source organism: Rana temporaria (assembly GCF_905171775.1). Classification (NCBI taxonomy): domain Eukaryota; kingdom Metazoa; phylum Chordata; class Amphibia; order Anura; family Ranidae; genus Rana; species Rana temporaria. The sequence continues at coordinate 10,596,640 of NC_053497.1, forward strand.
TTGTGTGTGTGCTTCACGTCTCGTCATACGAGTCCCGGCAGCCCAGACACCCAATGCAAATACCTACCTTTCCGAAGGTCAATATTTGCGTATGGGACAAATAATGGAAGTACAGACAGATGTTTGTTCATACATTAGAAAAATCCATCAAAGGGCACTTTGTCCTTTCATATAGAATAAGAACAGATACCGAGAATTACACCCGGCGTACGGGAACAGAGAAGTGCTACTGTGCAGAGTCCATATATACAGATGGGGGACCTCTGATGTGATGACCTCTGATGTGATGGGGGACCTCTGATGTGATGGGGGGACCTCTGATGTGATGGAGAACCTTTGACATGATGGGGGGCCTCTGATGTGATGAGGGGACCTCTGATGGGATGGGGGACCTCTGATGTGATGGGAGGACCTCTGATGTGATGGGGGGACCTCTGATGTGATGGGGGACCTCTGATGTGATGGGGAGATCTCTGATGTGATAGGCGGACCTCTGATGTGATGGGGGGACCTATGAAGTGATGGGAGGACCTCTGACGTGATGGGGGACCTCTGATGTGATGATAGGACCTCTGATGTGATGGGGGGACCTCTGATGTGATGGGGGGACCTCTGATGTGATGGGGGGGATCTCTGATGTGATGGGAGGACCTCTGATGTGATGGGAGGACCTCTGATGGGATGGAGGACCTCTGATGTTATGGGGGGACCTCTGATGTGATGGGAGGACCTCTGATGTGATGGGGGACCTCTGATGTGATGGGGGAGACCTCTGATGTGATGGGAGGACCTCTCATGTGATGGGGGAGACCTCTGATGTGATGGGAGGACCTCTGATGTGATGGGGGGGATCTCTGATGTGATGGGGGGGGACCTCTGATGTGATGTGATGACCTCTGATGTGATGGGGGGACCTCTGATGTGATGGGGGGACCTCTGATGTGATGGGAGGACCTCTGATGTGATGGGAGGACCTCTGATGGGATGGAGGACCTCTGATGTTATGGGGGGACCTCTGATGTGATGGGAGGACCTCTGATGTGATGGGAGGACCTCTGATGTGATGGGGGACCTCTGATGTGATGGGGGGACCTCTGATGTGATGGGGGAGACCTCTGATGTGATGGGAGGACCTCTGATGTGATGGGGGGGCCTCTGATGTGATGAGGGGACCTCTGATGTGATGAGGGGACCTCTGATGTGATTGAGGACCTCTGATGTGATAAGAGGACCTCTGATGTGATGGGGGGAACTCTGATGTGATGGGAGACCTCTGATGTGATGGAGGACCTCTGATGTGATGGGGGGGGACCTCTGATGTGATGGAGGGACCTCTGATGTGATGAAGGGACCTCTGATGTGATGGAGGGACCTCTGATGTGATGGGGGGACCTCTGATGTGAGGAGGGGACCTCTGATGTGATAAGAGGACCTCTGATGTGAGGAGGGGACCTCTGATGTGATGGGAGGACCTCTGATGGGATGGGTGGACCTCTGATGTGATGGGGGGACCTCTGATGTGATGGGAGGACCTCTGATGTGATAAGAGGACCTCTGATGTGAGGAGGGGACATCTGATGTGATGGGAGGACCTCTGATGGGATGGGTGGACCTCTGATGTGATGGGGGGACCTCTGATGTGATGGGGGGACCTCTGATGTGATAAGAGGACCTCTGATGTGAGGAGGGGACCTCTGATGTGATGGGAGGACCTCTGATGGGATGGGTGGACCTCTGATGTGATGGGGGGACCTCTGATGTGATGGGAGGACCTCTGACGTGATGGAGGGACCTCTGATGTGATGGGGGGGACCTCTGATGTGATGGGGGGACCTCTGATGTGATGGGGGGACCTCTGATGTGATGGAGGACCTCTGATGTGATGGGGGACCTCTGATGTGATGGAGGGACCTCTGATGGGATGGGGGGACCTCTGATGGCACAGTGGCAGTGTTTGAAATCTTTGAAATCATCAGTAACCAGAAGTTACTTTACCACTCCTATGCAGACGACACACAACTGTATTTCCAGATCTGCAACAAATCGGATCATTCTCTTGGACTAGAGAAATGCCTCACTCTAATAGATAACTGGATGACAAACAGTTATCTTAAACTCAATGGTTCGAAAACAGAACTTCTCCTGTTTCACGCTAACCGGAAAAGTCACCCCGCGTCAACATGGACTCCCCCACCCATTCTGGGTAAAACCATCACCCCCAGCACCAAAGTCAAAAGTCTCGGAGTCATTTTCGATACCTACATGACAATGGATGCACAAATAGGGTCAGTAGTCAGCGGATCCCACCATCTGCTGCGCCTACTACGCAGACTCACGCCCTTTATCCCGAAAGAGGACATTGCAGTCGTGGTGGGAACAATCATCAATTCCAGACTCGACTACGCAAATGCCCTCTATCTAGGACTCCCCAAATACCAAATCACTCGTCTGCAAGTCGTTCAAAATACGGCCGCTCGACTTGTGACTGGGAAAAAAACATGGGAATCAATCTCACCTTCACTGAGATCCCTTCATTGGTTGCCGGTAAAAGACAGAATCACTTTCAAGGCTCTCTGTCTAATACATAAGTGTGTTCAAGCCAACGCCCCCCAATATCTATGCGAAAAAATAAAAGCCCATAACCCCAATCGCATTCTGCGATCCACCAATCAAAACCTCCTCCAGATACCCAAAGCCAGATACAAGTCCAAAGGAGATGGAAGATTTGCAGTCCAGGGACCTCGCCTGTGGAATGCACTACCAACCACCATCCGACTGGAGTCGGACCACTTGGCCTTCAGGAGAAAGATTAAAACCCATCTCTTCTGAGGTCAAGGGGTTCCTTACCCATGAAATGGATACAGCGCCCAGAGGCGATTCAGTTCGCATGTGTTGCGCTTTACAAGTCTCTCTCTCTCTCTCTCTTTGATGGGCACAGTGGGTGCGTTTGATGGGCACAGTGGTGGCATTTGATGGGCAAAGTGGCTGCGTTTGATGGGCAAAGTGGCTGCGTTTGATGGCACAGTGGCTGCGTTTGATGGGCACAGTGGCTGCGTTTGATGGGCACAGTGGCTGCATTTGATTGGCGCAGTGGCTGCGTTGGATGGGCACAGTGGCTGCGTTTGATGGGCACAGTGGCAGCATTTGATGGGTACAGTGGCTGCGTTTGATGGCACAGTGGCTGCGTTTGATGGGCACAGTGGCTGCGTTTGATAGGCACAGTGGCTGCGTTTGATGGGCACGGTGGCTGCGTTTGATGGGCACGGTGGCTGCGTTTGATGGGCACAGTGGCTGTGTTTGATGGGCACAGTGGCTGCGTTTGATGGGCACAGTGGCAGCGTTTGATGAGAGAAGTGGCTGCGTTTGATGGGCACAGTGGCTACGTTTGATGGGCACAGTGGCAGTGTTTGATGGGAAAAGTGGCTGCGTTTGATGGGCACAGTGGCTGTGTTTGATGGGCACAGTGGCAGCCTTTGATGGGCACAGTGGCAGCATTTGATGGGCACAGTGGCTGCGTTTGATGGGCACAGTGGCTGCGTTTGATGGGCACAGTGGCTGCGTTTGATGGGCACAGTGGCTGCGTTTGATGGGCACGGTGGCTGCGTTTGGGCACAGTGGCAGCATTTGATGGGCACAGTGGCTGCGTTTGATGGGCACAGTGGCTGTAATAGATGGGTGGGTTTTTTTTCCAGAATTTTTCAGTTTGTTTGCCCCCCAAAAGCCGCCCCTGGGCAGAGCGTTTGTTACATTGTAAGCCAATGGCTGTTTGCTGTGTTTCCGCACACATATCATTAATGACGTCATTGTACATAATGGCGCTAAACACCGAAGGGTAAATATTGTGTAATCCGGAGTAATAAAGGAACATTTATCAACCATGTATCAATCCTAACACTGAAAATAATAATGTGATTGTTTGCCGCGGTGTGACGTTCATACTGAACGATTCTTTGTACATAACCCTCATTATTGGGGGGTCAGAGCCTCTGGATCATTAGTAGAGACGACTTTTATTATCCTCCACCTGTTTCTATGATTGGAAAATGTGTATCCAGAAAACCGTACATGAGGTCTCATTTACAGTGGTGTCACCCTCTGAAGAGTGACCTGCGATGGATCACCTTTCAGAGGGCATATCACAGATGGCTGGGAGGTGATATGTCGCCTCTTCACTACCTGTTTTTAACCCCCAAGGCTATCTTCACACCTAACATTTTGTGACTGTGTGTTTTTACACATGTTTTTCCCCCCATTTTTCACACGTTTTCATGCTGTGATGGGGAGACCTCTGATGTGATAGAAGAAGCTCTGATGTGATGGGGGGACCTCTGATGTGATGGGGGGACCTCTGATGTGATAGGGGGACCTCTGATGTGATGGGGGGACCTCTGATGTGATGGAGAACCTTTGACGTGATGGGGGGACCTCTGATGTGATGGAGGACCTCTGATGTGATAGAAGAAGCTCTGATGTGATGGGGGGACCTCTGATGTGATGGAGGGACCTCTGATGTGATGGGGGACCTCTGATGTGATGGAGGACCTCTGATGTGATGGGGGGACCTCTGATGTGATGGGAGGACCTCTGATGTGATGGAGGACCTCTGATGTGATGGGAGGACCTCTGATGTGATGGGGGGACCTCTGATGTGATAGAAGAAGCTCTGATGTGATGGGGGGACCTCTGATGTGATGGGGGACCTCTGATGTGATGGGGGGACCTCTGATGTGATGGAGGACCTCTGATGTGATGGGGGGACCTCTGATGTGATGGGAGGACCTCTGATGTGATGGGGGGACCTCTGATGTGATGGAGGGACCTCTGATGTGATGGGAGGACCTCTGATGTGATGGGAGGACCTCTGATGTGATGGGGGGACCTCTGATGTGATGGGAGGACCTCTGATGTGATGGGAGGACCTCTGATGTGATGGGGGGACCTCTGATGTGATGGAGGACCTCTGATGTGATGAGGGGACCTCTGATGTGATGGGGGGACCTCTGATGTGATGGGAGGACCTCTGATGTGATGGAGGACCTCTGATGTGATGGGAGGACCTCTGATGTGATGGGGGGACCTCTGATGTGATAGAAGAAGCTCTGATGTGATGGGGGGACCTCTGATGTGATGGGGGACCTCTGATGTGATGGGGGGACCTCTGATGTGATGGAGGACCTCTGATGTGATGGGGGGACCTCTGATGTGATGGGAGGACCTCTGATGTGATGGGGGGACCTCTGATGTGATGGAGGGACCTCTGATGTGATGGGAGGACCTCTGATGTGATGGGAGGACCTCTGATGTGATGGGGGGACCTCTGATGTGATGGGAGGACCTCTGATGTGATGGGAGGACCTCTGATGTGATGGGGGGACCTCTGATGTGATGGAGGACCTCTGATGTGATGAGGGGACCTCTGATGTGATGGGGGACCTCTGATGTGATGGGGGACCTCTGATGGGATGGGGGGGACCTCTGATGTGATGGGAGGACCTCTCATGTGATGGGGGGACCTCTGATGGGATGGAGGACCTCTGATGTGATGGGGGGGATCTCTGATGTGATGGGGGGGACCTCTGATGTGATGGGAGGACCTCTGATGGGATGGAGGACCTCTGATGTTATGGGGGGACCTCTGATGTGATGGGAGGACCTCTGATGTGATGGGAGGACCTCTGATGTGATGGGGGACCTCTGATGTGATGGGGGGACCTCTGATGTGATGGGGGAGACCTCTGATGTGATGGGAGGACCTCTGATGTGATGGGGGGACCTCTGATGTGATGAGGGGACCTCTGATGTGATGGGGGGACCTCTGATGTGATGGGAGACCTCTGATGTGATGGGGGGGACCTCTGATGTGATGGAGGGACCTCTGATGTGATGAAGGGACCTCTGATGTGATGGAGGGACCTCTGATGTGATGGGGGGACCTCTGATGTGATGGGGGGACCTCTGATGTGATAAGAGGACCTCTGATGTGAGGAGGGGACCTCTGATGTGATGGGAGGACCTCTGATGGGATGGGTGGACCTCTGATGTGATGGGGGGACCTCTGATGTGATGGGAGGACCTCTGACGTGATGGAGGGACCTCTGATGTGATGGGGGGCCTCTGATGTGATGGGGGACCTCTGATGGGATGGGGGGACCTCTGATGTGATGGGGGACCTCTGATGTGATGGGGGGCCTCTGATGTGATGGGGGACCTCTGATGGGATGGGGGGACCTCTGATGTGATGAGGGGACCTCTGATGTGATGGGAGGACCTCTGACGTGATGGAGGGACCTCTGATGTGATAAGAGGACCTCTGATGTGATGGGGGGACCTCTGATGTGATGGGAGACCTCTGATGTGATGGGGGGGACCTCTGATGTGATGGAGGGACCTCTGATGTGATGAAGGGACCTCTGATGTGATGGAGGGACCTCTGATGTGATGGGGGGACCTCTGATGTGATGGGGGGACCTCTGATGTGATAAGAGGACCTCTGATGTGAGGAGGGGACCTCTGATGTGATGGGAGGACCTCTGATGGGATGGGTGGACCTCTGATGTGATGGGGGGACCTCTGATGTGATGGGAGGACCTCTGACGTGATGGAGGGACCTCTGATGTGATGGGGGGCCTCTGATGTGATGGGGGACCTCTGATGTGATGGGGGGACCTCTGATGTGATGGGGGACCTCTGATGTGATGGGGGGCCTCTGATGTGATGGGGGACCTCTGATGGGATGGGGGGACCTCTGATGTGATGGGGGACCTCTGATGTGATGGGAGGACCTCTGATGTGATGGGAGGACCTCTGATGTGATGGGAGGACCTCTGACGTGATGGAGGGACCTCTGATGTGATGGAGGACCTCTGATGTGATGGGGGGACCTCTGATGTGATGTGATGGGGGGACCTCTGATGTGATGGAGGACCTCTGATGTGATGGGGGGACCTCTGATGTGATGGAGGACCTCTGATGTGATGGGGGGACCTCTGATGTGATGTGATGGGGGGACCTCTGATGTGATGTGATGGGGGGACCTCTGATGTGATGTGATGGGGGGACCTCTGATGTTATGGAGGGACCTCTGATGGGATGGGGGGACCTCTGATGGCACAGTGGCAGTGTTTGAAATCTTTGAAATCATCAGTAACCAGAAGTTACTTTAAGGCCCCGTACACACGGCCGAGGAACTCGACGTGCCAAGCACGTCGAGTTCCTCGTCGAGTTCTGGGATGAAGCCGCCGAGGAGCTCGGCGGGCCGCCTTCTCCCATAGAACAACGAGAAAATAGAGAACATGTTCTCTATTTTCTCGTCGAGCTCCTCGGCGGCTCCATCGAGCCAAAACTGTACAGACGACAGAGTTTCTCGGCAGAATCCGGGTTTTGACCGAGTTTCTCGGTGAATTCTGCCGAGAAACTCTGTCGTGTGTACGGGGCCTACCACTCCTATGCAGACGACACTCAACTGTATTTCCGCATCTGCAACAAAAAGGATCATTCTCTTGGACTAGAGAAATGCCTCACTCTAATGCCGCGTACACACCATCACTTTATGTGATGAAAAAAAATGACGTTTTTAAAAACGTCACTTTAATTGACTGTGTGTGGGGGGAAAACGTCGTTTTATGTCTTGTAAAAAACGACCAAAAAAAATTGAAGCATGCTTCAATTTTATGTGTCGTTTTTCAAAAGTGCACTTTTTACTTCACAGAAATTGACCTTGTGTAGCAAAAAACGTCGTTTTCTAAGACGTTTTTTCATCCACGCATGCCCAGAAGCTACCTATGAAGCAAGCTTCAATGGTAAAACGTGGTGGAACGTAACCTCACTTTGCAAGATCATTGTGAGAAAAACGATGGTGTGTAGGCAACTTCGTCTTTGAAAATTGAAGTTTCAAAAACGTCATTTTTTACTTCACAGAAAGTGTCGTTTTTTTTCATCACATAAAGTGATGGTGTGTATGCGGCATAATAGATAACTGGATGACATCCAGTTATCTTAAACTCAATGGTTCGAAAACAGAACTTCTCCTGTTTCACGCTAACCGGAAAAGTCACCCCGCGTCAACATGGACTCCTCCACCCATTCTGGGTAAAACCATCACCCCCAGCACCAAAGTCAAAAGTCTCGGAGTCATTTTCGATACCTACATGACAATGGATGCACAAATAGGGTCAGTAGTCAGCGGATCGCACCATCTGCTGCGCCTACTACGCAGACTCACGCCCTTTATCCCGAAAGAGGACATAGCAGTCGTGGTGGGAACAATCATCAATTCCAGACTTGACTACGCAAATGCCCTCTATCTAGGACTCCCCAAATACCAAATCACTCGTCTGCAAGTCGTACAAAATACGGCCGCTCGACTAGTGACTGGGAAAAAAACATGGGAATCAATCTCACCTTCACTGAGATCCCTTCATTGGTTGCCGGTAAAAGACAGAATCACTTTCAAGGCTCTCTGTCTAATACATAAGTGGATTCAAGGCAACGCCCCCCAATATCTATGCGAAAAAATAAAAGCCCATAACCCCAATCGCATTCTGCGATCCACCAATCAAAACCTCCTCCAGATACCCAAAGCCAGATACAAGTCCAAAGGAGATGGAAGATTTGCAGTCCAGGGACCTCGCCTGTGGAATGCACTACCAACCACCATCCGACTGGAGTCGGACCACTTGGCCTTCAGGAGAAAGATTAAAACCCATCTCTTCTGAGGTCAAGGGGTTCCTTACCCATGAAATGGATACAGCACCCAGAAGCGATTCAGTTCGCATGTGTTGCGCTTTACAAGTCTCTCTCTCTCTCTCTTTGATGGGCACAGTGGGTGCGTTTGATGGGCACAGTGGCGGCATTTGATGGGCAAAGTGGCTGCGTTTGATGGGCAAAGTGGCTGCGTTTGATGGCACAGTGGCTGCGTTTGATGGGCACAGTGGCTGCGTTTGATGGGCACAGTGGCTGCATTTGATTGGCGCAGTGGCTGCGTTGGATGGGCACAGTGGCTGCGTTTGATGGGCACAGTGGCAGCATTTGATGGGTACAGTGGCTGCGTTTGATGGCACAGTGGCTGCGTTTGATGGGCACAGTGGCTGCGTTTGATAGGCACAGTGGCTGCGTTTGATGGGCACGGTGGCTGCGTTTGATGGGCACGGTGGCTGTGTTTGATGGGCACAGTGGCTGTGTTTGATGGGCACAGTGGCTGCGTTTGATGGGCACAGTGGCAGCGTTTGATGAGAGAAGTGGCTGCGTTTGATGGGCACAGTGGCTACGTTTGATGGGCACAGTGGCAGAGTTTGATGGGAAAAGTGGCTGCGTTTGATGGGCACAGTGGCTGTGTTTGATGGGCACAGTGGCAGCCTTTGATGGGCAAAGTGGCAGCATTTGATGGGCACAGTGGCTGCGTTTGATGGGCACAGTGGTTTCGTTTGATGGGCACAGTGGCTGCGTTTGATGGGCACAGTGGCTGCGTTTGATGGGCACAGTGGCTGCGTTTGATGGGCACGGTGGCTGCGTTTGGGCACAGTGGCAGCATTTGATGGGCACAGTGGCTGCGTTTGATGGGCACAGTGGCTGTAATAGATGGGTGGGTTTTTTTTCCAGAATTTTTCAGTTTGTTTGCCCCCCAAAAGCCGCCCCTGGGCAGAGCGTTTGTTACATTGTAAGCCAATGGCTGTTTGCTGTGTTTCCGCACACATATCATTAATGAATGACGTCATTGTACATAATGGCGCTAAACACCGAAGGGTAAATATTGTGTAATCCGGAGTAATAAAGGAACATTTATCAACCATGTATCAATCCTAACACTGAAAATAATAATGTGATTGTTTGCCGCGGTGTGACGTTCATACTGAACGATTCTTTGTACATAACCCTCATTATTGGGGGGTCAGAGCCTCTGGATCATTAGTAGAGACGACTTTTATTATCCTCCACCTGTTTCTATGATTGGAAAATGTGTATCCAGAAAACCGTACATGAGGTCTCATTTACAGTGGTGTCACCCTCTGAAGAGTGACCTGCGATGGATCACCTTTCAGAGGGCATATCACAGATGGCTGGGAGGTGATATGTCGCCTCTTCACTACCTGTTTTTAACCCCTAAGGCTATCTTCACACCTAACATTTTGTGACTGTGTGTTTTTACACAGGTTTTTTCCCCCCATTTTTCACACGTTTTCATGCTGTGATGGGGAGACCTCTGATGTGATAGAAGAAGCTCTGATGTGATGGAGGGACCTCTGATGTGATGGGGGACCTCTGATGTGATGGGGGACCTCTGATGTCATAGGGGGACCTCTGATGTGATGGGGGGACCTCTGATGTGATGGAGAACCTTTGACGTGATGGGGGGACCTCTGATAAGATGGGGGGACCTTTGATGTGATAGGGGGACCTCTGATGTGATGGGGGGACCTCTGATGTGATTGGCGGACCTCTGATGTGATGGGGGGACCTCTGATGTGATGGGGGGACCTCTGATGTGATGGGGAGACCTCTGATTTGACAGAGGCCCTTTGATGGGATAAGGGAACATCTGATGTGATGGAGACCCTTTGACGTGATAGGGGGACCTCTGATAAGATGGGGGGGACCTCTGATGTGATGGGGGACCTCTGATGACCTCTGATGTGATGGGGGGACCTCTGATGTGATGGGGGGACCTCTGATGTGATGGAGAACCTTTGACGTGATGGGGGGACCTCTGATAAGATGGGGGGGGGCCTCTGATGTGATGGGGGACCTCTGATGACCTCTGATGTGATGGAAGGACCTCTGATGTGATGGGGGACCTCTGATGTGATGGAAGGACCTCTGATGTGATGGGGGACCTCTGATGTGATGGGGGAGACCTCTGATGTGATGGGAGGACCTCTGATGTGATGGGGGGACCTCTGATGTGATGGGGGGACCTCTGATGTGATAGGAGGACCTCTGATGTGATGGGAGGATCTCTGATGTGATGGGGGGACCTCTGATGTGATGGAGGGACCTCTGATGTGATGGGGGGACCTCTGATGTGATGGGGGATCTCTGATGTAATGGGGGGACCTCTGATGTGATGGGAGGACCTCTGATGTGATGGGGGGACCTCTGAAGTGATGGGGGACCTCTGATGTGATGGAGGGACCTCTGATGTGATGGGGGACCTCTGATGTGATGGGGAGACCTCTGATTTGATGGGGAGACCTCTGATTTGACAGAGGCCCTTTGATGGGAGAAGGGAACATCTGATGTGATGGAGACCCTTTGATGTGATGGGAGGACCTCTGTTGTGATGGAGATCCTTTGACGTGATGGGGGACCTCTGATGTGATGGAGAACCTTTGATGTGATGGGGGTGTAGCACCCCTTTACTTTCAGAAAGGACGCTATGTTAAAGTTAGTGTGGGAATGAGAAGAGTTGTGTTGCTCTCATTCTTGATTTTGTCAAATTTGGCTATCGCCAAATCTGGATTGTTCTGTGGGTCAGTCTGCGTTCCAGGGATGCAGTCTCATCTCTGGCTAGCAGGTGGCGCCAGAGGGGTCCAGGAGGAGCTGCTTCTTCCCAGCAGCCAATTGGAGGAGTTTTCCCTCGCGGGGCATGCTGGGGAGGGGTATTTCTGTGATGGAGGCCTTTGCTCGGGGTTCTTCGCGGGTGTGCGCACATCACGGGCCCCACCACTATGGCCTTCCTGGCCTGGGGGTCGCGTGCTACGCGTAGTTCCTGACTCTGGGCCCTCCTGGCCTGGAGCAACTGATGCTACCAAGGGGCCCAAGTGACTTACTGGATCCTCACCTTTATAAAGAAGATCCCAGGCTGTATGCTGTTCGGTGGGGGATCGGCTTGAGGAGAACCCGGAGGCAGGTGATCCAAAAGGGCTTGAACAAACCATCGGGGATCTGGTGACCGGACATTGAAAGGTGCACTTCCACTGTCAACCGGTGACCCCGACGTGATCTATTGGGAGGATTCCCTCTGTCATTCAGCTTAACCTTGCACTAGGCCTGTGGCAGAGGTCTCAACATTTAATCAGAGCCAAGTCTGTGTCAGAGACTTGTTCCTCCCAGCGATTTTGCGGCATTTTTTACCACGTTTTGCCGCGATATTTGCAACGTTTTTTACTGCGATTTGTCGCATTGTTTTTTACCGCGATTTTGGACAGGTCTAGGGTCACCAATGTCAAAAACAGAAAAACGCCCAAATACGCTCAATTCGAGCGACAAAAAAGGGTCCAGAACTTGTTTGAGCTTCAGGCGTTCGGCTTCAGACGTTTTGGAGTGGAGATGTGATGGGGAGACCTCTGATGTGATGGAGGACCTCTGATGTGATGGGAGGACCTCTGATGTGATGGAGGACCTCTGATGTGATGGGGAACCTCTGATGTGATGGGGGGCCTCTTATGTGATGGGAGGACCTCTGATGTGATGGGGAGACCTCTGATGTGATGGAGGACCTCTGATGTGATGGGGAGACCTCTGATGTGATGGGGGACCTCTGATGTGATAGAGGACCTCTGATGTGATGGGAGGACCTCTGATGTGATGCGGGGGGGACCTCTGATGTGATGGGGGGACCTCTCATGTGATGGGGGGAGGACCTCTGATGTGATGGGGGGACCTTTGTTGTGTTGGTAGAACCTCTGATGTTCTGATGATATCTCTGATGTGATGGGGGGACCTCTGATATAATGGAGGGACCTCTGATGTGATGGGAGGACCTCTGATGTGATAGGAGGACATCTGATGGGATGGAGGACCTCTGATGTGATGGGAGGACCTCTGATGTGATGGGAGGACCTCTGATGGGATGGAGGACCTCTGATGTGATGGGAGGACCTCTGATGTGATGAAGGACCTCTGATGGGATGGAGGACCTCTGATGTGATGGGAGGACCTCTGATGTGATGGGAGGACCTCTGATGTGATGGGGAGACCTCTGATGTGATGGGAGGACCTCTGATGTGATGGGAGGACCTCTGATGTGATGGGAGGACCTCTGATGTTATTGTGATATCTATGATGTAATGGAGGGACCTCTGAAGTGATGGCGGGTAGCTCATGTACCTTTTTGAACGATGAGCTTTGCGCTTTCACTCACCGCGCTTGGAGCGCCATTACAGGGAATGCAGCAGGACATGTTTTTATAACGCGATTTGTCGGTGCACACTCCCATGTGGTCACATGATCTCTCCGGCGGCGGCTTCAGTGTAGAGGAGAGAGCAGCAACAACGGCTGACGTCACCCATAGGCTTACTATGGGGCATTCTCTACACTGAAGCCTCCGCTGGAAGCCGGTCACATGACCGGATCAGAACGCCCTCCTCAGTACAGGTAAGTATAGACATCTTTCTTTCTTTTTTAGGGTAGATAGAATAGGCTTAGAGGGGGGGTGGGAGTAAATTTAAGCTTAGTTAGGTTTAAAGTGGAAGGCAAGTCAAAACCTATTAGGCAAAATATGGTTAGGATTCGTTACGCCCGGGCAAATGCTTGTGACGTTCGTCCAGCGAATTGTTTTTATAAAAAGACCCCAATGCATTCCTGTGTTTCATGACCTTTTTTCGGGAAATATCGGTCAAAGCACGTCCAATGCTTAGCAGAGCCCATGATTTATAGATTTGACTTTTTTCTTCTCCAGACAACTTCCGAGAGTTTGAATAGTGAACCCGCCCTCTCCATTATTTCTGTGTAGTCGCCTCCCTCCCTACAAAGGGACATTTCAAGGTCCATGAATTGTGATGGAAAGATGTATCCAAAGTGTTAAAATAACCTTTTCAAGCGAAATGAGTGATCGGTCAGATTAATAAGGTTGTCAGGAGAGGGCGGGTCGCCTTCCTAATATATAAACAGGGAATGTAAACGCGATGATGGGCAGATCACACGCTAAAGTAGATTCCACACACACGTGGCAAGCTGACACATCAGTGATATATAACATTGATTAGTAAGTGACAGAAACTTCTAGAAATGTGCAGAACGGCTATATGAAAGCTTGTCACCCGACTTAACTTCCTTCTATGTTCTCTGTAGATCGAATGTTATTCAAGGACTATCAATTTGTTACTAACATATTACCCTCAATGCCACTTTGTTCCCCGTGTATTGCCATGGCTGCCCATATAGTGTAAATTTTTGATAATAAGTCATAAGTCCTTAACCCCTTCAATACCGGGCTTTAATACCCACCTCAATACCGGGCTTTAAAACCCACCTCAATACTGGGCTTTAATACCCACCTCAATACCGGGCTTTAATACCCACCTCAATACCGGGCTTTAATACCCACCTCAATACCGGGCTTTAATACCCACCTCAATACCGGGCTTTAATACCCACCTCAATACCGGGCTTTAATACCCACCTCAATACCAGGCTTTAACCACTTAAGCCCCGGACCTTTAGGCAGCTAAATGCCCAGGCCAGGTTTTGCGATTCGGCACTGCGTCGCTTTAACAGACAATTGCGCGGTGGTGCGACGTGGCTCCCAAACAAAATTGACGTCCTTTTTCCCCCCACAAATAGAGCTTTCTTTTGGTGGTATTTGATCACCTCTGCGGTTTTTATTTTTTGCGCTATAAACAAAAATAGAGCGACAATTTTGAAAAAAATGCAATATTTTTTACTTTTTGCTATAATAAATATCCCCCAAAAAACATATATAACATTTTTTTTTTTCCTCAGTTTAGGCCGATACGTATTCTTTTACCTATTTTTGGTAAAAAAAATCGCAATAAGCGTTTATCGATTGGTTTGCGCAAAATTTATAGTGTTTACAAAATAGGGGATAGTTTTATTGCATTTTTATAAAAAAAAATTTTTTACTACTATTGGCGGCGATCAGCGATTTTTTCCGTGACTGCGACATTATGGCGGACACTTCGGACAATTTTGACACATTTTTGGGACCATTGTCATTTTCACAATAAACAATGCAATTTAAATGCATTTTTTGCTGTGAAAATGACAATTGCAGTTTGGGAGTTAACCACAGGGGGCGCTGTAGGAGTTAGGGTTCACCTAGTGTGTGTTTACAACTGTAGGGGGGGTGTGGCTGTAGGACTGACATCATCGATCGAGTCTCCCTATAAAAGGGATCACTCGATCGATACGCCGCCACAGTGAAGCACGGGGAAACCGTGTTTACATACGGCTCTCCCTGTTCTTCAGCTCCGGGGAGCGATCGCGACGGAGCGGCTATAAACGAATAGCCGCGCCGTCGTCCCGGATCACTCCCCGCGGGAATCCGCCCGCCACACGCAGCGGGGGGGGCCCCGATCGGACCCCCCACCCGCTAGAAGGCAAGGACGTATATATACGTCCTTCTGCCTGTACGTGCCATCCTGTGGACGTAAATAGGCGTGCGGCGGGCGTTAAGTGGTTAATACCCACCTCCATACCGGGCCTATTCTGGCACTTCTCTCCTACATGTACAAATCATCATTATTTTGCTAGAAAATTACTCAGAACCCCCAAACATCATATATGTTTTTTTAGCAGACACCCTAGGGAATAAAATGGCGGTCATTGCAACTTTTTATCTTGCACGATAATTTTTCAAACGCCTTTTTTTTTTGTAAAAATAAATGGTTTCATGAATTAAAAAATAACAAAACGGTAAAGTTAGCCCAATTTTTTGGTAAAATATGAAAGATGACGTTACACCGAGTAAATAGATACCTAACATGTCACGTTTTAAAATTGCGCACACTCATGGAATGGCGCCAAACTTCGTTACTTAAAAATCTCCATAGGCGACGCTTTAAATTTTTTTACAGGTTACCAGTTTAGAGTTACAGAGGAGGTCTAGGGCTAGAATTGTTGCACACGCTCTAACGCACGCGGCGACACCTCACATGTGTGGTTTGAACGACGTTTACATACATGGGCGGGACTTACGTGTGCGTTCGCTTCTGAGCGCGAGCTACCGGGGACAGGGGCGTTTTTTAATTATTTTTTTTTTTTTATTATATATTTATTTTTTACACTTTTTTTTTCGATCGCTTTTATTCCTATTACAAGGAATGTAAACATCCCTTGTAATAGGAAATGTGTGTGACAGGTCCTCTTTATGGAGAGATGTGGGGTCAATAAGACCTCACATCTCTCCTACAGGCTGGAAAGCATGAGATCGGGAAAAAAAACCAACCAAACAAACACCACCAACCAAACAAACACCACCAAACAAACAAACACCACCAACCAAACAAACACCACCTACCACCATTACATTCCGAGAGCAATAGAAAGAATAAACTGTCCTTGTCCACTTCCAATATTTATCTTACTAGTTAGTTGGTCCCCTCTTTATAATGATTGACGGGGAACATAAAACCAGTCCCTGCCGTCATGGAAGTTTACAATCCAAAGTCCTTGCAACTGTCAAGGGCCCATTTATAATGCTGTGCTTTAATGCATGCATGTGCACTAGGAGGCCAACATGTAACCATTAATCGTTCACCCAGAGGGGCGGCTTTTGGCATCTGGTTGCCCCCTTTATATAGTTAAAGGGGGTTTCCAGATTCTGATAGTCCCCCTTTTTTTTTAGACCCCCCACAACTACTAGGCCAGGGTTGTATGGAAGAGGCCCTTGCAGTTATTAACCACTTAAGGACCGCCTCCTGCACATATACGTCGGCAGAATGGCACGGCTGGGCACAGGCACGTACCTGTACGTCCTCTTTAAGTGCCCAGCCGTGGGTCGCGGGCGCGCACTTGCGACCCACGGCTGGGCACTTAAAGAGGACGTACAGGTACGTGCCTGTGCCCAGCCGTGCCATTCTGCCGACGTAAATGTGCAGGAGGCGGTCCGAAGCTCCGTGACCCGCGGACCCGATCACCGATGGAGTCCCGCGATCGGTCCCCGGAGCTGAAGAACGGGGAGAGCTGTGTGTAAACACAGCTTCCCCGTTCTTCACTGTGGCGCCGTCATTGATCGTCTGTTCCCTGATATAGGGAAACACGATCAATGACGTCACACGTCCAGCCCCGCCCCCACTACAGTTAGAAACACAGATGAGGTCACACTTAACCCCTTCAGCGCCCCCTAGTGGTTAACTCCCAAACTGCAATTGTCATTTTCACAGTAAACAATGCATTTTTAACCCCTTCCATACAGGGCATTTTCACCCCCTTCCTGCCCAGACCAATTTTTAGTTTTCAGCGCTGTTGCACTTTGAATGACAATTGCGTGGTCATGCAGCACTGTACCCAAACTAAATCTTTATTTTTTTTCCCCCCACAAATAGAGCTTTCGTTTGGTGGTATTTGATCATCTCTGCGGTTTTTATTTTTTGCGCTATAAACAAAAGAAGAGCGACAATTTAAAAAAAAAAAACACTATTTTTTACTTTTTTATTTAATAAATATCACAATTTAAAAAAAAAAAAAACATTTTTTTCCCTCAGTTTAGGCCGATACGTATTCTACATATTTTTGGTTTGCGCGCGCCCTAGATCGCCTGGGAACACAGGACGTCATATGACGTCCACCGGGATCGGCAAGGGGTTCCTGCCGCCGTCATTTCCCTATGGCGCGGTATGGAAGCGGTTAATGCATTTTTTGCTGTGAAAATGACAATGGTCCCAAAAATGTGTCAAAATTGTCCGAAGTGTCCGCCATAATGTCGCAGTCACGAAAAGAATCGCTAATCGCCGCCATTAGTAGTAAAAAAACTATCCCCTGTTTTGTAAACGCTATAAATTTGGCGCAAACCAATCGATAAACGCTTATTGCGATATTTTTTTAACCAAAAATAGGTAGAAGAATACGTATCGGCCTAAACTGAGGAAAAAAATTATATATTTATGGGGGATATTTATTATAGCAAAAAGTAAAAAATATTGAATTTTGTTCAAAATTGTCACTCTATTTTTGTTTATAGCGCAAAAAATAAAAACCGCAGAGGTGATCAAATACCCCCAAAAGAAAGCTCTATTTGTGGGGAAAAAAAGGACGCCAATTTTGTTTGGGAGCCACGTCGCACGACCGCGCAATCGTCAGTTAAAGCGACGCAGTGCCGAATCGCAAAAACTGTCAGGGTCCTTTACCTGACTAAAGGTCCAGGTCTTAAGTGGTTAACATGGGGGAAGAGGCTTTGCCAGGGGATCCCACTTGGCAGGGTACCCCCTTCCCCCCATGTTGAGGGCATGAGGCCTGGTGTGATTCAGGAGAGAAGGGGGCACATGCTCCCCCTCTTCTTGTGTTGAGGAAGAGAAGGCTTTTTGCACACCTATTACCCAAGAATTACCAGAATAATGATACGTCCTACTTTCCAAATGTGCCGGTGATCTGACGATATGGTTCCTCCTGTCGATATGGTTCCCATCTTGACTGCGCAGGTGCAATCCGATGCCAACGGGAATCGCCGAACCTGAGCAGCTGTAGCAAGAGGTCCAGGGCGACGTGGAATTTGCTGTAAGTGGCCAGTCGGCCTCACGTCCTCGCTTCCCTCAGACGGCTCGCTGCGCTTAGGGTGACCACATTTCCAAAACTGCCATTCAGGGACACCCCCCCCCCCTTCTCCCTCATCTTCCCCCAAAAAAGATGAGGGGGGCAGGGGGAAATGTAATCTCGGAGTTGATGGGGAATTTGGTGGCGGGTTATTTGTCAGGTGAATGTGCCGCTTGCCACCCATAGCCTGCCACCAGATGCAGTGCTGCTGTCACTCCCTCTGCATTAAACCGCGTGCGTAGAAGGAAAGGATTGGCGTCACTATCTGGAGAGTGGAGATCACACCAGTCCCTGATGCTTGCCGGAGGAGGTGCCGAGGTGGGTGGGGACAGCAGTGCTGCACTAGGCGCGGGCCTCGCTCCCGGTCTCACTTTCTGAGAGTAAATTGTCACTGGTTGCAAGATGCCAGGCAGCGCTGGCCCTAGCAACAAGTTCTGGAAATCAGGGCTGTCATAATGAGAGGGCACACCTGGGCACTGCCCAGGGGCCCCAGCTGCATGGGGGGGGCCCTGCACTTTGCCCAAAGCAGCTGGTCCTTGAACCCACGCTGCCCCGAAATTGGGGGCCCCATGATGGCACAGAGAGTGATAGATACACAGGGGGGGCAGTCTGCCTCCTACCTACTTGATGTCTTTTTACCTGCACTGTCATCATTGTAGGGGCCCGGCTGGCCACCCCCCCCCCCCCCAGGGCCCCTTACAGGCCCAGCCAGCCCCCCTCCCGTTTTTATTTTTTATTTTTTTGAATTACACCAGGCCAGCCCCCCCCCCCCCCCATTACTTTGCCCAGGAGCCCAAGATGCTATTAAGATGGCCCTGCTGGAAATGTAGTTATTAGTTAGTAGGGGGTGGCTGTGTCCTCTATTTCAGTCCGGGACATTGTATTGTCCCGGAATGAAGGTGCCCGGGACCAGGGACAGACATGTCAATTGCAGGACAATCCCGGGCAATCCGGGACACGTAGGCACCCTAGCTGCGCTCGCTCGGCCTACTGGCTCTTTTTTTTAACATCCTCCAATCCACAGGGATGTTAAGGAATGAGCCGGGAACCATCTCTATAGGGGAACTAGATCGACGAGACACCAGCAATAAGATGCCAAAAATTGGAGAAAGAGGAAAAAAAGGCGCCATTGTTGTCCTGCACATGAACCTGTAGAAAAATGCTGAATGTATCTTCGCCGGGCATATTTATAGGTAGATTCAGTAAGAGTTAGGCCGACTTATCAGTAGATAAGCCGACCTAGCTCAGAATCTACGCCGACGTATGTTTAAGCGTATTCTCAAACAGAGATACGCTTAAACATATCTAAGATACGACGGCTTGCGCCGTCCTATCTTAGATTGCAATATTTTGGATGGCCGCTAGGTGGCGCTTCCATTGTGGCCGGCGTAGAATATGTAAATGAGGAGATACGCCGATTCACGAACGTACGCCCGGCCGACGCAGTCGATTTACGCCGTTTCCGTAAGGCCTTAGCAGGCCTAAAGTTATTCCACCTATTAGGTGGAATAACAATGTTAAAGTATGGCCGCCGTTCCCGCCGCGAGATTCAAATTTTTTACGTCGTTTGCGTAAGTCGTCTGCGAATCGGGATTTACGTCGTTTACGTCCACGTCGAAATTAATAGGCCTGTGCGGGAAATGGGAAATGTAGGCGCCCGGCGCATGCGCAGTTTAGAGAACGTAAAAAACGTGAGGTCAAGCCTCATTACCATACAACACGCCCCCCTCCAAGACATTTGAATTCGGCGCCCTTACGCCCGCCGCATTTACGCTACGCCGCCCTAAGTAAGGAGGCAAGTACTTTGAGAATACAGGGCCAGATTCACATATAACTGCGGCGGCGTAACGTATCGTAGATACGTTACACCGCCGCAAGTTTTCATCGCAAGGTGGGCCAATTTAAATGGGCGTGTGCCATTTAAATTAGGCGCGCTCCCGCGCCGGACCTACTGCACATGCTCCGTTTCGTAATTCCCGTCGTGCTTTGCGCGCCGTGACGTCATTTTTTCGAACGGCGACGCGCGTAGCGTAATTCCGTATTCCCGGACGGCTTACGCAAACAACGTTATTTTTTACATTTCGACGCGGGACCGACGGCCATACTTTATACAGCAATACGATTGCTGCGTAAAGTTAAGGCACTAAAAAAACCGACTAACTTTGCGACGGGAAACTAGACTAGCGGCGACGTAGCGAACGCGAAAATCCGTCGGGAATCGCCGTAACTCCTAATTTGCATACCCGACGCTGGTTTACGACGCGAACTCCCCCCAGCGGCGGCCGCGGTACTGCATCCTAAGATCCGACAGTGTAAAACAATTACACCTGTCGGATCTTCTGGATATCTATGCGTAACTGATTCTATGAATCAGCCGCATAGATAGAAACAGAGATACGACGGCGTATCTCTTTGGTGAATCTGGGCCACAGTACTTGCCTCTCTTACTTAAGGCGGCGTAGTGTAAACACGCTAGGCTACGCCGTCTTATAGTTGCGCGCCCCTACCTGAATCTACCTAATAGATTTTACTATTTTGGATGTAACCTTCACATTTTATAAGACTCCATTTCCGTTATTTTATTAGGGGTTTGTAGACAAGGTAGATTAAATACGGCAATTACTCATCTTAACTACTTAACAACTGATGAGATAAGATATCAGCCGCACAAGGAGGACATTGTTTTCAATGGGTTGGCCAATTCATGGACTTGCATTGTGATGAGGAGAATTAAAGTGAACCCTTTGCATTCCCCAAGCCTGTGAACACGACCAGACCTTCATACTTGGCTCCATCAGTGGGAGGAATAGTGCCCCATCATTGGTATCAGTGGTAGGAATAATTCCCCATCATTGGTGTCAGTGGGAGGAATAGTGTCCCATCATTAGTATCAGTGGGGGAATAGTGTCCCATCATTGGTATCAGTGGGAGGAATAGTGTCCCATCATTGGTGTCAGTGGGAGGAATAGTGTCCCATCATTGGTATCAGTGGTAGGAATAATTCCCCATCATTGGTGTCAGTGGGAGGAATAGTGTCCCATCATTAGTATCAGTGGGGGAATAGTGTCCCATCATTGGTATCAGTGGGAGGAATAGTGTCCCATCATTGGTATCAGTGGGAGGAATAGTGTCCCTATCATTGGTGTCAGTGGGAGGAATAGTGTCCCATCATTGGTATCAGTGGGAGGAATAGTGCCCCATCATTGGTATCAGTGGGAGGAATAGTGTTCCATCATTGGTATTATTTGGAGGAATAGTGTCCCATCATTGGTATCAGTGGAAGGAATAGTGCCCCATCATTGGTATCAGTGGGAGGAATAGTGTCCCATCATTGGTTTCAGTGGAAGGAATAGTGTCCCATCATTGGTATCAGTGGGAGGAATAGTGTCCCATCATTGGTGTCAGTGGGAGGAATAGTGTCCCATCATTGGTTTCAGTGGAAGGAATAGTGTCCCATCATTGGTATCAGTGGGAGGAATAGTGACCCATCATTGGTGTCAGTGGGAGGAATAGTGTCTCATCATTGGTATCAGTGGGAAGAATAGTGTCCCATCATTGGTATCAGTGGGAGGAATAGTGCCCCATCATTGGTATCAGTGGGAGGAATAGTGTCCCATCATTGGTGTCAGTGGGAGGAATAGTGTCCCATCATTGGTCTCAGTGGGAGGAATAGTGTCCCATCATTGGTATCAGTGGGGGGAATAGTGTCCCATCATTGATATCAGGGGGAGGAATAGTGTCCCATCATTGGTATCAGGGGAAAGGAATAGTGTCCCATCATTGGTATTAGTGGAAGGAATAGTGCCCCATCATTGGTGTCAGTCAGAGGTATAGTGCCGCCCCATCATTGGTATTAGTAGAAGGAATAGAGCCCCATTGTGGACTTCTGTGGGGGAAATGGTGCCCCAATGTCGGTGTCAGTGGAAGGAATAGAGCCCCATCATTGGTGTCAATGGAAGTTACAGTGCCCCACTGTCAGTGATAGGAGAAGTGACCCACTGTTGGTGTCGTTGGAAGGAATAGTGTCCCGTCAGATGAGACGCCATTGTTGGATGTGTATCGGCAGTCGCTGGGATTGGAGTACGAAGGTGGGGGTGGAGGAAACACGAAGGTGGGGGTGGAGGAAACACGAAGGTGAAATAGTAAACAGAAACTTTATCGATCCCATGCACATGACATAACAATGGGTGGCTTTGAAGGAAGGATTGTATGAACGTCACACAATACTACAGAGTGAGACTCGCCATCGCACACAATGCAACGTGTGACACTCTCCGCGGGGGGAGAGAACCTGCTTGGGAACGGCTCCTGTCTGAACTGAAGAAGGTTCTCTTTATGTCCGACATCACACCTCGGTGTCATACGATCGGCGTAATCCCACATCGGAGGAGGGGATCTCCTGAGGCCTCATAGGGGCTCATGTTATTAGGCATGTCGTCCTCAAATCAGGGCCGTCTCAATAGCATCATGGGCCCCTGGGCAAAGTAATGCTCTGGGGCCCCTACAATGGAGACAGTGCAGGTAAACAGACATCAAGTAGGAAGGAGGCAGACAAGCGGAGCTTCCTCTTTTGGGTCGTCATTCTCTACACCCCAGATATCCCCCCAGCACTCTGACCCTTCTACACCCCAGATATCTCCCCAGCACTCTGACCCCTCTACACCCCAGATATCCCCCCAGCACTCTGACCCCTCTACACCCCAGATATCTCCCCAGCACTCTGACCCCTCTACACCCCAGATATCCCCCCAGCACTCTGACCCTTCTACACCCCAGATATCTCCCCAGCACTCTGACCCTTCTACACCCCAGATATCCCCCCAGGACTCTGACCCCTCTACACCCCAGATATCCCCCCGGCACTCTGACCCCTCTACACCCCAGATATCCCCCCAGCACTCTGACCCCTCTACACCCCAGATATCCCCCCAACACTCTGACCCCTCTACACCCCAGATATCCCCCCAGCACTCTGACCCCTCTACACCCCAGATATCCCCCCAGCACTCTGACCCCTCTACACCACAGATATCCCCCCAGGACTCTGACCCTCTATACCCCAGATATTCCCCCAGCACTCTGATCCCTCTACACCCCAGATATCCCCCCAGAACTCTGACCCCTCTACACCCCAGATATCCCCCCAGCACTCTGACCCCTCTACACCCCAGATATCCCCCCAGCACTCTGACCCCTCTACATCCCAGATATCCCCCCCAGCACTCTGACCCCTCTACACCCCAGATATCCCCCCAGCACTCTGATCCCTCTACACCCCAGATACCCCCCAGAACTCTGACCCCTCTACACCCTAGATATCCCCCCAGCACTCTGACCCCTCTACACCCCAGATATCCCCCCAGCACTCTGACCCCTCTACACCCCAGATATCCCCCCAGCACTCTGACCTCTCTACACCCCAAATATCCCCCAGCACTCTGACCCCTCTACACCCCAGATATCCCCCCAGCACTCTGACCCCTCTACACCCCAGATATCCCCCCAGCAATCTGACCCCTCTACTCCCCGGATATCCCCCAAGCACTCTGACCCCTCTAAACCCCAAATATCACCCCAGCAATCTGACCCCTCTACACCCCAGATATCCCCCCAGCACTCTGACCCCTCTACACCCCAGATATCCCCCCAGCACTCTGACCCCTCTACACCCCAGATATCCCCCCAGCACTCTGACCCCTCTACACCCCAGATATCCCCCCAGCAATCTGACCCCTCTACACCCCAGATATCCCCCCAGCACTCTGACCCCTCTACACCCCAGATATCCCCCCCAGCACTCTGACCCCTCTACACCCCAGATATCCCCCCAGCACTCTGACCCCTCTACACCCCAGATATCCCCCCAACACTCTGACCCCTCTACACCCCAGATATCCCCCCAGCACTCTGACCCCTCTACACCCCAGATATCCCCCCAGCACTCTGACCCCTCTACACCCCAGATATCCCCCCAGCACTCTGACCCCTCTACACCCCAGATATCCCCCCCCCAGCACTCTGACCCCTCTACACCCCAGATATCCCCCCAGCACTCTGACCCCTCTACACCCCAGATATCCCCCCAGCACTCTGACCCCTCTACACCCCAGATATCCCCCCGACACTCTGACCCCTCTACACCCCAGATATCCCCCCAGCACTCTGACCCCTCTACAACCCAGATATCCCCCCAGCACTCTGACCCCTCTACTCCCCAGATATCCCCCCAGCACTCTGACCCCTCTACACCCCAGATATCCCCCCAGCACTCTGACCCCTCTACATCCCAGATATCCCCCAGCACTCTGACCCCTCTACACCCCAGATATCCCCCCAGCACTCTGACCCCTCTACACCCCAGATATCCCCCCGACACTCTGACCCCTCTACACCCTAGATATCCCCCAGCACTCTGACCCCTCTACACCCCAGATATCCCCCCAGCACTCTGACCCCTCTACATCCCAGATATCCCCCAGCACTCTGACCCCTCTACACCCCAGATATCCCCCCAGCACTCTGACCCCTCTACACCCCAGATATCCCCCCGACACTCTGACCCCTCTACACCCCAGATATCCCCCAAACACTGTGACCCCTCTACACCCTAGATATCGCCCCAGCACTCTGACCCCTCCACACCCCAGATATCCCCCATTACTCTGACCCCTCTGCACCCCATATATCCCCCCAGCACTCTGATCCCTCTACACCCCAGATATCCCCCCAGCACTCTGACCCCTCTACACCCCAGATATCCCCCCAGCACTCTGACCCCTCTACACCCCAGATATCCCCCCAGCATTCTGACCCCTCTACACCCCAGATATCCCCCCAACACCCTGATCCCTCTACACCCCAGATATCCCCCCAGCACTCTGACCCCTCTACACCCCAGATATCCCCCCAGCACTCTGACCCCTCTACACCCCAGATATCCCCCCGACACTCTGACCCCTCTACACCCCAGATATCCCCCAAACACTGTGACCCCTCTACACCCTAGATATCGCCCCAGCACTCTGACCCCTCCACACCCCAGATATCCCCCATTACTCTGACCCCTCTGCACCCCATATATCCCCCCAGCACTCTGATCCCTCTACACCCCAGATATCCCCCCAGCACTCTGACCCCTCTACACCCCAGATATCCCCCCAGCACTCTGACCCCTCTACACCCCAGATATCCCCCCAGCATTCTGACCCCTCTACACCCCAGATATCCCCCCAACACCCTGATCCCTCTACACCCCAGATATCCCCCCAGCACTCTGACCCCTCTACACCCCAGATATCCCCCCAGCACTCTGACCCCTCTACACCCCAGATATCCCCCCGACACTCTGACCCCTCTACACCCCAGATATCCCCCAAACACTGTGACCCCTCTACACCCTAGATATCGCCCCAGCACTCTGACCCCTCCACACCCCAGATATCCCCCATTACTCTGACCCCTCTGCACCCCATATATCCCCCCAGCACTCTGATCCCTCTACACCCCAGATATCCCCCCAGCACTCTGACCCCTCTACACCCCAGATATCCCCCCAGCACTCTGACCCCTCTACACCCCAGATATCCCCCCAGCACTCTGACCCCTCTACACCCCAGATATCCCCCCAACACCCTGATCCCTCTACACCCCAGATATCCCCCCAGCACTCTGACCCCTCTACACCCCAGATATCCTCCCAGCACTCTGACCCCTCTACACCCCAGATATTCCCCGTAGCACTCTGAACCCTCTACACCCCAGATATCCCCCCAGCATTCTGACCCCTCTACACCCCAGATATCCCCCCAGCACTCTGACCCCTCTACACCCCAGATATCTCCCCAGCACTCTGACCCCTCTAGGGGCAGTGTGGGCTCAAGGACCAGCTGCCTTGGGGAAAGTGCAGCCCCCCCCCTGCAGCTGGTGCCCCTGGGCAGTGCCCAGGTGTGCCCTCTCATTAAGACAGCTCATTAAGGTTGCTTGGAAATCATGCCAAAGGCAGGTCAACAAAATCCTATTGACTCTAGTGGAGCATTCCACGCGCCAATATAGAGGCTGCGTTTGACCTGCTTGGCACTGCATTCATTTGAACGCAGCAATGCCAATGGAGGTGCAGGCAATGCGGATTTCTTTTGCAACAGAAATGCAGCATTTTCCTGTCGACATGAACCTTTTTCTTTTTTTGTATTTTAATGAGCATATGGGTAGTTCAAGCGTGCGTTCAACAATTACAAAGAAGATATACTTTCTCTTTATTATGTGGTAGCGCCAGGGTGGCGCAGGCTGTAAATACACCCTGTTCATTATATAATAGTATGTCTATATACTATGTGAATATATATCATCTGTCCTTTCTTATCACTATCTTTTTTTTCTTTTCTTTTTTTGTGTTCACAAGGGTGTGGGCATCACTCCATGGAAAGGTTGTATTTGTCTAGCAATGTGCTCCACCTTTTTTCATATATGTACCTATAGACAGGATTATATAAACTTAGTACAACAAAGTACAAAGCAAAAAAAATATAAAAATACTATAATATATAATTCTATACAGTATCTCGCAAAAGTAAGTGCACCCCTCAGATTTTTGTAAATCAAAGCAACCTGGGCTTCCATAACACCTCAGCAGTGCCACAGGCTGATCCAGGGGTATATTTAGGTTTTGTGCTGCCCTAGGCCTGACGAAACTCGCACACCCCCTACTTTATATATGACGCACCCCTTCCTGTCAAGACTACACCCCTTCCTTTTTAAGACCCGCCCTGTCATTTTCATGGGATGAGGACAGAGGGATGCGGTGGGATGAGGACAGGGGGACAGGGTGGGAGGGGGACAGGGTGGGATGAGGACAGAGGGACAGGGTGGGATGAGGACAGAGGGACAGGGTGGGATGAGGACAGGGGGACAGGATGGGATGAGGACAGGGGGATAGGATGGGATGAGGACAGGGGGACAGGATGGGATGAGGACAGGGGGACAGGGTGGGATAAGGACAGAGGGACAGGGTGGGATGAGGACAGAGGGACAGGGTGGGATGAGGACAGAGGGACAGGGTGGGATGAGGACAGGGTGGGATGAGGACAGAGGGACAGGATGGGATGAGGACAGGGGGACAGGCTTTTTTGCCGCCCCCCCACAACGTGCCGCCCCAGGCCTGGGCCTTGTCGGCCTAGGCTATAATACAGCACTGGGCTGATCCCCTCCATGCCACGCCACATTGATGCCGTAATTAATGCAAAAGAAGCCCCAACCAAGTATTGAGTGCATACTATACTGTGCGTGGAAATCAGTGGAGGTGCGTCCATAAAGGGCTCACGGGCGCCGCCCCCTCTCTCCTGTCACCTCTCTCTCACCATATATAGATTTATGCATTGCATGAATCTATCTATGGTCGCCGCTGCCACCCTCTATTCATGTGCCTGCCTGACCCCTTTTTGAGCGCCGGGCACCTGAATTACAGCGGCGGGGTATTTTTTGGAAACACCTAAATAGATCCATAGGCTCTAATAGGTGTCCGAAAAAGGTGAACAGCGGGCGCCATGCTGGAATCGCTTTCCTAACACTGAACCGCCTCTGAGCCAATCAGGTGCTCGGGTCTATTACCTGTCTCCTGATTGGCTGAAACGACAGGCGATGTGATTGGAGGCTGCCTATCAGGCGTCCAATCATAGCAGATGACTGTAAGAGAGGACGGGAGAAAACATCGAGGAGCGTGGACATCTCCGTGACCCTCTGCTCCACGAGACAAGGTAAGTGCCGGGCGGGTGGGGGATGCACAGTGGCAGCATTTGATGGGCACAGTAGCGGCAGTTGATATGCACACTGGCAGCAGTTGATATGCACACTGGCAGCAGTTGGTGGGAACACTAGCAGCAGTTGATATGCACACTGGCAGCAGTTGGTGGGCACAATAGCGGCAGTTGATGGGTACACTGGCAGCAGTTGATGGGCACACTGGGGGCAATTTATGGGCACACTGGCAGCAGTTGATGGGCACAGTAGCTGCAGTTGATGGGCACACTGGCAGCAATTGATAGGCACACTGGCAGCAATTGATGGGCACACTGTCTGCAATTTATAGGAACAGTGGCAGTGTTTGATGGGCATGGTAGCGGCAATTGATGGGCACACTGGCAGCAGTTGATGGGCACAGGAGCGGCATTTGATGGGCACACTGGTAGCATTTGATGGGCACATTGGCAGCAATTGATGGGCACAGTGTCAGTAATTGATGGGCACAGTGTCAGTAATTGATGGGCACACTGTCGGCAACTTATAGGTAGAGTGGTGGCGTTTGATGGACACAGTGGCTGCGTTTGATGGGGCTTTTTTTCAATTTGTTTGCGCCCAAACCCCCCCCCCCCCCCCCCACAAAAAAAAATTAAGGACCAGCTGCCACTGATGGACATACTTTTCACTAAGCCAACATCTCTGTATTAAAAATCCTTTTGTTTTTTATCGGTCTTCTGTAATATTCAAATTTTCTGAGATACTGAATTTGGGGTTGTCACTCGCTGAAAGCCATAATCATCAACATTAAAATAAAGAAATGCTTGGAATACATCACTTTGTGTGCAATGCGTCTATATAAAGCATAGGAGTTTCACCTTCTAAATAAAATGACTGAAATAAATTAACTTTTTGATGATATTACAATTTTATGAGATGCACCTGTGTGTATATATATATATATATATGTGTGTAGCACTAACCCCCGAAGGAGCTGCTGGTTTGGTTTGGGTGTCACGTTACCTCATGTATCTCCGCCGTCTAGGGTATATGATGAGAGTTGTAGTAAATGGAATGTCCAACAGGTGTCTTTTCTGTGCTTTTATTACCCAGCCGTGTAAAAACAGTGGGCCAGATTCACGAACACTTACGGCGGCGTAACGTATCCCCTTTACGTTACTCCGCCGCAAGTTTTCATCGTAAGTGCTTGATTCACCAAGCACTTGCGTGTAAACTTGCGGCGGCGTAGCGTAAAGCCTTCCGGCGCAAGCCCGCCTAATTCAAATGGGGCGTGTACCATTTAAATTAGGCGCGTTCCCGCGCCGAACGTTCTGCGCATGCTCCGTTAGGAAATTTCCCGCCGTGCTTTGCGCGAAAATCCATGCCCCCCCACGTGTTTTTTGAACGGCGACGTGCGTTACGTCCTTTCGTATTCCCGGACGTCTTACGCAAAAAAAAACAAAAATTGAAATTCGACGCAGGAACGACGGCCATACTTTAACCACTTACCGACCGCCCACTGTATATATACGTCCTGTTTTTAAAGATGAATATCTCGGTAACCGCAGCAGCTGCTGCCACAACCGAGATATCCATCTTTTCAGTGGACAGTCCGGTAAACGATAACGGCGGTCTACGCGGCGGATTCACCGCGAGATCGCCGTTATCGGTGGCGGGAGAGGGCCCCCCCCCCTCCCGCGCCCTCCGCCGCATACCGTAGCCGTCGGTAGCGGCGGAGGAGATCGGGTGCTGCTGCCTGATGTGTGAGGACTCGAGTGAGGGCAAGATGGCCCCCGCCCGTCCCCATAGCTTTGCTGGGCGGAAGTGACGTCAAAACGTCAGTCCCGCCCACCGTCTTAAAGAGACAATTTTTTTGTTGTCATTTTTTTAAATGACAAATTTTCCTTTTTTTTTTTCTTGCATTTAAGTCTAAATATGAGATCTGAGGTCTTTTTGCCTCTCGGTACCCGGTTACCTTGGTCCTCGGTGGATGGTCAAAACCCTCTTGGAACACCAGCCCCTCTTGGTAATCCTCAGGCAGATCCTCCACCGAACAGGACTAATGCTGAGGACCTCCTCAGATTGGGGACCCAGCCGATCCCTCGGCCCCAGCCACAGCTCAGATGTTCCAGACCAACGTGGTCCCGGAACATGGAACACCGCGTAGCACGCACACCCTGGCCCGGAAGGCCATGTTGCCCGGGGTGCCGTGGTATGGCTACCCTCTGAAGGTGGGCGCCACACGTAAAGAAGACCCAGGAA